>NW_027043010.1:3809277-4126717 GCF_036013475.1 Columba livia | reverse complement strand
GTGTGTCACAAACCCCATTGGACAGTGTGTGTTTGTCACAAACCCCATTGGAAAGCGTGTGTGTCACAAACACCGTTGGACAGTGAGCTTGTCACAAATCCAACTGGCTAGAGTCGGGCTCACAAACCCCCAAGGACAGTGCATGTGTCACAAAACCCATTGGACAGCATGCGTGTCACAAACACCATTGGACAGTGAGTGTGTGTCACAATCCTCATTGCACAGTGTGTGTGTCACAAAACCCCATTGGACAGCGTGTGTGTCTCAATCCCCATCGGACAGTGTGTCTGTGTCACAAACCCCATTGCACAGTGTATATGTCACAAACCCCATTGGACAGAGTGTGTGTGTCACAATCCCCTTTGGACAGCGCGTGTGTCTCAAACCCCATTGGACAGCGTATGCGTCACAAACCCCCCTGGACAGTCTGATTGTCACAAATCCCTTTCGACAAAGTGTGTGTGTCATAAACCCCATTGGACAGCATGTGTGTCACAATCGCCAGTGGACAGCTTGTGTGTCAGAAACCCCGTTGGACTTTGTGTGTCACAAATCCCTTTGGACAGCGTGTGTGTCACAAACCACATTGGACAGCCTGTGTGTGTCACAAACCCCATTGGACAGCGAGTGTGTCACAATCCCCATTGGACAGCGTCTGTATCACAAACCCCATTGGACAGCATGTGTGTAACAAACACCATTGTACATCGTGTGTGTGTCACAATCCCCATTAGACAGTGTGTGTGTCACAAAACCTTTTGTATAGCGTGTGTGTCACAAACCCCATTAGAAAGTGTGCGTGTCACAAACACCATTGGATATCGTGTGTGTGTCACAAACTCTATTGGACAGTGTGTGTTTTTCCACAAACCCCATTGGACAGAGTGTGTGTCACAAACTGTCATGGACATTGTGTATGTCACAATCCCCATTGGCGAGCGTGTGTGTCACAAACCCCGTTGGAGAGTGTGTGTGTCACAAACCCTCCTGGACAGTGAGTGTTTCACAATCCCCATGGGACAGCCTGTGTGTCACAAATCCTATTGGACAGAGTGTGTGTGTCACATACCAAATTTGATATTGTGTGTGTGTAACAGTCCCCTTTGGACAGTGTCTGTGGCAAAAACCCCATTCGAGAGAGTGGGTGTCACAAACATAATTTGGCAGCGTGTGTATCACAAACTCCATTGGACAGGTTGAGTGTGTGTCAAACCCCATTGGACTATGTGTGTGTCACAAGCCCCATTGGACAGTGGGTGTGTCACAAACCCCATTGCACAGCGTGTGTGTGCCACAATGAACGTAGGACAGAGTGTGTGTCAAACCCCACTGGGCAGCTTGTGTGTCACAATCCCCATTGGAAAGCGTGTGTGTCACCAACACCATTGGACAGTGTGTGTTTGTCCACAAACCCCATTGGACAGAGTGTGTGCCACAAACGCTATTGGACAGCCTGTGTGTCACAAACAGCATTGGACAGCGTGTGTGTGTCGCAATGTCCATTGGACAGCCTGTGTGTCACACACCCCATTGGACAATGTGTTTGTCACAAACCCCATTGGACATCATGCGTCTGTCACAATCCCCATTGGACAGTGTGTTTGTGTCACAAACCCCACTGGATAGAGTGTGTGTCACAAACCCCATTGTCCAGCGTGTGTGTCTCAAACACCATTGGACATCGTGTGTGTGTCACAATCCCCATTGGACAGCGTGTGTGTCACAAGTACCATTGGACACAGAGTGTGTATCACAAACCCCATTGGACACTGAGTGTGTCACAAAACCCTTTGGATAGCGTGTTTGTGTCACAAACCCCTTTAGAAAGTGTGCGTGTCACAAACCCCATTGGATAGCGTGAGTGTGTCACAAACCATATAGGACAGCGTGTGTGTCACGAACCCCATTGGACAGCGTGTGTGTCACAACACCCATTGGACAGCATGTGTGTCACAATCCCCATTGGACAGCGTGTGTGTCACAAGACCCATTGGACAGAGCGTGCGTGTCACAAACCCCATTGGACAGCGTGCATGTCACAATCCCCATTGGACAGATTGTGTGTGCTACAATCCCCATTAGACAGCGTGTGTGTCACAAACACCATTGGACAGTGTTTGTTTGTCCACAGACCCCATTGGACACAGTGTGTACCACAAACCCCATTGTACAGTGTGTGTGTCACAAAACCCATTGACAGCATATGTGTCACAAACACCATTGGACAGCGTGTGTGTCACAATCCCCATTGGACAGCGTGTGTGTTACAAACAGCTTTGGACATCATGTGTGTGTCACAATCCCCATTGGACAGTGTGTTTGTCACAAAACCGATTGTATAGCGTGTGTGACAAGTACCATTGGACAGAGTGTGTTTATCACAAACCCCATTGGACAGCGTGTGTGTCCCGAACCACATTGGACACCATGTGTGTCACAAGTACCATTGGACACAGAGTGTGTATCACAAAACCCATTGGACTTTGTGTGTGTCACAAAACCCTTTGGATAGCATATTTGTGTCACAAACCCCTTTAGAAAGTGTGCGTGTCAAAAACACCATTGTGTGGCGTGATTGTGTTACAAACCCTATTGGACAGCGTGTGTGTCACGAACCCCATTGGACAGCGTGTGTGTCACAAGACCCATTGGACAGATTGTGTGTTTCACAAACCCCGTTGGACAGCGTGTGTGTCACAATATCCATTGGACAGTTTGTGTGTGTCAGAAACCCCATTGGACAGCGTCTGTGTCATAAACCCCATTAAACAGCGTGTATGTGTCACAATCCCCATAGGACAGATTGTGCATGTCACAAACCCCATTGGAGAGCGTGTGTGTCACAATCCCCATTGGACAGATTTTGTGTGTCACAAACCCCATTGGACAGCGTGTGTGTCATAAACACCATTAGACAGCGTGTGTGTGTCACAGTCCCCATTGGATAGTGTGTGTGTGTCACAAACCCCATAGGACAGTGTATGTGCCACAAAACCCATTTGATAGCGTATGTGTGTCACAAACCTATTGGACAGTGTGTGTGTCATAAACCCCCTTGGACAGCAAGTGTATCACAAACACCATTGGACACTGTGTGTGTCACAAAACCCTTTGGAAAGTGTGCATGTCACAAACCCGATTGGATAGCGTGTGTATGTCACAATCCCAATTGGACAGCGTCTGTGTCACAAACCCCATGGTCAGCGTGTGTATGTCGCAATCCCCATTGGACAGTGTCTGTGTCACAAACCCCACTACACAGCGTGTGTGTCACAAACACCATTGCACATCGTGTGTGTGTCACAATCCCCATTAGACAGTGTGTGTGTCACAAAACCTTTTGTATAGCGTGTGTGTCACAAACCCCATTAGAAAGTGTGTGTGTCACAAACACCATTGGATATCGTGTGTGTGTCACAAACCCTATTGGACAGTGTGTGTTTTTCCACAAACCCCATTGGACAGAGTGTGTGTCACAAACCGTCATGGACATTGTGTATGTTCACAATCCCCATTGGCGAGCGTGTGTGTCACAAACCCCTTTGGAGAGTGTGTGTGTCACAAACCCTCCTGGACAGTGTTTGTTTCACAATCCCCATTGGACAGCGTGTGTGTCAAAAATCCTATTGGACAGAGTGTGTGTGTCACATACCAAATTTGATATTGTGTGTGTGTCACAGTCCCCTTTGGACAGTGTCTATGGCAAAAACCCCATTCGAGAGAGTGGGTGTCACAAACATAATTTGGCAGCGTGTGTATCACAAACTCCATTGGACAGGTTGAGTGTGTGTCAAACCCCATTGGACTATGTATGTGTCACAAGCCCCATTGGACAGTGGGTGTGTCACAAACCCCATTGGACAGCGTGTGTGTGCCACAATCCACGTAGGACAGAGTGTGTGTCAAACCCCACTGGGTAGCTTGTGTGTCACAATCCCCATTGGAAAGCGTGTGTGTCACAAACCCCATTGGACAGCATCCGTGTCAGAAACACCATTGGACAGCGTGTGTGTCATAATCCCCATTGGACAGCGTGTGTGTTACAAACAGCATTGGACTGCCTGTGTGTGTCGCCATCTCCATTGGACAGCGTGTGTGTCACAAACCCCATTGGGCAATGTGTTTTTCAAAAACCCCATTGGACATCGCGTGTGTGTCACAATCCCCATTGTTCACTGTGTGTCTCACAAAACCGATTGTATGGCGTGTGTGTCACGGGTACCATTGGACAGAGTGTGTTTATCACAAACCCCATTGGATAGCCTGAGTGTCACGAAACCCATTGGACATCGTGTGTGTCACAAGTACCATTGGACACAGAGTGTGTATAATAAACCCCATTGGACAGTGTGTGTGTCACAAAACCCTTTGGATAGAGTGTTTGTGTCACAAACCCCTTTAGAATGTGTGCGTGTCACGAACCCCATTGGACAGCGTGTGTGTCACAAGACCCATTGGAAAGATTGTGTATTTCACAAACCCCATTGGACAGCGTGTGTGTCAAAATAGTCATTGGACAGCGTGTGTGTCATAATCCCCATTGGACAGCGTGTGTGTCTCAATCCTTATTTGACAGATTGTGCGTGTCACAATCCCCATTGGACAGCGTGTGTTTCATAAACCCCATTAGACAGTGTGTGTGTGTCACAATCATCATTGGACAGCGTGTGTGTCACAAAACCCTTTGGAAATTGTGCATGTCACAAACCCCTTTGGATAGCGTGCGTGTGTCACAAACCCTATTGGACAGTGTGTGTGTCACAAATTCCACTCGACAGCGAGTGTGTCCCAAAACCCATTGGACAGATTGTGTGTGTCACAAACCCGATTGGACAGAGTGTGTTTCATAAACCCCATTGGACAGCGTGTGTGTGTCACAATCCCCATTGGACAGCGTCTGTTTCACAAACCCCATTGGACAGCATGTGTGTCACAAACACCATTGGAGAGTGTGTGTTTTTCACAAAACCCACTGGACAGTGTGTGTGTCACAAAAGCCATTGGACAGCGACTGTGAGTCACAAACACTGTTGGACAGCGTGTGTGTGTCACAAACTTCATTAGACAGTGTGTGTAACAAACCCAATTGGTCAGCGTGTGTGTCACAAACCCCATGGGACAGCGTGTGTGTATCACAAACCTCTTTAGAAAGTGTGCGTGTCACAAAACCCATTGGATAGCGTGTGTGTGTCACAAACCTCATTGGACAGTGTGTGTGTCACAAACCCCACTCGACAGCGTGTGTGTCATGAACCCCATTTGACAGCGTGCGTGTCAGAAGACCCATTGGACAGAGTGTGTGTGTCACAAACCCCATTGGACAGCGTGTGTGTGTCACAATCCCCATTGGATAGCGTGCATGTCACAAGACGCATTGGATAGAGTGTATGTGTTAAAATACCCATTGGACAGCATATGTGTCACAATCCCCATTGGACAGATTGTGTGTCTCTCAAACCCTTTGTATACCGTGTGTGTCACAAACCCCATTAGATAGTGTGAGTGTCACAAACCCCTTTGGATAGCATGTGTCTGTCACAAACCCTATTGGACAGTGTGTGTGTCACAAACCCCCCTGGACAGTGTGTTTGTCACAAACCCCATTGGACAGAGTGTGTGTGTCATAAACCCCATTGGAAAGCATGTGTGTCACAATCCCCATTGGACAGCGTGTGTGTCAGAAATCCCATTGGACAGTGTGTGTGTCACAAGCCCATTGGACAGAGTGTGTGTGTCACAATCCTCATTGTACAGCGTGTGTGTGTCACAAACCGTCATGGACATTGTGTGTGTCACAATCCCCATTGGTGACCGTGTGTGTCATAAACCCCATTGGACAGCATGTGTGTCACAATCCCCATTGTACAGCGTGTGTGTCAGAAACCCCACTGGACAGTGTGTGTCACAAATCCCATTGGACAGCATGTGTGTCACAAACCCCATTGGACAGCCTGTGTGTGTCACAAACCCCCGAGGTCAGTGTGTGTGTCACAAACCCCATTTGACAGCGTCTGTGTCACAAACCCCATGGGACAGTGTGTGTATGTCACAAACCCCAATGGACAACCTGTGTGTGTCAGAAACCCCCCAGGTCAGTTTGTGTGTCACAAACCACATTTGACAGCGCGTCTGTCACATACACCACTGGACAGTGTCTGTGTCACAAACCCCGTTGGACAGCGTGTGTGTCACACGCCCAATGGACAGAGTGTGTGTACAAAACCCATTGGACAGTGTATGTGTGTCACAAACCCCATTGGAAAACGTGTGTTTCACAAACCCCACTGGATAGCGATTGTGTCACAAACACTATTGGAGAGCTTGTGTGTCACAAGCCCTTTGGACAGAGTGTGTGTGTCACAAACCCTATTGGATAGTGTTTGTGTGTCACAAACACCATGGGACAGCGTGTGTGTGTAACTAAACCCACTGGACAGAGTGTGTCTCACGAACCCCATTGGACAGCGTGTATTTGTCACAATCCCCATTGGACAGCGTGTGTATCACAAACCCCATTGGACAGCGTGTGCGTCACAAACCCCCCTGCACAGTGTGTTTGTCACAAACCCCATTGGACAGTGTGTGTGTCATAAACCCCATTGGACAGCATGTGTGTCACAATCCCCATTGGACAGCGTGTGTCTCAGAAACCCCATAGGACAGTGTTTGTCACAAACCCCACTGGATAGCGTGTGTGTCACAAACACCGCTGGAGAGCGTGTGAGTCACAAGCCCATTGGACAGAGTGTGTGTGTCACAAACCCCATTTGATAGCGTTTGTGTGTCAGGAACTCCATGGGACAGTGTGTGTGTGAAACTAAACCCACTGGACAGAGTGTGTGTCACGAACCCCATTGGACAGCGTGTATGTGTCACAATCCCCATTGGACAGCGTGTGTGTCAAAAACCCCATTGGACAGTGTGTGTCACAAATCCCATTGGATAGTGTGTGTGTCACAAACACCATTGGACAGTGTGTGTGTCAGTGTCACAAACCCCATTGGACAGCGTGTGTGTGTCACAAACCCTCCAGGTCAGCGTGTGTGTCACAAACCCCATTGGACAGCGTGTGTGTCACAAGCCCAATGTACAGAGTGTGTGTCACAAAACCCATCGGACAGCGTGTGTGTCACAATCCCCATTGGACAGATTGTGTGTGTCGCAAAACCCATTGGACAGCGTGTGTGTCACAGTCGCCATTGGACTGATTGTGTGTGTCACGAACCCCATTGGACAGAGTGTGTGTGTCACAAACCCCATTGGACAGTGTGTGTGTCAGAAGAACCATTGGAAATTGTGTGTGTCACAAACCCCATTGGACACAGTGTGTGTCTCACAAAACCCATTGGACAGCATGCGTTTCACAAACACCATTGGACAGTGTGTGTGTGTCACAAACCCCTTTGGATAGCGTGTGTGAGTCACAAACCCTATTGGACAGTGTGTATGTCACAATCCCCATTGTGCAGCATCTGTGTCACAAACCCCGTTGGACAGCTGGTGTCTCACAAACACCTTTGGAAATTGTGTGTGTGTCACAAGCCCCATTGGACAGTGTGTGTTTCACAAGAACCATTGGACAGAGTGTGTGTGTCACAAGACCCATTGGACAGAGTGTGTGTCACAAACCCCATTGTAAAGCGTGTGTGTCACAAGACCCATTCGACAGACTGTGTGTGTCACAAACACCGATGGTCAGTGAGCGTGTCACAAACCCCATTGGACATCGTCTGTGTGTCACAAACCATATTGGACAGTGTGTGTGTCACAACCCCTCTGGACAGCGTGTGTGTCACGAACCCCATTAGACAGTGGGCGTGTCATAGGACCCATTGGACAGAGTGTGTGTGTCACAAACCCCATTGGACAAAGTGTGTAATCACAATCCCTATTGGATACTGTTCATGTCACAAACCCCATTGGATATCTTGTGTGCCACAAACACCATTGGACAGAGTGTGTGTGTCACAGTCCCCATTGGACAGAGTGTGTGTCACAAAACCCTTTGTATAGCGTGTGTGTAACAAACCGCTTTAGAAAGTGTGTGTGTCTCAATCCCTACAGGACAGTGTGCGTGTGTCACAAACCCCATTGCATAGCGTGTGTGTCACAAACACTATTGGACAGTGTGTGTGTTATAGGCTCATTGGACAGATTGTGTGTGTCACAAAACCCGTTGGACAGCGTCTGTGTAACAAGCACCATTGTACAAAGTGTGTGTGTCACAAACCCCATTGCAAAGTTTATGTGTCACAAACCCCATTGGATAGCGTGTGTGTGCCACAAACCCTATTGGACAGTCTCTGTGTCACAAACCCCACTGGACAGAGTGTGTGTCACGAACCCCGTTGGACAGCGTGTATGTGTCACAATCGCCATTATACAGCGTGTGTGTCACAAAACCCATTGGACAGTGTGTGTGTCACAAACCCCACTGGACAGAGTGTGTGTCACGAACCCCATTGGACAGCGTGTGTGTCACAAGCGCATTGGACAGATTGAGTGTGTCACAAACACCATTGTACAGCGTGTTTGTCACTATCCTCATTGGACAGAGTGTTTGTGAGAAACCCCATTGGACAGCGTGTGTGTCACAAGCCCATTAGAAAGATTGCGTGTGTCTCAAACCCCATTGGAAAGTGTGTGTGTCATAAACCCCAATGGACTGTGTGTGTGTCACAAACCATCATGGACATTGTGTGTGTCACAATCCCCATTGGTGAGTGTATGTGTCAAAAACCCCATTGGACAGTGTGTGTGTCACAAACCCTCCTGACATTGTGTGTGTCACAAGCCCATTGGACAGAGTGCGTGTGTCTCAAGCCCCATTGGAAAGTGTGTGTGTCATAAACCCCAATGGACTGTGTGTGTGTCACAAACCATCATGGACATTGTGTGTGTCACAATCCCCATTGGTGAGTGTGTGTGACAAACCCCACTGGACAGTGTGTGTGTCACAAAACCGACTGGACAGCGTGTGTGTCAGAAACACCATTTTACAGCGTGTGTGTGTCACAATCCCCATTGGACAGAGTTAGTGTGACAAACCCCACTGCACAGTGTGTGTCTCAGAAACCCCTCTGTACAGTGTGTGTGTCACAAAACCGACTGGGCAGCGCGTGTGTCAGAAACACCATTGGACAGCATGTGTGTGTCACTATCTCCATTGGACATCGTGTATGTCACAATCAGCATTGGACAGCATGTGTGTGTCACAATCCTAATTGCACATGTTGTGTGTAACATCCCCTTTGGAAAGTGTCTGTGTCACAAACCCTATTGGACAGCGTGTGTGTCGCGATCCCCTATTGGACAGCGTGTGTGTCAGAAACCCCATTGGAAAGTGTGTGTGTCACAAACCCCATTGGATAGGTGTGTGTGTCACAAACACTATTTGTCAGTGTTTATGTCACAATCCCCAGTGGACAGCCTCTGTGTCACAAACCCCATTGGACAGCGTGTGTTTAACGAACACCATTGGACAGCATGTGTGTCACAAGACCCATTGGACAGAGTATGTGTGTCACAAACCCCATTAGACAGTGTGTGTGTGTCACAAACCCTATCGGACTTTGTGTTTGTCACAAAACCCATTGGACATCATGCGTTTCACAAACACCATTGGACAGTTTGTGTATAACAAACCCAATTGGTCAGCGTGTGTGTCATAAACCGCATGGGACAGCGTTTGTGTGTCACAATACCCATTGGACAGCGTGTGTGTGTCACAAACCCCAATGGACAGCGTGTGCGTCACAAACACCATTGGAATGTGTGTGCGTCACAAACCCCATTGGACAGTGTGTGTGTGTCACAAACCCCATTGGACAGAGTGAGGGTCAGAAACCCCCATGGACAGTGCGTGTGTCACGAAACCCATTGGACAGCATACGTGTCGCAAACAATATTGGACAGCCTGTGTTTGTCAGAAGAACCATTGGACAGAGTGTGTGTGTCACAAACCCCATTTAACAGCGTGTGTGTCACAAGAACCATTGGACAGAGTGTGTGTGTCACAAACCACATTGGACAGTGTGCGTGTCACAAACCCCATGGACAGCACGTGTGTCACAAACCCACTGGACAGCGTGTGTGTCACAAACCCCATTGGACAGAGTGCATGTGCCAAACCCCATTGGACAGCGTGTGTGTGTCACAATCCCCACTGGACAGTGTGTGTGTGTCACAAACCCCATTGCACAATTTGTGTGTCACAAAACGTCATGGACATTGTGTGTGTCGCAATACCCATTGGTGACCGTGTGTGTCACAAAACCCATTGGACAGTATGTGTGTCAGAAACCATCCTGGACAGCATGTGTGTCACAATCCCCACTGGACAGTGTGCCTGTCACAAACTCCATTGGACAGTGTGTGCGTCACAAACCCCCCTGGACAGTGTGTTTGTCACAAACTCCATTGGACAGAGTGTATGTGTCATAAACCCCATTGGACAGCATGTGTGTCACAATCCCCATTGGACAGCGTGTGTGTCAGAAATCCCATTGGACAGTGTGTGTCAAAAATCCCATTGGACAGCGTGTGTGTCACAAACCCCATTGGAAAGCCTGTGTGAGTCACAAACCCCCCAGGTCAGTGTGTGTGTCAGAAACCCCATTTGACAGAGTGTGTGTCACAAACACCAATCGACAGTGTGTGTTTCACAAACCCCATTGGACAGCGTGTGTGTGTCACAAACCTCCTGGTCAGTGTGTGTGTCACAAACCCCATTGGACAGCGTGTGTGTCACAAGCCCAATGGTCAGAGTGTGTGTCACAAAACCCATTGGACAGCATGTCTGTCACAAACCCCATGGGACAGAATGTGTGTGTCATAAACCCCATTGGACAGCATGTGTGTTAGAAACCCCATTGGACAGTGTGTGTCACAAATGCCATTGGACAGCGTTTGTGTCACAAACCCCATTGGACAGCCTGTGTGTATCAAAAACCCCCCTGGTCAGTGTGTGTGTCACAATACCCATTGGACCGTGTGTGTGTGTCACTAATACGGTTGGACAGTGTGTGTGTCACAAAACCCATTGAACTGCGTGTTTGTGTCACAAACCCTCCTGGTCAGTGTGTGTGTCACAAACCCCATTGGACAGCATGCGTGTCACAAACACCATTGGACAGTGTGTGTGCAACAAACCCAATTGGTCAGTGTGTGTGTCACAAACCCCGTGGGACAGCGTGTGTGTGTCACAAACCCCAATGGACAGCGTGTGTGTGTCACAAACCCTGCTGGTCAGTGTGTGTGTCACAATCTCCATGGCACAGCGGTGTATGTCACAATACCCATTGGACAGCGTCTGTGTCACAAACCCCAATGCACAGCGTGTGTGTCACAAACAACATTGGACAGAGTGTGTGAGTCACAATCCCCATTGGACAGTGTGTGTGTCACAGGAACCATTGGACAGAATGTGTGTCATAAACCGCATTGGACAGCGTGTGTGTGTCACAATACCCATTGGACAGTGTGTGTGTGTCACAAACCCTACTGGAAAGTGTGTGTGTCACAAACCCTATTGGACAGAGTGGGGGTCAGAAACCCCCATTGACAGTGCGTGTGTCACAAAACTCATTAGACAGCATGCGTGTCACAAACACCATCGGACAGCCTGTGTGTGTGACAATCCTCATTGCACAGTGTGTGTGTCACAAAACCCATTTGACAACGTGTGTGTTACAAACGCCATTGGACAGAGTGTGTTTGTGACAAACAAGATTGGACAGCGTGTGTGTCACAAGAACCATTGGACAGAGTGTGTGTCTCACACACACCATTGGACAGCGTGTGTGTCATAAACCCCATTGGACATCGGGTGTGTGTCACAATACCCAATGCACAGCGTGTGTGTCACAAACAACATTGGACAGAGTGTGTGAGTCACAATCCCCATTGGAGAGTGTGTGTGTCACAGGAACCATTGGAAAGCGTGTGTGTCATAAACCCCATTGGACATCGGGTGTGTGTCACAATTCCCCTTGTACAGTACAGTGTGTGTGTCACAAACCCCTTTGGAAAGTGTATGTGTCACAAATCCCATTGGATAGCTTATGTGTGTCACAAACCCCATGGGACAGCGTGTGTGTGTCACAAACCCCACTGCACAGAGTGTGTTTCACGAACCCCATTGGACAGCATGTATGTGTCACAATCCCTATTGGACAAGGTGTGTGTCACAAACCCCATTGGACAGCGTGTTTGTCACAATCCCCAGTGGACAGCGTGTTTGTCACTATCCCCATTGGACAGAGTATGTGCCAAACCCCATTGGACAGCGTGTGTGTGTCACAATCCCCACTGGACAGTGTGTGTGTGTCACAAACCCCATTGCACAGTTTGTGTGTCACAAAACGTCATGGACATTGTGTGTGTCGCAATACCCATTGGTGACCGTGTGTGTCACAAAACCCATTGGACAGTATGTGTGTCAGAAACCCTCCTGGACAGCGTGTGTGTCACAATCCCCACTGGACAGTGTGCCTGTCACAAACTCCATTGGACAGTGTGTGCGTCACAAACCCCCCTGGACAGTGTGTTTGTCACAAACTCCATTGGACAGAGTGCATGTGTCATAAACCCCATTGGACAGCATGTGTGTCACAATCCCCATTGGACAGCGTGTGTGTCAGAAATCCCATTGGACAGTGTGTGTCAAAAATCCCATTGGACAGCGTGTGTGTCACAAACCCCATTGGAAAGCCTGTGTGAGTCACAAACCCCCCAGGTCAGTGTGTGTGTCAGAAAACCCATTTGACAGAGTGTGTGTCACAAACACCAATCGACAGTGTGTGTTTCACAAACCCCATTGGACAGCGTGTGTGTGTCACAAACCTCCTGGTCAGTGTGTCTGTCACAAACCCCATTGGACAGCGTGTGTGTCACAAAACCCATTGGACAGCATGTCTGTCACAAACCCCATGGGACAGCGTGTGTGTGTCACAAACCCCATTGGAAAGTGTGTGTGTCACAAGCCCCATTGGAAAGTGTGCGTGTCACAAACCCCATTGTATAGTGTGTGTATGTCACAATCCCCATTGGACAGCGTCTGTGTCACAAACCCCATGGGACAGAGTGTGTGTGTCAGAAACTCCACTGCACAGAGTGTGTGTCACAAAACCCATTGGACAGCATGCGTGTCACAAACACCATTAGACAATGTGTGTGTAACAAACCCAATTTGTCGGTCTGTGTGTCACAAACCCCATGGGACAGCGTGTGTGTTACAAACACCATTGCACAGGGTGTGTGTAACAAACACAATTTGTCGGTCTGTGTGTCACACATCCCATGGGACCGCATGTATGTGTCACAATCCTCATTGGACAGCGTGTGTGTCACAAACCCCACTGGACAGATTGTGTGTCACGAACCCCATTGGACAGTGTGTGTGTCACAAGCCCATTGGACAGAGTGTATGTGTCACAAACCTCATTGTACAGCGTGTTTGTCACAATCCCCATTGGATAGCGTGTGTGTGTCACAAACCGTCATTGACATTGTGTGTGTCACAATCCCCATTGGTGACCGTGTGTGTCACAAACCGCATTGGACAGTGTGTGTGTCACAAACCCTCCTTGACAGCGTCTGTGTCACAATCCCCATTGGACAGTGTGTGTGTCACAAACCCCATTGGACAGCGAGTGCGTCACTAAACGCCCTGAACAGTGTGTTTGTCACAAACCCCATTGGACAGAGATTGTGTGTCATAAACCCCATTGGACAGCATGTGTGTCACAATCCCCATTGCACAGCGTGTGTGTCAGAAACCCCACTGGACAGTGTGTGTCCCAAACCCCATTGGACATCCTGTGTGTGTCACAAACCCCCGAGGTCAGTGTGTGTGTCACAAACCCCATTTGACAGCGTGTGTGCCACAAACACCATTGGACAGTGTGTGTGTCACAAACCCCATGGGACAGCGTGTGTATGTCACAAACCCCTATGGACAACCTTTGTGTGTCAGAAACCCCCCAGGTCAGTGTGTGTGTCACAAACCACATTTGACAGCGTGTCTGTCACATACACCATTGGACAGTGTGTGTGTCACAAACCCCATTGGACAGCATGTGTGTCACACGCCCAATGGACAGAGTTTGTGTACAAAACCCATTGGACAGTGTATGTGTGTCACAAACCCCATTGGACAGCGATTGTGTCACAAACACTATTGGAGAGCTTGTGTGTCACAAGCCCTTTGGACAGAGTGTGTGTGTCACAAACTCCATTGGATAGTGTTTGTGTGTCACAAACTGCATGGGACAGCGTGTGTGTGAAACTAAACCCACTGGACAGCATGTGTGTCACAAACCCCATTGGACAGCGTGTGCGTCACAAAGCCCCCTGCACAGTGTGTTTGTCACAAACCCCATTGGACAGTGTGTGTGTCATAAACCCCATTGGACAGCATGTGTGTCACAATCCCCATTGGACAGCATGTGTCTCAGAAACCCCATAGGACAGTGTGTGTCACAAATCCCATTGGACAGCGTGTGTGTCACAAACCCCATTGGATAGCATGTGTGTCACAAACACCACTGGAGAGCGTGTGAGTCACAAGCCCATTGGACAGAGTGTGTGTGTCACAAACCCCATTTAACAGCGTGTGTGTCACAAGAACCATTGGACAGAGTGTGTGTGTCACAAACCACATTGGACAGCATGCGTGTCACAAACCCCATTGTATAGTGTGTGTATGTCACAATCCCCATTGGACAGCGTCTGTGTCACAAACCCCATGGGACAGCGTGTGTATGTCACAAACCCCTATGGACAACCTTTGTGTGTCAGAAACCCCCCAGGTCAGTGTGTGTGTCACAAACCACATTTGACAGCGTGTCTGTCACATACACCATTGGACAGTGTGTGTGTCACAAACCCCGTTGGACAGCATGTGTGTCACACGCCCAATGGACAGAGTTTGTGTACAAAACCCATTGGACAGTGTATGTGTGTCACAAACCCCATTGGACAGCGATTGTGTCACAAACACTATTGGAGAGCTTGTGTGTCACAAGCCCTTTGGACAGAGTGTGTGTGTCACAAACTCCATTGGATAGTGTTTGTGTGTCACAAACTGCATGGGACAGCGTGTGTGTGAAACTAAACCCACTGGACAGCATGTGTGTCACAAACCCCATTGGACAGCGTGTGCGTCACAAAGCCCCCTGCACAGTGTGTTTGTCACAAACCCCATTGGACAGTGTGTGTGTCATAAACCCCATTGGACAGCATGTGTGTCACAATCCCCATTGGACAGCATGTGTCTCAGAAACCCCATAGGACAGTGTGTGTCACAAATCCCATTGGACAGCGTGTGTGTCACAAACCCCATTGGATAGCATGTGTGTCACAAACACCACTGGAGAGCGTGTGAGTCACAAGCCCATTGGACAGAGTGTGTGTGTCACAAACCCCATTGGATAGCGTCTGTGTGTCACAAACCCCATGGGACAGCGTGTGTGTGAAACTAAACCCACTGGACAGAGTGTGTGTCACGAACCCCATTGGACAGCGTGTATATGTCACAGTCCCCATTGGACAGCGTGTGTGTCAAAAACCCCATTGGATAGATTGTGTGTGTCACAAACCCCATTGAACTGCGTGTGTGTCACAAACCCCCCTGGACAGTGTGTTTGTCACAAACCCCATTGGACAGCATGTGTGTCACAATCCCCATTGGACAGCGTGTGTCTCAGAAACCCCATTGGACAGTGTGTGTCACAAATCCCATTGGACAGCGTGTGTGTCACAAACACCATTGGACAGTGTGTGTGTCACAAACCCCATTGGACAGCATGTGTGTGTCACAAACCCTCCAGGTCAGTGTGTGTGTCACAAACCCCATTGGACAGCGTGTGTGTCACAAGCCCAATGTACAGAGTGTGTGTCACAAAACCCATTGGACAGCGTGTGTGTCACAAGCCCAATGTACAGAGTGTGTGTCACAAAACCCATTGGACAGCATGCATGTCTCAAACACCATTGGACAGTGTGTGTGTAACAAACCCAATTGGTATGTGTGGGTTGTCTGAATTTAGAGTTGATGAGTTAATTTTCTGTATTTGGAGTTAATAGGCTAGTTTGTTGTATGTTTGTTTTATGAATAAATTTAAGTGTTGCGGCGTGCTCGGGAGGGACTTGGAGGCGGGGAGCTTGTGGTCGGTGGGGGTGCCTGCGCCCTGGAGCGGGGGGCGGCTTGTGACTACGAGGTAACGATCTTGTTACCATGCGAACACTGCCTGACCAACATTCCCGCCTTAGCTAGCTTAATGTCTGTTAAAGTGATTAGCCAATCAGCATGAAACATGTGTGCCTTAGACTATATAAATGTATGTTTGCCAAACAATAAAGCGGACATCTTGCTTGCATCAAACTGCGTCCCCGTCTCTCAATCGCGGCAAATTGGTGACCTCCGACGTGATCGTCAGTGACGAAATCGCCGAGGTTTGAAAAACCGCCGAGGATTGAAAAACCGCCTACCTGGTGGCATGTCGCGAGTCCCGCAGAACGTGGAATGAGCTGCTGAAAGGAAGCAGGATAAGCCAGCCAGCCAAACAATCCCTCCGTCTGGAACGAGAGGTGAGCTGCGGGAAAGTAGCAAAATGGGGAATCAAGAGTCTTTCCCTGAGAGAGACGTTTATGAGCTTATGAAAGCTCTACTTAAGAAGCATGGGAAAAAGACTCTTTCGGAACAAGATCTTAAGTTAATCCTTAAATGGGTGCAGGTTAAGATTCCCACAGTGACTGCTTCTTCTATTTTTACATGTAAATTTTGGGATGATGTGGGGGTAAAGTTATGGGACGCAGCTACCTCAGGAGATGAGGAAGCGCAGCATATGCTCCCCAGTTGGAGAAAAATCTTTGAAACCATAAAGGCACAAGAGCAAAATCAGCGAGGCTCCGAGGAGGGAGCTCAGTCACCTCCCCCCTGCCCTTCTAAAATCGCTGGTGGGGCAGAACCCTCTGCGCCACCGTTAGCTTGTGCTGCTGGATATCCCCTGGAGGGTGATCCCTTTGACCCGGGTCCGATTGACCCTGAAAAGGAACCTGATCTTTTTCCCCCTGATCCTCATGAGGTTTGGGGAAAGATTAAGCGCCAAGCGATAAACGAGGGGGAGTTGGAAATAGCCAGAACTATAGTAGCCCCCGTTATATACCAAGGACGGGGGGGGGGCTCAGGCTCAGTGGGAAGCTCTTTCTTTTTCGGTCATTAAGGAGTTGCGCCGTACAGTTACCGAGCATGGGTTGTCTTCCCCTTATTTTGCAAGCCTTTTATCTTTTGTATTCGATACATATGTCATGACCCCACATGATTTAAAATCTCTCGCGCGATTGTTATTAACCCCAACACAATATACAATGTGGGAGTCTCAATGGAGAACGGGATTGCAGACAGTTTTGCTGGGTTATGGAGGACATGCTAATGCCGCCTTAGCTGCATTGACTATAGAGCACCTCACAGGAACAGGGCAGTTTTCGGACCCGGCAGCCCAAGCTAGGGACATTCCTCGGGAGGCTTTGGAAGCAGGCAGAGAAGAAGCGAAAAGGGCCTTGTTGAGAGTTCCTGACTCTGGCAGACCCCAAAAAGCATTCACTAGTATCACTCAGGAACCCCGTGAGCCGTATATGCAGTTTATAGATAGATTAAAACAAGCCTTAGAGCGGCAAGTTGATAACGGACAAGCTCGGGAGATTTTACTCCTTAAACTGGCTGTGGAAAACGCTAACGCCGATTGTAAAAAGCTCTTAAAGTCTCTCCCAAATCAAAACCCTACCTTAATTGAAATGGTGGAAGCGTGTAATAGAATTGGCACTATGGATCATAAATATGAGGCCATGGCTGCTGCTTTTGCGGCCATGCACGGCCCGATGGGCGCCAACCCACAGGGAAACTGCTATGGGTGTGGAAAACCGGGACACCTTAAAAAAGATTGCTTTAGTGCCAATGCTGGGAAACGACCCCAAACACCTGGGGTTTGTCCCAAGTGCCAAAAAGAGCGCCACTATGCTAATCAATGTCGATCTAAATACGACTCTCAAGGGCGCCCCATACAGGGAAACCGATTGCAGAGCGCGGGACCGCGGCGCGCACAGACACAAGTTCCGCGACTGGCGCCCCCACAAACGCCGGGGGGGGAAACAGGAGTGTTTCCAGTCTCCGCCCAGCAACAGCAGGGAGCGCCGGCCTGGACCTGGCAACCGCCCACACAGTAACGCTACTTGATTCCTCTGTTCACTTACTGCTTACCAAAATTGCAGGTCCTTCGCCCCCTCGAACACAGGCTTTATTATTAGGAAGATCGTCCACCACTCTGTCAGGACTTTTTGTATTGCCTGGAGTAATCGATCCTGACAGTAATTCAGAAATTAAAATTATGGCCTGGACCCCGTTTCCTCCTTGTACAGTGCCAGAGGGAAGTCGTATCGCTCAATTGATACTGATCCCTAAGGAGGACTATGTCCCAATTCCTGATCAATTGCTCCCGCAGAGACAGGGAAGTTTTGGATCTACGGGAGAACCACTAATTTTATGGGTTCAAGCCATCTCACAAAAACGTCCTATATGTCAATGCACCCTCATTCGCAGAGGTCAGCAAGTCATGTTAAGTGGAATTATTGATACAGGTGCAGATGTTACCGTTATTTCTCAAGCAAAGTGGCCTTCTAGGTGGCCTTTAGCTGATGTCTCCCAGACATTAGCAGGAATCGGGGGGTATGGAGCTAGCCGCCAAAGCGCAGAAATAATACAAGTTCAAAATTCAGAAGGACAAGTTGCCTCTGTCAAACCGTTTATCTTACCAGTACCTATGGTCTTGTGGGGGCGTGATGTGTTGTCTCAGTGGGGGATGTCTATCCAGACACATTTTTAGGTGGGGCCATTGAGGGGTGTGAAACCCTAAAGTTAACTTGGAAAACAGATACTCCTATTTGGATTGATCAATGGTCCCTGCCGCTGGAAAAACTTCACGCCCTCCAAGAAATAGTTAATGAACAACTATCTATGGGACATATTGTACCCTCTACGAGTCCTTGGAACTCGCCTATTTTTGTTATTAAAAAACTGACTGGCAAGTGGCGCTTGCTCCATGACCTCAGAAAAATTAATGACGCTATGGAAGACATGGGGGCCATGCAACCTGGGCTTCCGTCACCCGCCATGATCCCTAGAGATTGGCCTTTAACCATCATAGACCTCAAAGATTGTTTTTTCAACATTCCATTGCATCCAGATGATGCTCCTAAATTTGCCTTTTCGGTCCCTAGCGTCAACATGCAAGCTCCTTTACAAAGTTACCAGTGGGTTGTGTTACCGCAGGGAATGAAAAATAGCCCTACAATATGCCAATGGTATGTAGCAAAAATACTTAGTCCTGTCAGAACTGTAGTAACCTGCTGCATTGTTATATCATTATGTGGATGACATTCTAGTGGCAGCACAACACCATGAAGTCATGGAGGAAGCTGTAGCCCTTGTCGTGGCTGCTGTAAAATCAGCAGACCTCTGTATTGCACCAGAAAAAATCCAAAAAGTGCCACCTTGGAAATACTTAGGATGGCGTATAAGAGCTCAGACTATTGCTCCACAACCTTTACAAATACAGGCGAATATAAAGAATTTACATGACGTGCAAAAACTGCTGGGTACAATCAATTGGGTCAGACCATTGTTAGGAATCACTAATGCGGATCTTCGTCCCTTATTTGAAATGCTTAAAGGAAGCTCGGACTTAAACGCTCCGCGAAGTCTCAGTCCTGAAGCCATAGCTTCCTTGCATAAAGCTGCGGCAGCGATTACCTCCAGACAAGCACATCGATGGGAACCGGAATTGCCTTTTCAATTAATCATCCTTAACCCTGCTCGACAGCCTCATGCACTTATTTTCCAATGGGACTGCCAGAAAACGGACCCTTTACTGATCATTGAATGGATTTTTTTACCTAACCAAGCCACAAAAACGATTTCTACCCAACATGAGATGTTTGCATCATTAATCATCAGGGCTCGACAGCGATTACTTACCCTGGCGGGCACGGACTTTATCCCTTTATATGTATGCCGGTAACAAGTATTTACCTGCAATGGTTACAACAACAATCAGATGCACTAGGCATAGCTCTAACTGGCTATGCAGGCCAACTCACTTCTCATCCGCCTTCTCACAAACTGTTAAGCATTGATTTTCACCTTTTACCTATTCCAAAGCGGAGTGACCAGCCTTTACAAGCCCTCACTGTATTCACAGATGGGTCTGGCAAATCTCACAAGTCTGTTATCCTTTGGTGGGATGATCATCGAGAACAGTGGAACTCAGATGTAGAGACTGTACAGGGTTCTCCTCAAATAGTAGAATTGTCTGCAGTTGTTCGAGTGTTTCGAAAATGGTCTATTCCTCTCAATATAATCACTGATTCTGCTTATGTTGCAGGAATTGTTAGCCGAGCAGAGACTTCTGTGCTACGAGATGTTTCTCATACGGCACTGTTTAATTTGTTACAAGAACTCATCTTTCTGTTAAACTCCCGTCTTCACCCTTATTTTATTATGCATGTTCGATCTCACACTTCTCTACCTGGTTTTATTGCAGAAGGGAACCGACAGGCTGATTTGCTTACGCTACCGGTGCAGGTGTTACCAGATTGATTAGCGCAAGCTAGACTCAGCCACTCCTTTTTTCATCAAAACGCTGCAAGCCTTAAGCGTCAATTTGACCTCACTATACAACAAGCCCATAATATCATTGCGGTGTGTCCTGATTGTCAAAGGCACTCTTTCCCTTCTATAGCAGAAGGAGTCAACCCCAGAGGGCTACAGAGCCTTCAACTCTGGCAAACAGATGTCACTCATTTTGCTGAATTTGGCCGTTTAAAGTTTGTTCATTGCTCTATTGATACATTTTCGGGAATGTTATTTGCCTCCTGTCATATAGGAGAAAAAGCACGTGATGTGCAAAAACATCTAATGCGCGCTTTTGCTACTTTAGGGGTACCCTCTCAAATTAAAACTGACAATGGCCCCGCATATGTATCTAAAACCTTAACAACCTTTTTTGCCTCTTGGGGTATATCACATGTTACAGGTATCCCTCACTCTCCTACGGAACAAGCTTTAATAGAACGTTCCCACCAAACCTTAAAACGTCTGTTATTAAAACAAAAAGGGGGAATAGGAGCCGCTACACCAGAGGAGCGAATACAGAAAGCCTTGTATGTTTTTAACTTTTTGAATTGTTCCCTATTAAACAGCAATCCTCCAGTAGTTCGTCATTTTAGCATAAACACCCTTTTTGAACCCAAGATTAAGCCGCCAGTATTGATCCGGGACCCCGAAACAGGTAAGATAATGGGACCCTATCCCCTTGTCACGTGGGGAAGAGGCTATGCTTGTGTTTCCACAGAAAGAGGTCCCCGCTGGATCCCAGCTAAAAACGTGAGACCTTTTCGAGAGACACTGCAGCAGCCTCCTGAAGACATTCCTGGTCCTGATCCTGCGACTGATATAGAAGACACTACCGATCAATAATTAAATGAACTCTGTTCCAGAGGTTAACAAATGGGAGCTTAAATGTCCCCAATGTGAAAAATGTAATCCGTGGATTTGTAGAATTTGTGCTAATTGTGGAAAATCACAGTGGCTAAATCGCCATACAGTAGGACGCTGGTGTGATAACTGCCTAACAATTGAGTGGAATACAGTTCAGGTGTTATTGATAACAGGTAGAGAAACAGAATATTCACCCCGGTATGATTATTATTCTGACGATTGGGGGAAAATTGTAGCACAAAGGTCTGGGGACATTTTATATTCTAAGATTGAATGCGCCAAAGACATTCAAATGAGTTTCTGTTCTTTTAATGATTTGTACCTTATTAATAGTAATCCCATGTGTGTTACAATGCTTGCAAAAATCAATAACTGCTTCAATGAACAAGATATTCCTTGTGCAGCAAGGAGCGGACAAAGATCAGAAAGAAATTACGAAAACCCCCAGTACGGAGCTGTTAGTGAAATAAGATGTCCTCGAGTTGGTCGGTCGCCGACCTTGGAAGGGTCAGTTAATTAAAACAAAAAGGGGGAGATGTGGGTTGTCTGAATTTAGAGTTGATAAGTTAGTTTTCTGTATTTGGAGTTAATAGGCTAGTTTGCTGTATGTTTGTTGTGTGAATAAAGTTAAGTGTTGCGGTAGTTGTGAGGCGCGACTTGGAGGTGGTGAGCTTGTGGTCGGTGGGAGTGCCCACGCCCTGCATGCAGCGGGGGGGCAGCTTGTGACTGCGAGATAACGATCTTGTTACCATGCGAACACTGCCTGACCAACATTCCCGCCTTAGCTAGCTTAATGTCTGTTAAAGTGATTAGCCAATCAGCATGAAACATGTGTGCCTTAGACTATATAAATGTATGTTTGCCAAACAATAAAGCGGACATATTGCTTGCATCAAGCTGCGTCCCCGTCTCTCAATCGCGGCAATAAACAACATGGAACAGCGTGTGTGTGTCACAAACCCTATTGAATAGTGTGTGCGTCACAAACCCCACTGGACAGCGTTTGTGTCACGAACCACATTAGACAGCGTGTGTGTCACAAGACCCATTGGACAGAGTGTGTGTGTCACAAAAACCATTGGACAGCGTGTTTGTCACAATCTCCATTGGACAGCGTCTCTGTGTCACAATCTCCATTCGACGGTGTCTGTGTCACAGAACCCATTGGATAGAGAGTGTGTCACAAACCACATTAGAAAATGTGTGTTTCACAAATACCACTGGATAGCGTGTGTGTGTCACAAACCCCATTGGACAGTGTGTGTGTCAAAAACTCCACTGGACAGCGTGTGTGACACGAACCTCATTGGACAGCGTGTGTGTCACAAGACACATTGCACAGAGCCTGTGTGTCACAAACCCCATTGGACAGCGTGTGTGTCACAATCCCCATTGGACAGCGTGTGTGTCACAAACAAAATTGGACAGACTGTGTGTGTCACAAACCCCATTGGACAGCCTTTGTGTCAAAATCCCCATTGGACAGATTGTGTGTGTCGCAAAACCCATTGGACAGCGTGGGTGTCACAATCGCCATTGGACAGATTGTGTGTGTCACAAACCCCATTGGACAGACTGTGTGTGTCACAAACCACATTGGACAAAGTGAGTGTGTCACAAACCCCATTGGACAGAGTGTGTGTGTAACAAAACACACTGGACAGTGTATGTGTCACAAACCCCATTGGATACCGAGTGTGTGTCACAAACACTATCGGACAGTGTGTGTGTCACAAAGCCCATTGGACAGCATGCGTGTCAGAAACACCATTGGACAGCGTGAGTATGTCACGAACCCCTTTGGATAGCGTGTGTGTGACGCAAACCGTATTGGACAGTGTGTATGTCACAATCCCCATTGTACAGCATCTGTGTCACAAAACCCATTGGACAGCGGGTGTGTCACAAACACCATTGGAAATCGTGTGTGTGTCACAAGCCCCATTGGACAGTGTGTGTGTCACAAAACCCATTGTATAGCGTGTGTGTCACAAACCCCCCTAGAAAGTGTGTGTGTCACAAACCTCATTCGATAGCGTGTGTGTCACAAACCCCATTCGATAGCGTGTGTCTCACAAACCCTATTGGACAGCGTATGTGTGTCACAATCTCCATTGGACAGCGTGTGTGTCAGAAACCCCATTGGACAGTGTGTGTCACAAATCCCATTGGACAGCGTGTGTGTCAGAAACCCCATTGGACAGACTGTGTGTGTCACAAACCCCATTTGACAGCGTATGTGTCACAAACACCATTGGACAGTGTGTGTGTCACAAACCCCATTGGTGAGCGTGTGTGTCACAAGCTCATTGGACAGAGTTTGTGTCACAAAACCCATTGGACAGCATGCGTGTCACAAACACCATTGGACAGTGTGTGTGTCACAAACCCCCCTGGACAGTGTGTGTGTCACAAAACCGTCTGGACAGCGTGTGTGTCAGAAAAACCATTTTACAGCGTGTGTGTGTCGCAGTCCCCATTGGACAGAGTTTGTGTAACAAACCCCACTGCACAGTGTGTGTCTCAGAAACCCCTCTGGACAGTGTGTGTGTCACAAAACCGACTGGGCAGTGTGTGTGTCAGAAACACCATTGGACAGCATGTGTGTGTCACAATCTCCATTGGACATCGTGTATGTCACAAACACCATTGGACAGCATGTGTGTGTCACAATCCTAATTGCACATTTTGTGTGTAACATCCCCATTGGAAAGTGTCTGTGTCACAAACCCTATTGGACAGCGTGTGTGTCGCGATCCCCCATTGGACAGCGTGTGTGTCAGAAACCCCATTGGAAAGTGTGTGTGTCACAAACCCCATTGGATAGAGTGTTTGTGTCACAAACACCATTATAAAATGTGCGAGTCACAAAGCACATATGATAGCGTGTGTGTGTCACAAACCCTATTTGTCAGTGTTTATGTCACAATCCCCATTGGGCAGCCTCTGTGTCACAAACCCCACTGGACAGCGTGTGTGTAACAAGAACTATTGGAAAGTGTGTGTGTCAGAAACCCCATTGGACACAGTGTGTGTGTCACAAAACCCATTGGACAGCATGCGTTTCACAAACACCATTGGACAGTGTGTGTGTCACAAAACCCATTGTATAGCGTGTGTGTCACAAACCCCCCTAGAAAGTGTGTGTGTCACAAACCCCATTCGATAGCGTGTGTCTCACAAACCCTATTGGACAGCGTATGTGTGTCACAATCTCCATTGGACAGCGTGTGTGTCAGAAACCCCATTGGACAGTGTGTGTCACAAATCCCATTGGACAGTGTGTGTCAGAAACCCCATTGGACAGACTGTGTGTGTCACAAACCCCATTTGACAGCGTGTGTGTCACAAACACCATTGGACAGATTGTGTGTGTCAGAAACCCCATTGGACAGAGTGTGTGTGTCGAAAAACCAATTGGACAGCGTGTGTTTCAAAATCGCCATTGGACAGATTGTGTGTGTCACGAACCCCATTGGACACAGTGTGTGTGTCACGAACCCCACTGGACAGCATGTGTGTAACAAGAACTATTGGAAAGTGTGTGTGTCAGAAATCCCACTGGACACAGTGTGTGTGTCACAAAACCCATTGGACAGCATGCGTTTCACAAACACCATTGGACAGTGTGTGTGTGTGTCACAAACCCCTTTGGATAGTGTGTGTGCGTCACAAACCCTATTGGACAGTGTGTATGTCAAAATCCAAATTGTACAGCATCTGTGTCAACATCGCCATTGGACAGCGGGAGTTTCACAAACACCTTTGGAAATTGTGTGTGTGTCTCAAGCCCCATTGGACAGTGTGTGTGTCACAAGACCCATTGGACAGAGTGTGTGTGTCACAAGACCCATTGGACAGAGTGTGTGTCACAAACCCCATTGAAAAGCGTGTGTGTCACAAGACCCATATGACAGACTGTGTGTGTCACAATCTCCTTTGGACAGCATGTGTGTCAGAAACCCCATTGGACAGCCTGTGTGTGTCACAAACCCCTTTAGACAGCGTGTGTGTCACAAACACCATTGGTCAGTGTGCGTGGCACAAACCCCATTGGACAGCGTGTCTGTGTTATAAACCCCATTGGAATGTGTGTGTGTAACAAACCCAATTGGAGAGCGTGTGTGTCACAAGCCCATTGGACAGAATGTGTGTCACAAAACCCATTGGACAGCATGCGTGTCACAAACACCATTGAACAGTGTGTGTGCAACTAACAGAATTGGTCAGCTTGTGTGTCACGAACCCCATTGGACACCGTGTGTGTCACAAGACACATTGGACAGAGTCTGAGTATCACAAACCCCGTTGGACAGCGTGTGTGTCACAATCCACATTGGACATCGTGTTTGGCACAAACAGCATTGGACAGACTGTGTGTGTCACAAACCCCATTGGACACAGTGTGTGTGTAACAAAACCCACTGGACAGTGTATGTGTCACAAACCCCATTGGGTAGCGTGTGTGTGTCACAAACCCCATCGGACAGTGTGTGTGTCACAAAACCCATTGGACAGCATGCGTGTCACAAACACCATTGGACAGTGTGTATGTCACAATCCGCATTGTACATCATCTGTGTCACAAGCCCCATTGGACTGTGTGTGTGTCACAAAACCCATTGTATAGCGTGTGTGTCACAAACCCCATTAGAAAGTGTGTGTGTCACAAACCCCATTGGATAGCGTGTGTCTCACAAACCCCATTAGAAAGTGTGTGTTTCACAAACCCCACTAGACAGAGTTTGTGTCACGAACCCCATTTTACAGAGTGTGTGTGAGAACCCCCATAGGAATATGTGTCTGTCACAAACCCCACTGGACGGTGGGTGTGTCACAAACCGCATTGGACAGCGAGTGTGTGTCACAATCACCGTTGGACAGAGTGTGTGTGACAAACCCCACTGTATAGCGTGTGTGTCACAAACCCCATTTTACAGCGTGTGTGTCACAAATGCCATTGGACAGAGTGTGTGTGTGACAAACACCTATTGGACAGTTTGTGTGTCACAAGACCCATTGGACAGAGTGTGTGTGTCACAAATCTCATTGGACAGCGTGTGTGTAACAAAATCCATTTGACAGAGTTTGTGTCACAATCCCCATTGGACAGCGTGTGTGTCACAAAACCCATTAGCCATAGTGTGTGTGTCACAAAACCCACTGGACAACGTGTGTGTCATGAACCTGCTTGGACAGAGTGTGTGTGAAAACCCCTTTGGAAAGAGTTTGTGTCACGAACCCCATTGGACAGAGTGTGTGTGACAAACCCCTTTGGACATTGTGTGTGTCACAAACCCCATTGGACAGCATGTGTGTGACAAAACCCACTGGACAGAGTGTGTCACGAATCCCATTGGACTGCGTGTTTGTCACAAGCCCCATTGGACAGAGTGTGTGTGTCACAAATCCCATTGGACAGTATGTGTGTCACAATCCCCATTGGACAGCGTGTGTGTCACGAACCCGATTGGACAGCGTGTGTGTCACAATACCCATTGGACAGTGTGTGTGTCACATTCCCCATTGGACAGTGTGTGTGTCACAAATCCCACTGGTCAGAGTGTGTGTGTCACACACCCCTTTGGACAGCCTGTGTGTCACAAACCCCATTGGAAAGTAGTACGTGTCACAAACCGCATTGGATAGAGTGTGTGTGTAACAAACTCCATTGTACAGCTTGTTTGTCACAAGACCATTGGACAATGGGGTGTGTGTCACACACCCCATTGTACAGCGTGTTTGTCACAATCCCCACTGGACAGCGTGTGTGTCACAAAACCCATTGGACAGAGTGTGTGTGACAAACCCTATTGGACAGTGTGTGTGTCACAAACCCCATTTGACAGCGTGTGTGTGACAAACCCCATTGGACAGAGTGTGTGTGTCACAATCCCCATTTGACAGTGTGAGTGTCACAAACCCCGTGGACAGCGTGTCTGTCACAAACCCCATTGGACAGAGTGTGTGTGTCACAATCCCCATTGGACTGTGTGTGTGTCACAATCCCCATTGGACAACATGAGTGTCACAAACCCCTTTGGACAGACTGTGTGTGTCACATTCCCCATTGGACAGTGTGTCTGTCACAAACCCCATGGACAGCGTGTGTGTCACAAACTCCATTGTACAGCTTGTTTGTCAGAATACCATTGGACAGAGTGTGTATGTCACAAACTCCACTGGAAAGTTTGTGTGTCACAAACCCTTTTGGATAGCGTGTGTGTGTCACAAACCCCTTTAGAAATTGTGCGTTTCACAAACCTTTTGGATAGCGTGTGTGTGTCACAAACCCTATGGGATAGTGTGTATTTCACAATCCCCATTGGACAGCGTCTGTGTCACAAACCCCATAGGACAGCGTGTGTGTCACAAACCCCATTAGAAAGTGTGTGTGTCACAAAACCCATTGGACATAGTTTGTGTGTCTCAAAACCCACTGGATAGTGTATGTGTTACAAAATCCATTGGACATAGTGTGTGTGTCACAAAACCCACTGGATAGTGTATGTGTTACAAAACCCATTGGATAGTGTGTGTGTCACATCTAAATTGGACAGCGTGTTTGTCACAAACCCCTATGGACAGCGTGTGTGTGTCACAGTCCCCATTGTATAGCGTGTGTGTCACAAACCCCGTTTGAAAATGTGTGTGTCACAAATCCCATTGGATAGAGTGTGTGTGTCACACACCCCATTGGACAGTGTGTGTGTCATAAACCCCGTTGGACAGTGTGTGTATGTCACAAACCCCTTTGGACAGCGTGTTTGTCACAATTCCCACTGGACAGCGTGTGTGTCACAAAACCCATTGGCTAGAGTGTGTGTCACAAACCCCACTGGACAGCGTGTGTAGTCATAAGCCCCATTGGACAGCGTGTGTGTGTCACAAACCCCATTGGACAGCTTGTGTTTCACAATCCCCATTGGACAGCCTGTGTGTCACGAACCCCATTGGACAGCGTGTGTGTCACAAGACCCATTGGAATGATTGCGTGTTTCACAAACCCCATTGGACAGCGTGTGTGTCACAATAACCATTGGACAGCGTGTGTGTCATAATCCCCATTGGACAGTGTGTGTGTCACAAGACTCATTGGACAGAGTGTGCGTGTCACAAACCCCATTGGACAGCGTGTTTGTCTCAATCTCCATTGCACAGATTGTGTGTGTCAAAAAATCCATTGGACAGCGTGTGTGTCATAAACCCCATTAGACAGCGTGTGTGTGTCACAATCCCCATTGGACAGTGTGTGTGTGTCACAAACCCCATAGGACAGTGTATGTGTCACAAAACCCATATGATAGCGTGTGTGTGTCCTATTGGACAGGGTGTCTGTCACAAACCGTATCGGAGAGCGTGTATGTCTCAATCCCCATTGGACAGATTTTGTGTGTCACATACTCCATTGGACATCGTCTGTTTCACAAACCCCATTGGACAGCATGTGTGTCACAAACACAATTGGACAGTGTGTGTGTCACAAAACCCTTTGGAAATTGTGCATGTCACAAATCCCATTGGATAGTGTGCCTATATCGCAATCCCCATTGGGCAGTGTCTGTGTCACAAACCCCATTGCACAGCATGTGTGTCACAAACACCATTGGACAGAGTGTGTGTATCACAATCCACATTGGAAAGTGTGTGTGTCACAAAACTGACTGGATAGCGTGTGTGTCAGAAACCCCATTAGAAAGTGTGTTTTTCAGAAACCCCTTTGGATAGCGTGTGTATTTCACAAACTCTATTGGACAGTGTGTGTGTCACAAACTCCACTCAACAGCGTGTGTATCACGAACCCCGTTGGACAGCGTGTGTGTCACAAGTACCATTGACCAGAGTGTGTGTGTCACAAACCCCATTGGACAGTATGTGTGTCACAATCCCCATTGGACAGCGTTTGCGTCACAAACACCATTGGACAGATTGTGTGTGTCACAAACTCCATTGGACAGCGAGTGTGTCACAAAACCCATTGGACAGATTGTGTGTGTCACAAACCCCATTGTACAGCGTGTGTTTCACAAACCCCATTGGACAGCTTGTGTGTGTCACAATCCCCATTGGACAGTGTCTGTATCACAAACCCCATTGCACTGCGAGTGTGTCACAAACACCATTGGACATCGTGTGTGTGTCACAATCCCCATTAGACAGTGTGTGTGTCACAAAACTCTTTGTACAGCGTGTGTGTCACAAATCCCATTAGAAAGTGTGTGTGTCACAAACGCCATTGGATAGCGTGTGTGTGTCACAAACCCTATTGGACAGTGTGTGTGCCACAAAACCTTTGGACAGTGTGTGTGTCACAAACCCCATTGGACAGCATCGCTGTCACAAACACCATTGGACAGCGTGTGTGTGACAATCCCCATTGGACAGCGTGTGTGTTACAAAAAGCATTGGGCAGCGTGTGTGTGTCGCAATCTCCATTGGACAGCGTGTTTGCAACAAACCCCATTGGACAATGTGTTTGTCACAAACCCCATTGGACAGTGTGTTTCTGTCACAAACCCAATTGGACAGAGTGTGTGTCACAATCCCCATTGGACATTGTGTGTGTCACAAAACCGGTTGCATAGCGTGTATGTCACAAGTACCATTGGACAGAGAGTGTTTTTCACAAACCCCAGTGGACAGCGTGTGTGTCACGAACCCCATTGGACATCGTGTGTGTGACAAGTACCATTGGACACAGAGTGTGTATCACAAACACCATTGGACAGTGTGTGTGTCACAAAACCCTTTGGATAGCGTGTTTGTGTCACAAACCCCTTTAAAAAGTGTGCGTGTCACAAACCCCATTGGATAGCGTGTGTGTGTCACAAACCCTATTGGACAGCGTGTGTGTCACGAACCCCATTGAACATCGTGTGTGTCACAAGACTCATTGGACAGATTGTGTGTTCACAAACCCCATTGGACAGCGTGTGTGTCACAATACCCATTGGGCAGCGTGTGTGTCACAATCCCCATTGGACAGCGTGTGTATCACAAGACCCATTGGACAGAATGTACGTGTCACAAACCCCATTGGACAGCGTGTGTGTCACAATCCCCATTGGACAGATTGTGTGTGTCATAAACCCCATTAGACAGTGTGTGTGTGTCACAATCCCCATTGGACAGTCTGTGTGTGTCACAAACCCCATAGGACAGTGTATGTGTCACAAAACCCATTTGACAGCGTGTGTGTGTCACAAACCCTATTGGACAGTGTCTTTTTCACAAAACCCATCGGTCAGCGTGTTTGTCACAATCCCCATTGGACATCGTGTGTGTCACAAACCCCATTGGACAGCATTGTGACACAAACACCATTGGACAGTGTGTGTGTCACAAAACCCTTTGGAAATTGTGCATGTAACAAACCCCATTGGATAGCTTGTGTATGTCACAATCCCCATTGGGCAGCGTCTGTGTCACAAACCCCATGGTCAATGTGTGTATGTCGCAGTCCCCATTGGACAGTGTCTGTGTCACAAAACCCATTGCACAGCGTGTGTGTCATAAACCCCATTGGACAGCGTGTGTGTCACAAGACCCATTGGACAGCGTGTGTGTCACAATCCCCATTGGACAGATTGTGTGTGTCATAAACCCCATGAGACAGTGTGTGTGTGTCACAATCCCCATGGGACAGTGTGTGTGTGTCACAAACCCCATAGGACAGTGTATGTGTCACAAAACACATTTGACAGCGTGTGTGTGTCACAAACCCTATTGGACAGTGTCTGTGTCACAAAACCCATCGGTCAGCGTGTTTGTCACAATCCCCATTCACCATCGTCTGTGTCACAAACCCCATTGGACAGCATGTGTGTCACAAACACCATTGGACAGTGTGTGTGACACAAAACCCTTTGGAAATTGTGCATGTAACAAACCCCATTGGATAGCTTGTGTATGTCACAATCCCCATTGGGCAGCGTCTGTATCACAAACCCCATGGTCAATGTATGTATGTCGCAGTCCCCATTGGACAGTGTCTGTGTCACAAACCCCATTGCACAGCGTGTGTGTCATAAACCCCATTGGACAGCGTGTGTGTGTCACAATCCCCATTGTACACTGTGTGTGTGTCACAAATCCCATTGGACAGCGTGTGTGTCACAATCCCCATTGGACAGATTGTGTGTCTCTCAAACCCTTTGTATAGTGTGTGTGTCACAAACCCCATTAGATAGTGTGAGTGTCACAAACCCCATTGGATAGCGTGTGTGTGTCACAAACCCCTCTGGACAGCGTGTGTGTCACGAACCCCATTAGACAGCATGCGTGTCACAATACCCATTGGACAGAGTGTGTGTGTTCACAATGCCCTTTGTATAGCGTTTGTGCAACAAACCGCTTTAGAAAGTGTGTGTGTCACAATCCTTATTGGACAGTGTGCGTATGTCACAAACCCCATTGGATAGCGTGTGTGTCGCGAACCCCTTTAGACAGCGTCTGTGTAACAAGCACCATTAGACAGAGTGTGTGTGTCACAAACCCCATTGGAATGCTTATGTGTCACAAACCCCATTGGATAGCGTGTGTGTGCCACCAACCCTATTGGACAGTCTGTGTGTCACAAACCCCACTGGACAGAGTGAGTGTCACGAACCCCGTTGGACAGCGTGTATGTGTCACAATCCCCATTAGACAGTGTGTGTGTCACAAACCCCACTGGACAGAGTGTGTGTCACGAACCCCATTGGACAGTGTGTGTGGCACAAACCCCTTTGTGAGAGTGGGTGTCACAAACCCAATTTGACAGCGTGTGTGTCACAAACACCATTGGACAGTGGTCGTGGCACAAACCCCATTGGACAGTGTGTGTGTGTCACAATCCCAGTTGGACAGAGTGTGTGTGACAAACCCCACTGGACAGTGTGTGTGTCACAAACCCCCCTGGACAGTGTGTGTGTCACAAAACCGAATGGACAGCGTGTGTGTCATAAACCCCATTTTACAGCGTGTGTGTGTCACAATCTCCATTGGACATCGTGTATGTCACAAACACCATTGGACAGCATGTGTGTGTCACAATCCTAATTGCACATTTTGTGTGTAACATCCCCATTGGAAAGTGTCTGTGTCACAAACCCTATTGGACAGCGTGTGTGTCGCGATCCCCCATTGGACACCGTGTGTGTCAGAAACCCCATTGGAAAGTGTGTGTGTCACAAACCCCATTGGAAAGCGTGTGTGTGCCACCAACCCTATTGGACAGTCTGTGTGTCACAAACCCCACTGGACAGAGTGAGTGTCACGAACCCCGTTGGACAGCGTGTATGTGTCACAATCCCCATTAGACAGTGTGTGTGTCACAAACCCCACTGGACAGAGTGTGTGTCACGAACCCCATTGGACAGTGTGTGTGGCACAAACCCCTTTGTGAGAGTGGGTGTCACAAACCCAATTTGACAGCGTGTGTGTCACAAACACCATTGGACAGTGGTCGTGGCACAAACCCCATTGGACAGTGTGTGTGTGTCACAATCCCAGTTGGACAGAGTGTGTGTGACAAACCCCACTGGACAGTGTGTGTGTCACAAACCCCCCTGGACAGTGTGTGTGTCACAAAACCGAATGGACAGCGTGTGTGTCATAAACCCCATTTTACAGCGTGTGTGTGTCACAATCTCCATTGGACATCGTGTATGTCACAAACACCATTGGACAGCATGTGTGTGTCACAATCCTAATTGCACATTTTGTGTGTAACATCCCCATTGGAAAGTGTCTGTGTCACAAACCCTATTGGACAGCGTGTGTGTCGCGATCCCCCATTGGACACCGTGTGTGTCAGAAACCCCATTGGAAAGTGTGTGTGTCACAAACCCCATTGGATAGCGTGTTTGTGTCACAAACCCCATTATATATTGTGCGTGTCACAAAGCACATTGGATAGCGTGTGTGTATCACAAACCCTATTTGTCTGTGTTTATGTCACAATCCCCATTGGACAGCCTCTGTGTCACAAACCCCATTGGACAGCCTGTGTTTAACGAACACCATTGGACAGCATGTGTGTCACAAGACCGATTGGTCAGAGTATGTGTGTCACAAACCACATTAGACAGTGTGTGTGTGTCACAAACCCTATCGGACTTTGTGTGTGTCACAAAACCCATTGGACAGCATACATGTCACAAACACCATTGGTCAGTTTGTGTGTAACAAACCCAGTTGGTCAGCGTGTGTGTCATAAACCCCATGGAACAGCGTGTGTGTGTCACATACCCTATGGGATAGTGTGTGTGTCACAAACCCCACCGGACAGCGTTTGTGTCACGAACCCCATTAGACAGCGTGTGTGTCACAAGACCCATTGGACAGAGTGTGTGTGTCACAAACACCATTGGACAGCGTTTGTTTCACAAACACCATTGGACAGTGTCTCTGTGTCACAATCTCCATTCGACAGTGTCTGTGTCACAGAACCCATTGGATAGAGAGTGTGTCACAAACCACATTAGAAAATGTGTGTTTCACAAATCCCATTGGATAGTGTGTGTGTGTCACAAACCCCATTGGACACTGTGTGTGTCAAAAACCCCACTGGACAGCGTGTGTGTCACGAACCTCATTGGACAGCGTGTGTGTCACAAGACACATTGCACAGAGCCTGTGTGTCACAAACCCCATTGGACAACGTGTGTGTCACAACCCCCATTGGAAAGCCTGTGTGTCACAAACACCATTGGACAGACTGCGTGTGTCACAAACCCCATTGGAACGCCTTACTGTCACAATCCCCATTGGAGAGCGTGTGTGTGTCACAATCGCCGTTGGACAGATTGTGAGTGTCACAAACCCCATTGGACAGAGTGAGTGTGTCACAAACCCCATTGGACAGAGTGTGTGTGTAACAAAACCCACTGGACAGTGTATGTGTCACAAACCCCATTGGATAACGAGTGTGTGTCACAAACACTATCGGACAGTGTGTGTGTCACAAAACCCATTGGACAGCATGCGTGTCACAAACACCATTGGACAGTGTGTGTATGTCACAAACCCCTTTGGGTAGCGTGTGTGTGACACAAACCCTATTGGACAGTGTGTATGTCACAATCCCCATTGTACAGCATCTGTTTCACAAACCCCATTGGACAGCGGGTGTGTCACAAACGCCATTGGAAATCGTGTGTGTGTCACAAGCCCCATTCGATAGCGTGTGTGTCACAAACCCGATGCGGTATCGTGTGTCTCACAAACCCTACTGGACAGTGTGTGTGTCACAAAACCCATTGTATAGCATGTGTGTCACCAACCCCACTAGAAAGTGTGTGTGTCACAAACCCCATTCGATAGCGTGTGTGTCACAAACACCATTGGACAGTGTGTGTGTCACAAACCCCATTGGAGAGCGTGTGTGTGTCAGAAACCCCATTGAAAAGTGTATGTGTCACAAACCCCATTGGAGAGCATGTATGTCACAAGCCCATTGGACAGAGTTTGTGTCACAAAACCCATTGGACAGCATGCGTGTCACAAACACCATTGGACAGTGTGTGTGTAACAAACCCAACTGGGCCGCGTGTGTAGTCACAAACCCGATGGGACAGCGTTTGTGTGTCACAAACCCCATTGGAAAGTGTGCGTGCCACAAACCACATTGGATAGAGTGTGTGTGTCACAATCCACATTGGACAGCGTCGGTGTCACAAACCCCAATGCACAGCGTGTGTGTCACAAACACCATTGGACAGAGTGTGTGTGTCACAGTCCCAATCGGATATTGTGTGTGTCACAAAACCGATTGGATAGCGCGTGTGTCACAAACCACATTAGAAACTGTGTGTTTCACAATCCCCATTGGATAGCGTGTGTGTGTCACAAACCCTCTTGGACAGTGTGTGTGTCACAGACCTCACTGGACAGTTTGTGTGTCACGAACCCCACTGGACAGATTGTGTGTTTAACAAACCCCATTGGATAGCGTGTGTGTCACAAGAACCATTGGACACAGTGTGTGTGTCACAAACCCCATTGGAAAGCGTGCGTTTCACAAACCCCATGTGACAGTGTGTGTGTCACAATCCCCATTGTACAGTGTGTTTGTGACAAACCCCATTGGACAGAGTGTGTGTGTCACAATCCCCATTGGACAGCGTGTGTGTCACAAACCCCATAGGACAGCTTGTGAGACACAAGCCCCCCTGGACAGTGTGTTTGACACAAACCCCATTGGACAGAGTGTGTGTCATAAAACCCATTGCAAAGCATGTGTGTCACAATCCCCTTTGGACAGAGTGTGTGTCAGAAACCCCTTTGGACAGTGTGTGTCACAAATCCCATTGGACAGCGTGTGTGTCACAAACCGCGTTGGAGAGAGTGTACTTGTCACAATACCTATGGACAGTGTGTGTGTCACATTCCCCATCGATCAGTGTGTGTGTCACTAACCCCATTGCACAGAGTTTGCGTCACAAACCCCATTGGACAGCGTGAGTGTCACAAACACCACTGAAGAGCCTGTGTGTGTCACAAATCCCCCTGGTCACTGTGTGTGTCACAAAACCCATTTGACAGCGTGTGTGTCACAAGCACCGTTGGACAATGTGTGTGTCACAAACCCCATTGGACAGCGTGTGTGTGTCACAAACCCTACTGGTCCCTGTGTGTGTAAAAAACCCCATTGGACAGCGAGTGTGTCACAAGCATATTGGACAGAGTGTGTTGCACAAAACCTATTAGACAGCATGAGAGTCAGAAACACCATTGGACAGTGTCATAAACCCCATTGGAAATAGTGTGTGGTCAGAAGCCCCATTGGAATGTGTGTGTCTGAAAACCCCATTGGATAGCGCGTGTCTCACAAACCCTATTGGATAGTGAATGCTTCACAAACCCCACTGGACAGCGTGTGTGTCACAAGACCCATTGGACAGTGTGTGTGTGTCAAAAACCCCATTGGACAGCGTGTGTGTCACAAACCCCACTGGACAGCGTGTGTGTCACGAACATCATTGGACAGCATGTGTGTCACAAGACCCATTGGACAGAGTTTGTGTGTCACAAACCCCATTGTACAGTGTGTGTGTCACAAAAACCGTTGGACAGCGTGTGTGTCACAATACCTGTTGGACAGCGTGTGTGTGAAAAACACCATTGGACAGCGTGTGTGTCAAAATCCCTATTGGACAGAGTGTGTGTGTCTCAAACCACGTTGGAAAGTGTATGTGTCACAAAACCCATTGGATTGCGAGTGTGTGTCACAAAACCTATAGGACAGTGTGTGTGTCACAAATCGCACTGGACAGAGTGTGTGTCACGAACCCCATTACAGAACGTCTATGTGTCACTATCCCCATTGGACAGAGTGTGTGTCACTAACCCAACTGGAAAGAGTTTGTGTCACGAACCCAATTGGACAGAGTGTGTGTAAGAAAACTCATTGGACTATGTGTGTGTCACAAACCCCATTGCACAGTGGGTGTGTCACAAACCCAATTGGACAGAGAGTGTGTGTCACAATCCCTGTTGGACAGAGTGTGTGTGACAAACCCCACTGGACAGCGTGTGTGTCACAAAACCCATTTGACAGCGTGTGTGTCACAAATGGCATTGGACAGAATGTGTGTCACAAACACCATTGGACAGTGTGTGTGTGTCACAAACCCCTTTGGATAGCGTGTGTATGTCACAAACCCTATTGGACAGTGGGTGTGTCACAATCCCCATTGTACAGATTGTGTGTGTCACAAACCCCATTGGACAGCGTGTGTCTCACAAACACCTTTGGAAATCGTGTGTGTGTCACAAGCCGCATTGGACAGTGTGTGTGTCACAAGACCCATTGTACAGAGTGTGTGTGTCACAAGACCCATTGGACAGAGTGTGTGTCACAATCCCCATTGGACAGTGTGTTTGTCAAAAACACCATTGGACAGCGTCTCTGTGTCACAATCCCCATTCGACAGTGTCTGTGTCACAATCCCCATTGGACAGATTGTGTATGTCACAAACTCCATTGGACAGTGTGCGTGTCAAAAACCCCACTGTGCAGCGTGTGTGTCACGAACCCCATTGGACATCGTGTGTGTGTTTTTACAATCCCCATTGGACAGCGTGTGTGTCACAAACCCCATTGGACAGTGTGTGTGTCACAAATCACACTGGACAGTGTGTGAGTCACAAACCCCATTGGACAGAGTGTGTGTGAGAAACCCCATTGGACAGTGTGTGTGTCACAAACAGTCATGGACATTGTGTGTGTCACAATCCCCATTGGTGAGCGTGTGTGTCACAAACCCCATTGGACAGAGTGTGTGTGTAACAAAACCCAGTGGACAGTGCATGTTTCAAAAACCCCACTGGATAGCGTGTGTGTGTCACAAACCCTATTGGACAGTGTGTGTGTCACAAACCCCATGTGACAGTGTGTGTGTGTCACAAACCCCATTGGAAAGTGTGTGTGTTACAAACCTCACTGGACAGCGTGTGTGTGTCACAAACACTATTTGACCGTGTGTATGCCACAATCCCCATTGGACAGTGTCTGTGTCACAAACCCCATTGGACCGTGTGTGTGTGTCACAAACACCATTGGACATCGTGTTTGTGTGACAATCCCCATTGGAAAGTGTGTGTGTCACAAAAACCACTGTATAACGTATGTGTCACAAACCCCATTAGAAAGTGTGTGTGTCACAAACCCTATTGCACACTGTGTGTGTCACAAACATCATGGGACAGCGTGTGTGTGTCACAAACCCCATTGGACAGATTGTGTGTGTCACAAACCCCATTGGAAAGTGTGCGTGTCACAAACCCCATTGGATAGCCTGTGTGTGTCAAAAACCCCATTGGACAGCGTGTGTGTCACAAACCCCACTGGACAGCGTGTGTGTCACGAACATCATTGGACAGCATGTGTGTCACAAGACCCATTGGACAGAGTTTGTGTGTCACAAACCCCAGTATACAGTGTGTGTGTCACAAAAACAGAGTGTTTGTGAGAAACCTCATTGGACAGTGAGTGTCTCTCAAACCCCATTAGACAGTGTGTGTGTCACGAACCCCATTGGACAGCATGTGTGTCACAATCACCATTGAACAGCGTATGTGTGACAAGCCCCATTGGACAGAGTGAGTGTGTCACGTTAACCCATTCTACAGTGTGTGTGTCACAAACCCCATTGGACAGTGTGTGTGGCATAAACCACACTGGACAGAGTGTGTGTCACAAACCCCATTGGACAGAGTGTGTGTGACAAACCCCAGTGGACAGTGTGTTTGTCACAAACTGTCATGGACATTGTGTGTGTCACAATCCCCATTGGTGAGTGTGTGTGTCACAAACCCCATTGGACAGTGTGTGTGTCACAAACACCATTGGACAGCATGCTTGCCACAAACACCATTGGACAGTGTGTGTGTCACAATCCCCATTGGACAGAGTGTGTGTGTAAAAACCCATTGGACAGTGTGTGTGTCACAAATGCCATTGGACAGACTGTGTGTGTCACAAACCCAATTGGACAGTGTGTGTGTCATAAACCCGGATGAACAACGTGTGTGTGTCACAATCCCCATTGGACAGTGTGTGTGTGTCACAAACCCCATTGGACAGAGTGTGTGTGTAACAAAACCCAGTGGACAGTGCATGTTTCAAAAACCCCACTGGATAGCGTGTGTGTGTCACAAACCCTATTGGACAGTGTGTGTGTCACAAACCGATGGGACAGTGTGTGTGTGTCACAAACCCCATTGGAAAGCGTGTGTGTCACAAACACAATTATTCAGCGTGTGTGTCACAAACTCCATGGAACAGCATGTGTGTGTCACAAACCCCATTGGAAAGTGTGTGTGTTACAAACCTCACTGCACAGCGTGTGCGTTTCACAAACCCCATGAGAAAGTGTGCGTGTCACAAACCCTATTGGATAGCGTTTGTGTGTCACAAACACCATTGGACAGTGTGTATGTCACAATCCCCATTGGACAGTGTCTGTGTCACAAACCCCATTGGACATTGTGTGTGTGTAAACAAACACCTTTGGACATCATGTGTGTGTGACAATCCCCAGTGGACAGTGTGTGTGTCACAAAAACCACTGTATAGCGTATGTGTCACAAACCCCATTAGAAAGTGTGTGTGTCACAAACCCTATTGCACAGTGTGTGTGTCACAAACACCATGGGACAGCGTGTGTGTGTCAAAAACCCCATTTGAAAGTGTGTGTGCCAAAACCCCATTGGAAAGTGTGCGTTTCACAAACCCCATTGGATAGCGTGTGTGTGTCAAAAACCCTATTGGACAGTGTGTATATCACAATCTCCATTGGACTGTGTCTGTGTCACAATCCCCATTGGACAGCGTGTGTGTCGCAAACCCCATTGGACAGAGTGTTTGTGAGAAACCCCATTGGACAGTGAGTGTCTCACAAATCCCATTGGACAGTGTGTGTGTCACAAACCGTCATAGACATTGTGTGTGTCACAATACCCACTGGTGAGCGTGTGTGTCACAATCCCCATTGGACAGTGTGAGTGCCGCAATCCCCATTGGACAGCGTGTATGTCACAAACCCCATTGGGCAGTGTGTATGTCACAATCCACATTGGACAGCGTCTTTGCCACAAACCCCATGGGACAGCGTTTGTATGTCGCAATCCCCATTGGACAGCGTCTGTGTCACAAACCACATTGCACAGTGTGTGTGTCGCAAACACCATTGGACAGAGTGTGTGTCACAATCCCCATTGGACCGTGTGTGTAAACAAACCCTATTGCACAGTGTGTGTGTCACAAACACCATGGGACAGCGTGTGTGTGTCACAAACCCCATTGGACATATTGCGTGTTCCACAAACCCCATAGGACAGCGTGTGTGTCACAATCCCCATTGGACAGCGTGTATGTCACAAACCCCATTGGACAGTGTGTATGTCACAACCCCCATTGGACAGCGTCTGTGTCACAAACTCCATGGGACAGCATTTGTATGTCGCAATCCCCATTGGACAGCGTCTGTGTCACAGACCACATTGCACAGCATGTGTGTCGCAAACACCATTGGACAGAGTGTGTGTGTCACAATCCCCATTGGACCGTGTGTGTAAACAAACCCTATTGGACAGTGTGTGTTTCACAAACCCTATTGGACAGCTTCTGTTTCACAAACCCCATTGGACAGTGTGTATGTCACAATCTCCATTGGACAGCGTCTGTGTCACAAACCCCATGGGACAGCGTTTGTATGTCGCAATCTCCATTGGACAGCGTCTGTGTCACAAACCACATTGCACATCGTGTCTGTCACAAACACCATTGGACAGAGTGTGTGTGTCACAATCCCCAGTGGACCGTGTGTGTAAACAAACCCTATTGCACAGTGTGTGTGTCACAAACACCATGGGACAGCGTGTGTGTGTCACAAACCCCGTAGGACAGCGTGTGTGTCACAAACCCCGTTGGAGAGCGTGTGCGTCAGAAACCCCATCGGACAGCATGTGTGTGTCACTATCCCCTTTGGACAGTGTGTGTGTGTCACAAAAATCATTGGACAGCGTGTGTGTCACAAATACCTTTGGACAGTGTGTGTGTCACTAATGCCATTGGACAGCTTGTGTGTCACAAACACTATTGGACAGCGTGTGTGTCACAAGCCCATTGGACTGAGTGTGTGTGTCACAAAACCCCTTTGGAAAGTGTATGCGTCACAAACGCCAATGGAAATTGTGTGTGTTTCACAAACCCTATTGGACAGTGTGTGTCGCAAACCCCATTAGATAGAGTGTGTGTGACAAACCCCATTGGACAGAGTGTGTGTCGCAAACCCCATTGGACAGAGTGTTTGTGAGAAACCTCATTGGACAGTGAGTGTCTCTCAAACCCCATTGGACAGTGTGTGTGTCACGAACCCCATTGGACAGCATGTGTGTCACAATCACCATTGAACAGCGTATGTGTGACAAGCCCCACTGGACAGAGTGTGTGACACGAACCCCATTGGACATCGTGTGTGTGTTTTTACAATTCCCATTGGACAGCATGTGTGTTACAAACAGCATTGGACAGCGTGTGTTTGTCAAAAACCCATTGGACAGATTGTGTGTGTCACAAACCCCATTGGACAGCGTGTGTGTGTCACAAACCCCATTGGACAGCGTGTGTGTCACACACCCCATTGTACTGCTTGTGTGTCATAAACCCCATTGGACAGCATGTGTGTGTCACAATCCCCATTGGACAGTGTATGTGTGTCACAATAGCCATTGGACAGCGTGTGTGTCACAAACCCCTTTGGACAGTGTGTGTGTGTCACGGAGGCACCCCGCAGGTCAATTTATGGGACAACAAGGTCCAAAAACAACTTTTATTGAACCAGTGGAAAACAGGGTTTTAGCACTCCAAAAGTGACTTAAATACAGGTTCGGTTATCAGTTGATGAAAATTATTGAGAGGGACAGCCACTAATACAACAGGCGGTCCACAGAGTGCATGCACGTGTCTTCACCTAAACAATGCCGGAGCCGTCCCTGAGTCCCGGAGGAATACACACTTGCCTGAACACGGTGCGGGATTATTTTTAAAGAGATACACGTACTCGTAGTGAGTACGGGAAGTGTGCACTCGCGATTCTGCGAAAGTAAATATATAATACGCTCGCAGTCCTGCGAGAGTTATTTTGCACATGCAAATGTGCATGGAAAGTTATACGTGCTTATGTGGAAGCACGGAAGGAAAATACACTCACGATTGTGCGAGGGGCTCTCGGCGGCCACTCGCGATTGTGCGAGGAAATAAAGTACTTGTGCAAATGTGCACGGAAAGCAAATACACCCGCGATTCTGCGAGGATTAATTTTACACGCGCTCATATGGAGCACGGAAAGTTATACGTGCATATGTGCACGAAAAGTATAAATATACTCGCAATCCTGCGAGAAATTTTACTTACACACGTGGTGGCAAGACAAGCGGAGTCTCCATCCCGCGGAGGGGGGCTCTCGGCGGCAGCATCTTGCTCGTGCTCCGAGAGAACCGCGGCAAAGGACAGAGTCTCGACAAGAGTCCCATTTTATACTGGCTAATCAGATCTGACTGTAGGCACTCTAGAAGCTTCTCTGCACCCCCACACTGTCTGTGGGTGCCCCTGAAGCCTCGAAACATCCACCACACAGGGCGCTGCTCAGTGTGCCTTGGCACTCCCTTCTTCTAATGTCCCAGGAGCCAGGGTGTTCTGGGCCAAAAAAAAGAAGCTGTTAGCCTCAAGTAGCAGAGAAGGGGGAGATGTGCCATACTGAAGGAGGGAGGGGGGGGTTTCATTCTGCCACAGTGTGTCACAAACCCCATGGGGCAGAGTGTGTGTCACAAACACTATTGTACAGCGTGTTTGTCTCAATCCGCATTGGACAGCGTGTGTGTGTCACAATCCCCATTGGATAGTGTGTGTGTGTCACAAACCCCATTGGATAGATTGTATGTGTCAAAAATGCCATTGTACAGCGCGTTTATCACAATCCCCATTGGACAGCGTGTGTGTGTCACAAACCCCATTGGGAAGTGCGTGTGTCACAAACCCAATTGGAAAGTGTGAGTGTCACAAACCCAATTGTTCAGCGTGTGTGTCACAAGCCCCATGGGACAGTGTGCGTGTCACAAACCCCTTTGGATAGCGTGTGTGTGTCACAATCCCTTTTGGACAATGTGTATGTCACAATCCCCATTGGAAAGTGTGCATGTCACAAACCCCACTGGATAGCGTGTGTGTGTCAAAAACACTATTGGACAGTGTGTATGTCACAATCTCCATTGGACTGTGTCTGTGTCACAATCCCCATTGGACAGCGTGTGTGTCACAAACCCCATTGGACAGAGTGTTTGTGAGAAACCCCATTGGACAGTGAGTGTCTCACAAACCCCATTGGACAGTGTGAGTGTCACAAACCGTCATAGATATTGTGTGTGTCACAATCCCCACTGGTGAGCGTGTGTGTCACAAACCCCATTGGACAGTGTGTATGTCACAATCCACATTGGACAGTGTCTGTGTCACAAACCCCATGGGACAGCGTTTGTATGTCGCAATCCCCTTTGGAAAGCGTCTGTGTCACAAACCACATTGCACAGCTTGTGTGTCGCAAACACCATTGGACAGAGTGTGTGTGTCACAATCCCCATTGGACCGTGTGTGTAAACAAACCCTATTGCACAGTGTGTGTGTCACAAACACCATGGGACAGCGTGTATGTCACAAACCATATTGGACAGTGTGTATGTCACAATCCCCATTGGACAGCGTGTGTGTGCCACAATCCCCATTGGACAGCGTGTGTGTCACAAACCCCATTGGACAGAGTGTTTGTGAGAAACCCTATTGGACAGTGAGTGTCTCACAAACAACATTGGACAGTGTGAGTGTCACAAACCCCGTGAGAAAGTGTGCGTGTCACAAACCCCATTGTACAGCGTGTTTGTCACATTCCCCATTGGATAGCGTGTGTGTCACCAACCCCATTAGATAGAGTGTGTGTGACAAACCCCATTGGACAGAGTGTGTGTCACAAACCCCATTGGACATTGTGTGTGTCACAATCTCCATTGGACAGTGTGTGTGTCACAAACCCCACTGGACATCTTCTAGGTCACAAACCCCATTGGACAGATTGTGTGTTTCACAAACCCCGTAGGACAGCATGTGTGTCACAAGAACCATTGGACAGCGTGTTTGTCACAATCCCCATTGGACAGCGTGTGTGTATCACAATCCCCTTTGGATAGCGTGTGTGTGTCACAAACCCCATTGGAAAGTGTGTGTGTCACAAACCCCATTGGACAGAGTGTGTGTTTCACAAAAACCAGTGGACAGTGTATGTTTCACAAACCCCATTGGATAGCATGTATGTGTCACAGACCCCATTGGAAATTGTGTGTGTCACAAACCCTTTGGAAAGTGTGTGTGTCACAAACCCCGTGAGAAAGTGTGCGTGTCACAAACCCCATTGTACAGCGAGTATGTCACAATCCCCATTGGACAGCGTCTGTGTCACAAACCCCATGGGACAGCGTTTGTATGTCGCAATCCCCATTGGACAGCATCTGTGTCACAGACCACATTGCACAGCGTGTGTGTTGCAAACACCATTGGACAGAATGTGTGTGTCACAATCCCCATTGGACCATGTGTGTGCCACAATCCCCATTGGAGAGCGTGTGTGTCAGAAACCCCGTTGGACAGCGTGTGTGTGTCACAATCGCCTTTGGACAGTGTGTGTGTGTCACAAACATCATTGGACAGCGTGTGTGTCACAAATAACTTTGGACAGTGTGTGTGTCACTAACGCCATTGGACAGCTTGTGTGTCACAAACACTATTGGACAGCGTGTGTGTCACAAGCCCATTGGACTGAGTGTGTGTGTCACAAAACCCCTTTGGAAAGTGTATGCGTCACAAACGCCAATGGATATCGTGTGTGTGTCACAAACCCTATTGGACAGAGTGTGTGTCACAAGTCCCACTGGACAGCGTGTTTGTCACAATCCCCATTGGACAGCGTGTGTGTATAACAATCCCCTTTGGATAGCGTGTGTGTGTCACAAACCCCATTGGACAGAGTGTGTGTTTCACAAAACCCAGTGGACAGTGTATGTTTCACAAACCCCATTGGATAGCATGTGTGTGTCACAAACCCCATTGGAAATTGTGTGTGTCACAAACCCTTTGGAAAGTGTGTGTGTCACAAACCCAGTGAGAAAATGTGCGTGTCACAAACCCCATTGTACAGCGTGTTTGTCACATTCCCCATTGGATAGCGTGTGTGTCACCAACCCCATTAGATAGAGTTTGTGTGACAAACCCCTTTGGACAGAGTGTGTGTCACAAACCCCATTGGACATTGTGTGTGTCACAATCTCCATTGGACAGCGTGTGTGGCACAAAACCCATTGGACAGTGTGTGTGTCACAAACCCCACTGGACATCTTCTGTGTCACAAACCCCATTGGACAGATTGTGTGTTTCACAAACCCCGTAGGACAGCGTGTGTGTCACAAGAACCATTGGACAGCGTGTGTGTCACAAACCCCATTGGACAGATTGAGTTTGTCACAAACCCCATTGGAGACCGTGTGTGTCAGAAACCCCGTTGGACAGCGTGTGTGTCACAAGCACCATTGGACAGAGTGTGTGTGTCACAAAACCCCTTTGGAAAGTGTATGCGTCAAAACGCCAATGGATATCGTGTGTGTGTCACAAACCCTATTGGACAGACTGTGTGTCACGAACCCCATTGGACAGCGTGTGAGTCACATGCCCATTGGACAGATTGTGTGTGTCACAAAGCCCATTGTACAGCGTATTTATCACAATCCCCATTGGACAGGGTGTGTGTGTCACAAACCCCATGGGACAGTGTGCGTGTCACAAACCCCTTTGGATAACGTGTGTGTCACAAACACCTTTGGACATCGTGTCTGTGTTACTGTCGGGGATTGGCTCAAGGAGCACAGACATGAGTCCACCAAGCAACTGTACGAGCAGAGCCCATTTTAGTTGACATAAGTAGGCCTTAGTTAGCTTGTCTATTAGGCCGTGGGAAAGGGGGGAACGGAAAAGTACTGACTAAAGCAGGGTCAGGATATTTTTGAAGAGATAAGAGTCAGAAGAATGTGGGATGCGCATAGCTAGCTAAACCCAAGTAGGTGGAGTAAGTAAATGTGCTTAGCCTATTAGATAGAGACAAGTATGCATAATTATGGTATTTGGTATAAATGCACGCCATCTCGGGCAATAAAGTTGAAGTATGCTTTATCACTCATATTGGGTCGGCCGCATTTCTTCCTCCGTCCGCTCGGGTCTGGAACTCTGATGGGACTTTTCTCTGCAATTGGCGCCCGAACCGGCGATCCGAAGCGGCGGATAGAAGCAAAAGGCGCCGGGAGAGCAGCGACCGGCGGGCAAGAGCGACCGAACACTGTGCTGCGGTGTGTCGACTCCGAAGCCTGAACCGACTGAAGTTCGCCAGTGCTGGGCTACAGGAAACAAGGGCTGCAAGAGGTCTCTTAATTTAGCAAGAGGTACCGTACTATAATGATGAATAACGGAGAAATATATTAATAATGATGAATAACGGAGAAATAGATTAAAAATGATGAATAACGGAGAAATAGATAACAGAGAAACGGATTAAAAGTGATAGATAATAGAGAAACGGATTAAAAGTGATAGATAATAGAGAAACGGATTAAAAGTGACAGATAACAGAGAAATGGATTAAAAGTGATGAATAACGGAGAAACGGGTTAAAATGATGAATAACAGAGAAATGGATTTAGAAGTAGCCCTAGATTTATTACAAAGCTTTTTAGAAAAGCGAGGGGTTAATTATAGTTGCGTTAAACAGCTAGCTGGTCTAGTAGCAACGGGGAAAGCTAAGGGGTGTTTTCAGGATCCTGATTTATTGTTTGATGAAGGAGAGTGGAGGAAATTAGGGGACGTGTTGTGGGATATGGTCATAGACGAGGATAAAACAGCTAAGAAACTGAAGAAACCGTGGAAGGAAGTAATTAATAATATTAAGCGTCATAAAGTGGAAAAGAATTTAGCCGCGGTAGTTTCACAGAAACTCGGCAAAATGGAGCCTTACGCTCCGCCGATGGAAACGGGCATATCTGCGTTATCAGCGAAGAACCTTAAAAGACTATTAACTTGGTGCAGAGGCAACAGGTATCCTGCTGACCTGTCAGGAGTTTTTCAAATAGAGACTTGGAAAAAGATGGGAACTGTGTTGTGGAAGGCAATTAGTCACCGCGAAAGATATATTCTCGGCCTTGTAACCATCTGGAAACTGATAAATACTACAGTGAAGCAATTAAAACCTGAAAAGACTGTTACGAGCATTAGTGACTCAAAACTTGAACTTTGGGTGAGAACAGCAAGTCCAGAGGATTGGTGTCAGACAACTTACTCAAAGAACCTGTGAAAGCTGAGAATGCTAAAGTCGTAAACACGTGTACTATCAGTTCTTTTACCAATTTTACCAATCTGCTTTTCCTGCATTTTAACCCTCTAACTTCCACGAGAGAACAGAAGAAGTCACTGAAAATAGAACTGGACAACAGAACTGTGTGACAGATTAGATCAGTTAACAGCAAGTGAATCTGACAGTCGGCAATGTGGTCATGATAATCGTGACGGGAAAGGGGGTGCTTCTGGGGACTCAGGGTATAAAACTTAGAAGTTAAGGAAGCACTGGTTTTGGAATTGGCAGTAGAGAATGCTAAAGTTTGCTATCAACATGTTATTTGCGAGTTTTACAGTGCATATTATGTGCTGCTGTTTATTGCCTCTCTGAAAGTCAAGCAGCTTGTCAGGAATGTGAGTTAATTGTTTTACTGGTTGTTGTTAGAATTGTTTCTTTGTGGTATAAGTGCACCGTAAAACTTTCTCTCCACTTTTCCCACTCACGCTGCAAGCAGCCCTGTGCTTTTCCGTGGGGTCAGAAATTACTGTTTTCAGTCGTGTTCATAAAAAATCAGTATTGGGAGGTGTTTCAAAACATAGGGAAGCACTTGGAAATATGAGGAAAGAAGATCTTGTAAAATATTGTAATTAATGGTGGCTGCTGTCTAAGTTAAATGATTGGGAAAAGTGTCCGGGGAATAGAATCTTGAAGTATAACACCTTATTGCAATTAATGTTGTTTTTAGGGTGAGAAGAGTAAGACAAAATAAATCCCTACAAGAGATCATTAAATCATTTCAGACAGCTGAGAGAGAGTTAACTGATAACACGCAGGTCACAGTAAACTTGCCGAAGTCTGCACAATGTTTTCCTTATTAGCCTGTTTTCTTTGTGGGTATCTGTTTAAGCATGTTGCAATTTTGGTAGGTCTTTGTTATATGGTACAGTAGGTTCACAGAGACTCATGAAAATCGGTTGACTCAAAAGGTGCGTTTTGTGATAGTATAAAAGATCATGAGTAATTTAGTTCCTTACTGCGTGAACGTGATGTTAAGATTTTATGTGTAGTAGCTGTTATATTTTTTCCTAGAGTACTAGCTTTATTCCAATATCCAGACTTGCGCAACTCTGTGACAGGCTGTCTCTCATCTCGGTGCACTAAATTTGGCCTTTTTGTATGCACATCAAGTGAAGAATCATGGTTTTAGAATAACAGTTGTAGCACACCAGATGAGACACTATAAAAAAAAAAAAGGCCTTGCCCAGTCCAGCTTGCTGCGGGGGGGGGCGGATGCCAAATGGGGCTCCAGCGCGCACTGACCCATTTTGTCAGGGAGACCCAGAGGTATCTCCACCTGGCTGAGCAGTAAGCGGTTCAAGGTGCAATGCAAAAAATTGAGATATTGTCTTAAATTGGTGTAAGTGTGATCCATCTGCTTATTTGAACTTGGTATATGGTTTTCGTATCTGAGCTCAGTATTTTAGCTTGTATATTCATATTCGGTACCAAAAGAATCTTGTTTGGGGAGATAATTACAATGGGAACCGGTTCCACTGCTAAAATTCCACCTTGCTCCCCCTTAGGATGCATCCTTACACATTAAAGTAATCGCTTATATTGTTAGAAAAGCATTTAAATTGTTAAAATACTATGATAGATGTGAACTTGGGGTATTGTATGAAGTTATGAAGTTGTATTTAAAGGTTGCTGGAATGTGAACTGATTTGGATCTAGGACAATAGAATAATGGATTTATGTTTATTATACTGGTTTATACTGTTTTTTTTGACATCTCTAAATTGTAAAAGGTAAATGGAGCTAAGGAATATGACTATTGCTGAGCTACTTGAAATTGCATATAAAGTGTATTATGGTTGGAATGAAATGGGAAAACAAAAGAGCAAAATATCCCAGGCCTGTGTGCAGCTCATTGTAACTGAGAAGTTTCCCAGAGCCTCCTACTTCGTACCAGCCAGTGTGCCAGCTGCGTGACCTTGGTTATATCTACACTGCACAGAAAGAAAAAACAACTGGAAAAACCTGGCTGCCTGCTTTTAAAGCAGAGAAAGGGGGGTTCTCTCTCCCCCCACTGCAGCGATGTAACACTGAATGGAGCAGTCCGAGGGTGAAGTTTAAAGGCATCCTTAGCAGACCCATAGTTCTAATGAAACTGGAAAATTAAACCAAAAATTTGCTAATAGACTTATTCTGTGGTAATTAGTTGTAAGTGACTTCTTAGTAAATTCACCATGCTAGTTTTTGAGGTCATGAGAGAGAATGAAAGAAAGGCCATTTTTTGAGACCAATAGAATGTCAAATTTGGAACAAAGTTTTAATACATGAATTCTTATAGTTGTTAGAAACTCCTATACCTCTCTTAGGTCAGGATTTGTTAAGTAAATTGTAAGCTCAAATAACGTTTTCTGAGAATTCTGTTTAGCTGCATATCCTACAAGAAGGTGCTTGGATGGTGCAGATCTGCTTGTGCAAGTGAGAAATCTTCAAGGAACTTAGCAGCCAATGTTTTTGATAAAGCAAATACTACACTGAGAAATCTGAAACAGGACTTCAATCCGGTAAGGGAAAACAATATCCAATAAATATGACAGCCAAAATGGAGTTAGAAACTTTGAGGAATGAATTTATGACAGCTTTACAGGATGACTGCATTTGATTGGACTTACAGATTTGTCTATGAAACAACCTGTGGCTATTGTGGGACAGTATGATGAGAATGCTAACAGACTAATATACCAATTGTCACTCTGATCAAGAAAATGCAGGGAATGAATTTAAGGCCATGATCCTTTTGTCATATATGTACCATTTGCTAAATTTAAGGAACCTCTGAATTTGATTTGCGATTTTGAGTATGTAGTCAAGATCCAACGCACGTATCTGATTCTGAACCGTGTTTTTGTTTTGTTTTGTTTGTTTTGTTTTGTTTTGTTTTTTAAACAAAAAGAGGAATTGTCAGGGGGGTTGTGTGTGGTGAGTCACTTGTATCTAAGTGGTGCAGCCTGGGTTTGCCCTGTGATGAAACGCTTTGTGACTGTGACCCGGAGCCATGCTGGGTCGGAGGGGGCCTGCATTGGTTGTGGTCGGGTCACTGGTTGGCGTTCAGTGGAGGGGGCCGCACCGGTTGATAACCTGGGGGAGAGGTTGTTCTTGTGTTTTTGCAGATCGGGAGCTGCGGTGGTTGCCGGCGCGAGGCGTGGGACCTGTGTTGTCTTCCTGACAGTGATTGTTGCAGCTGCTGTGTTTTGGATGCCTGCACAGACAGGGACTAGCATGTGGATTACTTTGGCCAACATGACTGACCATCTATGTGCCTGGCTGCGATGTCTCTGGAAAGGGCGTTCCACACATGCTTGGTTGGTGTCTTCCTTGATGACTACAGCAGCATCACACGACTGTTTCAAATAGTGGTTGATGCAGAGGCATTGCAACGAACTGTAATAATACTAACACGGCACTTTGGATTAATTGCCACCTGGAAGCAGACATCGAACCACAGGAACTGGAATTGCTGGCATCTATGCCCATGGATGCTTGTATTCAGCCGGTTTGTGAAAAGTGTCAGAACAGTATACAAGAACATGAATGGACAAAACTACAAAATGTTAATGCTACTCTTGGTGACTACAGAAATGAAACTCGACGGTGTAATGCTTCACAGAAGAATGCAAGGGATATCATTGACAGCGACCCTAAAACCTCCTGTATGGTGTATTCTTGATCTGTGAAGACAGAGCCTGACCAGGAATTCCTTCTAACGCTGTTGGAGGACTGTGTATTTTGGGACTATTAACTCTCTTAACGTCCAATGTATCTATGATAATAGATCACAAAAGAGCAAGACGAGAAAAACACTTTTATGGATTTACAGAATAAGTCGAGATCCATCCACGAGGAGATTAAACAACTTACGGACCATTCACAGAAGATCAGAGAGGATGTGGGCCTCTTTGGCTTAGACGGCCTCATGAACTGGTTTGGACTAGGAGGATGGGTAAAATGGCTTTTGCAGAGTGCTCTGGCTGTCTTAATCATAGTAGTAGTTGCATTAATATGCTTGAGTTGTGCTATATCATGTATTAAGAAGATTTTAGAGCAGACACTTGGGCAGGCTCTGCTCATTAATAAAAGAAAAGGGGGGAGATGTCGGGGATTGGCTCAAGGAGCACAGACATGAGTCCACCAAGCAACTGTACGAGCAGAGCCCATTTTAGTTGACATAAGTAGGCCTTAGTTAGCTTGTCTATTAGGCCGTGGGAAAGGGGGGAACGGAAAAGTACTGACTAAAGCAGGGTCAGGATATTTTTGAAGAGATAAGAGTCAGAAGAATGTGGGATGCGCATAGCTAGCTAAACCCAAGTAGGTGGAGTAAGTAAATGTGCTTAGCCTATTAGATAGAGACAAGTATGCATAATTATGGTATTTGGTATAAATGCACGCCATCTCGGGCAATAAAGTTGAAGTATGCTTTATCACTCATATTGGGTCGGCCGCATTTCTTCCTCCGTCCGCTCGGGTCTGGAACTCTGATGGGACTTTTCTCTGCATGTTACAATCCCCATTGGACAGTGTGTGTGTCACAAAAACCACTGTATAGCGTGTGTGTCACAAACCCCATTAGAAAGTGTGTGTTTTTCACAAACCCCATTGGGTAGAGTGCGTGTGTCACAAACTCCATTGGACAGTCTGTGTGTCACAATCCCCTTTGGACAGTGTTTGTGTCACAAACCCTATTGGCAGTGTGTGTGTCACATACCCCATTGCACAGCGTGTGTGTGTCACAATCCCCGTTGGACAGAGTGTGTGTCACAAACCTCATTGGAAAGCGTGTTTGTATAACAATCCCCAATGGACAGTGTGTGACACAAACCCCAGTGGACAGCGTGTGTGTGTCACAATCCCCTTTGGACAGTGTGTGTGTGTCACAAACATCATTGGACAGCGTGTGTGTCACAAATACCTTTGGACAGTGTGTGTATCACTAACGCCATTGGACAGTGTGTGTGTCACAAACCCCATTGGACAGAGTGTGTGACACAAACCCCAGTGGACATCATGTGTGTGTCACAAACCCCATTGGACAGAGTGTTTGTCATACCCCATTGGACAGTGTGTGTGTCAAAAAGCGCCTTGGACAGTGTCTGTGTCACAAACACCGTTCAACAGCATGTGTGTGTCACAATCCCCATTGGACAGCGTGTTTTGACAAACACCATTAGACAGCATGCGTGTCACAAACACCATTGGACAGCGTGTGTGTGTCGTAATCTCCATTGGACAGCATGTGTGTCACAAACCCCATTGGACAGTGTGTGTGTCACAAACCCCATTGGACATCATGTGTGTGTCACAAACCCCATTGGACAGAGTGTGTGACACAAACCCCATTGGACAGTGTGTGTGTCACAATCCCCTTTGGACAGTGTTTGTGTCACAAACCCCATGGGCAGTGTGTGTGTCACGAACCCAGTTGGACAGCGTATGTGTCACAAGCCCCATTGGACAGAGTGTGTGTGTTACAAAAACCATTGGACATTGTGTGTGTCACAAACCCCATTGGACAGCGTGTGTGTTACAAACAGCATTGGACAGCGTGTGTTTGTCACAAACCCGTTTGGACAGAGTGGGTGTGACAAACCCATTGGGCTGCATGTGCGTGTCACGAACCCCATTGGACAGCGTGTGAGTCACAACCCCCATTTGACCGAGTGTGTGTGTCACAAATCCCATTGGACAGCGTGTGTCTCACAAACCCCATTGGACAGATTGTGTGTGTCACAAACCCCATTGGACAGCGTGTGTCTCACACACCCCATTGTACTGCGTGTGTGTCATAAACCCCATTGGACAGCATGTGTGTGTCACAAACCCCATTGGACAGCGTATGTGTCACACAACCCATTGTACTGCGTGTGTGTCATAAACCCCATTGGACAGCATGTGTGTGTCACAATCCCCATTGGACAGTGTATGTGTGTCACAATAGCTATTGGACAGCGTGTGTGTCACAAACCCCTTTGGACAGTGTGTGTGTGTCACGGAGGCACCCCGCAGGTCAATTTAAGGGACAGCAAGGTCCAAAAACAACTTTTATTCAACCAGTGGAAAACAGGGTTTTAGCACTCCAAAAGTGACTTAAATACAGGTTCAGTTATCAGTTGAGGAGAATTATTGAGAGGGACAGCCACTAATACAACAGGCGGTCCACAGAGTGCATGCACGTGTCTTCACCTAAACAATGCTGGAGCCGTCCCTGAGTCCCGGAGGAATACACACTTGCCTGAACACGGTGCGGGATTATTTTTAAAGAGATACACGTACTCGTAGTGAGTACGGAAAGTGTGCACTCGCGATTCCGCGAGAGTAAATATATAATACGCTCGCAGTCCTGCGAGAGTTATTTTGCACATGCAAATGTGCATGGAAAGTTATACGTGCTTATATGGAAGCACGGGAGGAAAATACACTCACGATTGTGCGAGGGGCTCTCGGCGGCCACTCGCGATTGTGCGAGGAAATAAAGTACTTGTGCAAATGTGCGCGGAAAGCAAATACACCCGCGATTCTGCGAGGATTAATTTTACACGCGCTCATATGGAGCACGGAAAGTTATACGTGCATATGTGCACAAAAAGTATAAATATACTCGCAATCCTGCGAGAAGTTTTACTTACACACGTGGTGGCAAGGCAAGCGGAGTCTCCATCCCGCGGAGGGGGGCTCTCGGCGGCAGCATCTTGCTCGTGCTCCGAGAGAACCGCGGCAAAGGGCGGAGTCTCGACAAGAGTCCCATTTTATACTGGCTAATCAGATCTGACTGTAGTCACTCTAGAAGCTTCTCTGCACCCCCACGCTGTCTGTGGGTGCCCCTGAAGCCTCCAAACATCCACCACAGAGGGCGCGGCTCAGTGTGCCTTGGCACTCCCTTCTTCTAATGTCCCAGGAGCCAGGGTGTTCTGGGCCAAACAAAAGAAGCTGTTAGCCTCAAGTAGCAGAGAAGGAGGAGATGTGCCATACTGAAGGAGGGAGGGGGGGGTTTCATTCTGCCACAGTGTGTCACAAACCCCATGGGGCAGAGTGTGTGTCACAAACACTATTGGACAGTGTGTGTGTCACAAGCCCACTGGACAGAGTGTGTGTGTCACAAAACCAAGTGGACACTGCATGTTTCACAAACCCCATTGGAGAGCGTGTGTGTGTCACAAACCCTATTGGACAGTGTGTGTGTCACAAAACCCATGGGACAGCGTGTGTGTGTCACAAAGCCCATTGGAAAGAGTGTGTGTCACAAACCCCATTGGAAAGTGTGTGTGTCACAAACCCCATGAGAAAGTGTGCGTGTCACAAACCCCATTGGATAGCATGTGTGTGTGTCAAAAACCCTATTGGACAGTTTGTATGAAACAATCCCCATTGGACAGTGTCTGTGTCACAAACCCCATAGTACAGCGTGTTGGTCACAATCCCCATTGGACAGCGTGTGTGTCACAAACCCCATTGGACAGAGTGTGTGTGACAAAACCCATTGGACAGCGTGTTTGTGAGAAACGTCATTGGTTAGTATGTGTCTCACAAACCCCATTGGACAGTGTGTGTGTCACAAACCGTCATAGATATTGTGTGTGTCACAATTACCACTGGTGAGTGTGTGTGTCACAATCCCCATTGAACACTGTGTGTGTCACAATCCCCATTGGACAGTGTGTGTGTCACAAACCTGTTTGAACAGTGTGTGTTTCACAAACTCCATTGGACAGCGTGTGTGTCACAAACACTATTGGAGAGCTTTTGTGTCACAAGCCCATTGGACAGAGTCTGTGTGTCACAAAACCCATTGTACAGTGTGTTTGTCACAATCCCCATTGGACAGGGTGTGTCACAAACCCCTTTGGACAATGTGTGTGTCACAAACCCCATTGGACAGTGTGTGTGTCACAACCCCCATTGGACAGCGAGTGTGTCACAAAACCCACTGGACAGTCTGTGTGTCACAAACCCAATTGGACAGCGTGTGTTTGTCCCAATCTCCGTTGGACAGATTGTGTGTCACAAAACCCAGTGGACAGTGAATGTTTCACAAACCCCATTGGAGAGCGTGTGTGTGTCACCAACCCTATTGGACAGTGTGTGTGTCACAAACCCCATGGGATAGCGTGTGTGTGTCACAAACCCCATTGGAAAGAGTGTGTGTCACAAACCGCTTTGGAAAGTGTGTGTGTCACAAACCCCATTGGATAGCATGTGTGTGTCAAAAACCGTATTGGACAGTTTGTATGAAACAATACCCATTGGACAGTGTCTGTGTCACAAATCCCATTGTACAGCGTGTTTGTCACAATCCCCTTTGGACAGCGTGTGTGTCACAAACCCCGTTGGACAGAGTGTGTGTGACACACCCCATTGGACAGAGTGTGTATGTCACAATCCCCATTGGACAGAGCCTGTGTATGAAACCCCATTGCACAGCGTGTGTGTCACAAACACCATTGGACAGAGTGTGTGTGTCAAAATCCCCATTGGAAAGTCTGTGTGTCACAAATCCGATTGGATAGCGTGTGTGTTACAAACCCCACTGGACAGCGTATGTGTCACGAACCCCATTGGACAGCGTGTGTGTCTCAAGTACCATTGGACAGAGTGTGTGTGTCACAAACCCCATTGGACAGCTTGTGTGTCGCAATCCCCATTGGACAGTGTGTGTTTCACAAGCCCCATTGGACTGATTGTTTTTGTCACAAACCCCATTGGACAGCGTGTGTGTCATAAACCCCATTTCACAGCATGTGTGTGTTACAGTCCCCATTGGACAGTGTGTGTGTCAAAAGACACTACGGGACAGAATGTGTGTCACAAACACCTTTGGACATCGTGTGTGTGTCATAATCCCCATTACACAGTGTGTGTGTCAAAAACACTATTGGACAGCGTGTGTGTCACAAGCCCATTGGACATAGTGTGTGTGTCACAAAACCCACTGTGCAGTGTATGTGTCACAAATGCCATTGGATAGCGAGTGTGTCTCACAAACCCTATTGGATAGTGTGTGTGTCACAAAAGCCATTGGCAGCATGAGTGTCACAAACAACATTGGACAGCGTGTGTGTGTCACAAACCCCATTAGACAGTGTGTGTGTAACAAACTGAATTGGTCAGCGTGTGTGTCTCAAACCCCATTGGACAGCGTGTGTGTGTCACAAACCCCACTGGCAAGTGTGTGTGTCACAGACCCCATTGGATAGAGTGTGTGTGTTACAAACCCTTTTGGATAGTGTGTATTTCACAATCCCCATTGGACAGCGTCTGAGTCACAAAGCCCATTGGACAGCGTGTGTGTCACAAAAACCATTGGACATCGTGTGTGTGTCACAATCCCTATTGGACAGTGTGTGTGTCACAAAACCCTTTGTATAGTGTGTGTCACAAACCCCATTAGAAAGTGTGTGTGTCACAAACCCCATTTAATAGCGTGTGTGTGTCACAAACCCCATTGGACAGAATGTGTGTGTCACAAAGCCCTCAGGACAGTGCATGTGTCACAAGCCCATTGGACAGCGGGTGTGTGTCACAAACCCCATTGTACAGCGTGTTTGTCACAATCCCCATTGGATAGCGTGTGTGTTAGAAACCCCATTGGACAGACTGTGAGTGACAAAACCCATTGGACAGTGTGTGTGTCACAATCCCCTTTGGACAATGTGTGTGTCACAAACCCTATTGGCAGTGTGTGTGTCTCGAACCCCGTTGGATAGCGTATATGTCACAAGCCCCATTGGACGAGTGTGTGTGTTACAAAAACACATTGGACATTGTGTGTGTCAGAAACCCCATTGGACAGCGTGTGTGTTACAAACAGCATTGGACAGCGTGTGTTTGTTACAAACCCCATTGGACAGAATGGGTGTGACAAACATTTTGGGCAGAGTGTGCGTGTCACAAACCCCATTGGAATGTGTGTGTGTCACAAACCCCACTGGACACTGTGTGTGTCAATAACCCCACTGGACAGCGTTTATGTCACGAACCCCATTGGACAGCGTGTGTGTCACAACCCCCATTTGACCGTTTATATGTGTCACAAATCCCACTGGGCATCGTGTGCCTCTCAAAGCCCATTGGACAGTGCGTGTGTTACAAACCCAATTGGACAGTATGCGTGTCACTAACACCGTTGGACAGCCTGTGTGTGTCACAATGCCAATTGCAAAGTGTGTGTGTCACAAACCCCATTGGACAGCGTAGTGTGTCACAATCCCCATTGGACAGCATGTGTGTCAGAAACCCCATTGGACAGTGTGTCTGTCACAAGCCCATTGTACAGAGTGTGTCTGTCACAAACCCCATTGTACAGTGTGTGTGTCACAATCTCCATTGGACAACGTGTGTGTCACAAAACCCATTGGACAGTGTGTGTGTCACAAACCCCATTGGACATCGTGTGTGTTACAAACACCATTTGACAACGTGTGTGTGTGACAAAACCTATGGGAGAGTGTGTGTGCCACAAACCCCCCTGGATTGAGTGTGTGTCACAAACCCCAATGGACAGTGTGTGTATCACAAACCCCTTTGGACAGTGTGTGTGTCATAAACCCCATTGGACAGCATGTGTGTGTCAAAATCCCCGTTGGACAGCGTGTGTGTCACAATCCCCGTTGGCCACCGTGTGTGTCACAAACACCATTGAACAGGGTGTGTGTGTCCACAAACCCCATTGGACAGAATGTGTGTGTCACACACCGCATTGGACAGTGTCTGTGTCACAAACCCCATTGGACAGCATCAGTGTCACAAACACCATTGCACAGCGTGTGTGTGTCACAATCCCCATTGCACAGCGTGTCTGTCACAAAAACCATTGGACAGCATGCGTGTCACAAACACCATTGGACAGCGTGTGTCTGTCACAATCTCCATTGGACAGCGTGTGTGTCACAAAACCCATTGGACAGTGTGTTTGTCACAAACACCATTGGACATCGTGTGTGTGTCCCAATCCCCATTGGACAGAGTGTGTGTGTCAGAAACCCCATTGGACAGATTGTGTGACACAAACCCCATTGGACAGAGTGTGTGTCACAAACGCCATTGGACAGTGTGTGTGTCACAGTCCCCATTGGACAGTGTGTGTGTGTCACAATCCCCTTTGGACAGTGTGTGTGTCACAAACCCTACTGGCAGTGTGTGTGTTACAAACAGCATTGGACAACGTGTGTTTGTCATAAACCCCATCGGACAGAGTGGGTGTGACAAAACCATTGGGCAGCGTGTTTGTGTCACAAACCCCATTGGAAAGTGTGTGTGACAAATCCCACTGGACAGTGTGCGTATCACAAACCCCATTGGATAGCGTGTTTGTGTCACAAACCCTATTGGACAGCGTGTGTGTCACAAACACTATTGGACAGCGTGTGTGTCATGAACACCATTGGACTGCGTGTTGTGTGTCACAATCCCCATTGGACAGACTGTGTGTGTCACAACCCCTATTGGAGAGTGTGTGTTTCACAAACCCCGTAGGACAGCGTGTTTGTGTCACAAATCCCTTTGGAAAGTGTGTGTGTCACAAACCCAATTGTTCAGCGTGTGTGTCACAAGCCCCGTTGGACAGCGTGTGTGTTACAAACACCATTGGACAGCGTGTGTGTGTGTGACAAAACCCATTGGACTGTGAGTGTGTCACAAACCCCAATGGACAGAGTGTGTGTGTCACACACCCCATTGGACTGTGTCTCTGTCACAAACCCCATTGGAAAGTGTGTGTTTCACAAATCCCACTGGACAGTGTGTATGTCACAACCCCCATTTGACCGAGTGTGCGTGTCACAAACCCCATTGGATAGCGTGTGTGTGTCACAAACCCTATTGGACAGTCTGTATTACAATCCCCATTGGACAGTGTCTGTGTCACGAACCCTATTGCACAGTGTGTGTGTCAGAAACCCCACTCAACATCGTGTGTGTCACGAACCCCATGGGACAGTGTGTTTGTCACAATTCCCATTGGACAGCGTGTGTGTCACAAGCCCCATTGGACAGAGTGTGTGTGTCACACACCCAGTTGGACAGCGTGTTTGTCATAAACCCCACTGGACAGCGTGTGTGTGTCACAATCCCCATTGGACAGTGTGTGTGTGTCACAAACCCTATTGGTAGTGTGTGTGTCACAAACCCCATTGGATAGCATGTGTGTGTCACAAACCCCATGAGAAAGTGTGCGTGTCACAAACCCTATTGGATAGCCTGTGTGTGTCACAAACCCTACTGGACAGTGTGTATGTCACAATCCCCATTGGACAGTGTCTGTGTCACAAACCCCATTGGAGAGCGTGTGTTTCACAAACACCATTGGACATCGTGTGTGTGTCACAATCCCCTTTGGACAGTGTGTGTGTCACAAAATCCTCTGCATGCCTTGCGTATCACAAATCCCATTAGTAAGTGTGTGTGTCACAAACCTTATTGCACAGTGCGTGTGTCACAAACCCCACTCGACAGCGAGTGTGTCATGAACTCCATGGGACAGAGTGTTTGTCACAATCCCCATTGGACAGCGTGTGTGTCATAAAAACCATTGGACACCGTTTGTGTGTCACAATCCCCATTGGACCGTGTGTGTGTGTCAGAAACCCCATTGGACAGCGTGTGTGTCACAAACCCCTTTGGACAGTGTGTGTGTCAGAAACCCCATTGGACAGTGTGTGTGTCACAAACACTATTGGACAGTGTGTGTCACAAGCCCATTGGACAGAGTGTGTGTGTCACAAAACCCAATGGACAGCATGTGTGTCACGACTCCTTTTGGGCAGCGTGTGTGTCACAAGCCCATTGGACAGATAGTGTGTGTCACAAACCCCTTTGGACAGACTGTGTGCGTCACAAACCCCATTGGATAGTGTATGTGTTATAAACGCCATTGGATAGCGTGTCTGTGTCACGAAACTCATTGGAAAGTGTGTGTGTCACACACCCAATTGGACATACTCCGTATCACAAACCCCCCTGTACATTGTTTGTGTCACAATCCCCGTTAGACAGTGTGTTTGTCACAAACCCCATTGGACAGTGTGTGCGTCACAAACCCCACTGGAAAGCGTTTGTGTCAGCAACCCCATTGGACAGTGTACGTGTCACAAAGCCCATTGGATAGCGTGTGTGTGTCACAATCCCCATTGTACAGTGTGTATGTCACAAACCCCATTGGAAATTTTGTGTGTCACAAACCCCATTGGATAATGTGTGTGTAACAAACCCACTGGAAAGAGTGTGTGTGCTGTGTCACAAACCCCATTGGACAGCGTCTGTGTCACATACCCCATTGGCCAGTGTGTGTGCCACATACGCCCCTGGACTGTGTGTGTGTGTCACAAACCCCATTGGACAGCATCCGTGTCACAAAATACATTGTACAGCGTGTGTGTCGCAAACCCCATTGGACATTGTGTTTGTCACAATCCCCATTGGACAGTGTTTGTGTGTCACAATCCCTATTGGACAGTGTGCATGTTAAAAATGCCGTTGGACAGACTGTGTGTTACAAATCCCCCTGTACATTTTGTGTGTCACAATCCCCATTGGACAGTGCGTGTTTTACAAACCCTATTGGACAGTGTGTTTGTCACAAACACCACTGGACAACCTTTGTGTCCCCAACCCCATTGGACAGCGTATGTGTCACACTCCCCATTGGACAGACGGTGAGTCACAAACACCGTTGGACAGCGTGTGTCTCAAAATCCCCATTGGACAGTGTGTGTGTCACACACCCCATTGGACAGACTGTGAGTCACAAACCTGCCTGTACAGTGTGTGTGTCACAATCCCTATTGGAAAGAGTATGTTTGTCACAAACCCTATTGGACAGTCTGTGTGTCACAAACCCCATGGACAGCGTGTGTGTCACGAACCCCACTGGACAGTATGTGTGTCACAAGCTCCATTGAACAGAGTGTGTGTGTCACGAACTCCATTGCACAGCGTGTGTGTCACAAAACCCATCTGAAAGTGTGCGTGTGTCACAATCCGCATTGGACAGAGTGTGCATGACAAACCCCATTGTACAGCATGTGTGTGTCAGAAACCCCGTTGGACAGTGTGTGTGTCACAAACCCCATTTGACAGCGTGTGTGTCAGAAACCCTTTGGAAAATGTGTGTGTCAAGATTCCCATTGGATAGCGTGTGTGTGTCACAGAAACCCCTGGACTGTGTGTGTGTGTCATAACCCCCATTGGACAGCATCCGTGTCACAAACTCCATTGGTCAGCGTGCGTGTCACACACCCCATTGGACAGACTGTGTGTCACAAACCCCCCTGTACACTGTTTGTTTCACAGTCGCCATTGGACAGTGTCTGTGTCACAAACCCCATTGGACTGTGTGTGTGTCACAAACCCCACTGGACAGCGTTTGTGTCAACAACCCCATTGGACAGCGTATGTGTCACAAACCCCATTGGACAGCGTGAGTGTGTGTTGCAATACCCATTGGACACTGTGTGTGTCACAATCCCCATTTACAGAGTGTGTGTTGCAAACCCCATTGGTCAGCATGTGTGTATCACAAACCCCATGGGACAGTGTGTGTGTCACGAACCCCATTGGACAGTGTGTGTGTCACAAAACCCCCTAGACAGTGTGTGTGTCACAAACACCATTTGACAGCGAGTGTGTCAGAAAGCCCATTGGAAAATGTGTGTGTCAAGATTCCCATTTGATAGCGTGTGTGTGTAACAAACCCCATTGGCCAGTGTGTGTGTCACAAACCCCCTGGACTGGGTGTGTGTGTGTCATAAACCCCATTGGACAGCATCAGTGTCACAAACTCCATTGGACAGCGTGAGTGTCACACACCCCATTGGTTAGACTGTGTGTCACAAACCCCCCTATACACTGTTTGTGTCACATTCCTCATTGGACAGTGTGTGTGTCACAAACCCCATTGGACAGTGTGTGTGTGTCGCAAACCCCACTGGACAGCTTTTGTGTCAACAACCCCATTGGACAGCTTATGTGTCACAAGCCCCATTGGACAGAGTGTATGTGTTACAAACCCCGTTGGACAGCGTTTGTGTCACAAACCCCATTGGACAAAGTGGGTGTCACAATCCCCATTGGACAGTGTGTGTGTCACAAATCCCATTGGAATTTTTTTGTGTCACAAACGCATTGGACAGAGTTTGTGTCACAAGCCCCTTTGGACAGAGTGTGTGCGTTCACAAAACCCATTGGAAAGTGTATGTGTTATAAACGCCATTGGATATTCTGTGTGTTTCACAAAACTCATTGGAAAGTGTTTGTGTCACAAACCCCAATGGATAGCATGTGTGTGTCACAAACCCTATTGGACAGTGTGTGTAGTCACAAACCCCACAGGAAAGCATGTGTGTCACGAACCTCATTGGACAGCCTGTGTGTCAGAAGCCCCATTGGACAGAGTGTGTGTGTCACTAACCTCATTGGACAGTGTGTGTGTCACAAACCCCATTGGAAAGCGTGTGTGTGTCACAATCCCCATTGGACTGAGTGTGTGTGACAAACACCCTTGGACAGATTGTGTGTCACAAACCCCAGTGGAGAGCGTGTGTGTGTCACAAACCCCATAGGAAAGTGTGTGTGTCACAAACCCCATTAGAAAGTGTGTGTGGCACAATCCCCATTGGATAGTGTGTGTGTCTCACGAACCCTATTGGGCAAAGTGCGTGTCACAAACCCCTTTGGACAGTGTGTGTGTCACAAACCCCATTGGACAGCATGTGTTTGTCACAATACCCATCCAGTCAGCTGATCGGAGACAGCCCAGCGAGAGCCCAGCCGGCGGGGTTCAGCCGACCACGAGGTTCATCTGAGATTAGGAAGCTCAGAGGGAAACGTACAGGGACAGCGTGATTCCCGTTGTGTCCCAATCCCCGCAGCCCCGGCAGCCATTGCGAGAGAGCGGCCGACGTGGCGGGGGGCGTTCCCACGGTGACGGCGGCCACACCCTCTCCCCTTGCCTTGAAACATCCTTTGGGAGGGCAGCTACTAGCTGCCCACCAGGTGTAGGGAGGAGCAACCAGCTTGTGTAGCGGGTGAGTCCCATCCACACTGTGCTGCAGCAGCAGGTGTGGTACCTTGAGTAGCAGGGTGCAGAGAGCAGTTGTCTCTTGTCAGCCCCTCTAACTTATTGCCAGCATCCCAGTGTGCTGACGACCATGGTCGCCTCCAGGAGGAGAGCTTGTCTGAAACAGACTGTGGCTACGCAGACTGAGGAGGTTCTGTCCCGAACGGTGGCTGTTCAGGTCTCTGGCTGCAGGGAGTGCCAGAGCCTGCTGCTGCCGGGGGTGGGAGGGCAGCACTCCACCTGTGTGAGGTGTGAGCAGGTGCAAGACCTGCTCGACATGGTTGTGAAACTTAAGGAGGAGGTTGAGATGTTGAGGACCATCAGGGAGTGCGAAAGGGAGATCGACTGGTGGAGTAACACACTGACGTGCCAGTCGGAAAGGTCCCAGGGAGGTACCCCCCAAAAGGAGATGGACCTCCTGCCCTCTCGGACAGAGGCGGAAGTACGGAGACGGCCCTGCCCTTGTTGCTGTCAGGCAGAGGTAGGGGACCTAAAAGACGACGAGGGTTGGAAGTGTATTCCGGTTCGGTGTCACGGGCAGCCCCCCTCCCTGCCTGCTTTGTCTCCCCAGGTGCCCCTCCATAATAGGTTTGAGGCCCTGGATCTTGAAGAAGAGGTAGGTGAGGAGGTGGTGCCAAGACTGCCTACAAGATCACATAGGAAGAGGCGGTTGACTTCACAACTTAAGACTGCCTCTGATAAGAAAGAGAGAAGGGTGATTGTAATAGGAAATTCCCTTCTGAAAGGAACAGAGGGCCCAATATGCAGGGTTGACCCTCATCTTAGGGAAGTTTGTAGTCTACCTGGAGCCCGGATCAAGGATATTGCTAGAGAGCTCCCCAAACTGGTGCACCCGACAGACTACTACCCGCTGCTGGTCTTCCAGACAGATGGGGAGAAAGCTGCTTCCCGTAGTCTGAGGGGAATGAAGAACAATTTCAAGGTCTTGGGAAGGATGGTGAAAGACTCAGGGGCTCAAGTGATCTTCTCTTCACTCTTTCCATCTTCAAGTAACGATGTGGGATGCAATAGGAAAGTTCAGTGTCTAAATGATTGGTTCCAAGACTGGTGCTACAGGCAGGGCTTTGGATTTTTTGATAATGGTTGGTTTTATAAGTCACCAGTCCGGACAGTGTCAAGCGGGAAAGGTTTATCTCGCAGGGGCAAAAGGATGCTGGGGCAGGAATTAGCTGGGCTCATTTGGAGAGCTTTAAACTAGGCTCGAAGGGGGATGGGGTTGTAGCTGGGCTTGTCCCAGTGGGGCAGTGTTCTAAAACTGATGAGGACCGGGTGGCCTCCTGTGCCCCTAGGGAGAAATTGGTGTGCTCTGCTCGCTCCCTGAAATGCCTGTACACCAATGCGCGCAGCATGGGGAATAAGCAGGAGGAGTTAGAATCCTATGTTCGGTCGGGAGATTATGATCTGGTGGCAATTACGGAAACATGGTGGGACAGTTCACATGACTGGAATGTGGTCATGGATGGCTATGCCCTTTTCAGGAAAGACAGGCCAGCCAGGCGTGGTGGTGGAGTTGCCCTCTATGTGAGAGAGCAACTACAATGTACTAAATTCTGCCCAGGAGTGGATGACGAGCGAGTTGAGAGTGTATGGGTCAGGATCAAGGGGCAGGCTTGCAGGGGTGACACTGTTGTGGGCGTCTGTTACAGGCCACCAGATCAGGCTGAGGAAGTTGATGAGGCCTTCTATGGGCAGTTGAGAGTGGCCTCACAGTCACAGGCCCTGGTTGTTGTGGGTGATTTTAACTTCCCTGATGTTTGCTGGAAGGACCATTCAGCCAGCCAGCCACAGTCCAGGAGGTTCCTCCAGTGCATTGATGATAACTTCCTCATGCAGATGGTGGAGGAGCCGACTAGGAGAGGTGCACTGCTGGATCTCATCCTCACTAACAAGGAGGGTCTGGTCGAAGCAGTAAAGGTTGAGGGCTGCCTGGGTTGCAGTGACCACGAGATGGTGGAGTTCAGCATCTTGGGTGGCAGGAACAGAATAGCAAGTAGAATTGCAACGCTGGACTTTAGCAGGGCTAACTTTGGCCTTTTCAAGCAATTGCTGGGGGAAATCCCATGGGCAAGACTGCTTGAAGGAAAAGGGGCCCAAGATAGCTGGATTGCATTCAGAGATTGCTTCTTCCACGCTCAGGATCAGAGCATCCCCACACGAAGGAAGTCAAGGAAGGGAGCCAGGAGGCCTGCGTGGTTGAATAGGGATCTGTTGGGTATGCTCAAGCAGAAAAGGAGAGTTTACAGGTCGTGGAAGCAGGGGCTGGCCACTTGGGAAGAATATAAGGCTGCTGTTAGAGGATGTAGGAAGGCAGCTAGGATAGCCAAGGCCTCCTTAGAATTACAGCTGGCGAGAGGGGTCAAGGACAGCAAAAAGAACTTTTACAAATACATAGCTGATAAAACTAATACCAGAGGCAATGTAGGCCCACTAATGAACGGGGTGGGTGCCCTGGTGGCAGAAGATACAGAGAAGGCAGAATTACTGAATGCATTCTTTGTCTCAGTCTACTCTGCTGGAGGCTGTCCTGGGGAGCCCTGTACCCCTGAGACCCCGGATGAAGCCAGGTCAATGGAGGAGTTTGCTTTAGTTGATGAGGACTGGGTTAGGAAGCAATTAAATAGTCTGGACATTCATAAATCCATGGGTCCAGATGGGATGCATCCGCAGGTGCTGAGGGAGCTGGCTGAAGTCATTGCTGGACCGCTCTCCATCATCTTTGCCAAGTCTTGGGAAACGGGGGAGGTGCCCGAGGATTGGAGGAAAGCAAATGTCACTCCAGTCTTCAAAAAGGGCAAGAAGGAGGACCCGGGTAATTATAGACAGGTCAGCCTCACCTCTGTCGCTGGGAAAGTAATGGAACAGATAATCCTTGGTGCCATCTCAAGGCATATCAAGGATAAGAGGGTTATTAGGGGCAGTCAGCATGGCTTTAACAAGGGTAAGTCATGCTTGACCAACTTCATAGCCTTTTATGAGAATGTAACAAGGTGGATGGATGATGGCAGAGTGGTGGATGTGGTTTACCTTGACTTCAGTAAAGGCTTTGACACAGTCTCCCACAGCATCCTCACAGCTAAGTTGAGGAAGTGTGGTCTAGACAATAGAGTAGTGAGGTGGGTTGCAAACTGGCTTAAGGAGAGAAGCCAGAGAGTGGTAGTCAATGGTGTGGAGTCTAGTTGGAGGCCAGTATCTAGTGGAGTGCCCCAGGGGTCAGTGCTGGGGCCAATATTATTCAATATATTCATTAACGATTTGGACGAGGGAATGGAGTGTACTATCAGCAAGTTTGCTGATGACACTAAGCTGGGAGGTGTGGCTGACACACCAGAAGGCTGTGCTGCCATCCAGCGGGACCTGGACAGGCTGGAGAGTTGGGCGGGGAATAACCCGATGAAATTTAACAAGGGAAAGTGTAGAGTCCTGCATCTGGGCAGGAACAACCCCAGGTTCCAGTATAGGTTGGGAAATTACATATTAGAGAGCAGTGTAGGGGAAAGGGACCTGGGGGTCCTGGTGGACAACAGGATGACCATGAGCCAGCACTGTGCCCTTGTGGCCAGGAAGGCCAATGGCATCCTGGGGTGTATTAGAAGGGGAGTGGCTAGTAGATCGAGAGAGGTTCTCCTTCCCCTCTACTCCGCCCTGGTGAGACCACATCTGGAATATTGTGTCCAGTTCTGGGCCCCTCAGTTCAAGAAGGACAGGGAACTGCTGGAGAGGGTCCAGCGTAAGGCAACCAAGATGATAAAGGGAGTGGAGCACCTCCCTTATGAAGAAAGGCTGAGGGAGCTGGGGCTCTTTGGTTTGGAGAAGAGGAGACTAAGGGGGGACCTCATTAATGTTTATAAATATATAAAGGGTGAGTGCCATGAGGATGGAGCCAGGCTCTTCTCGGTGGCCAACAATGATAGGACAAGGGGTAATGGGATCAAGCTGGAACACAAGAGGTTCCGCTTAAATTTGAGAAAAAACTTCTTCTCAGTGAGGGTAACAGAGCACTGGAACAGGCTGTCCAGGGAGGTTGTGGAGTCTCCTTCTCTGGAGACATTCAAAACCCACCTGGACATGTTCCTGTGCGACCTCACCTAGGCTTTCCTGCTCCAGCAGGGGGATTGGACTAGATGATCTTTTGAGGTCCCTTCCAATCCCAAACATACTGTGATACTGTGAAAGTGTGTGTGTCAAAAACCCTATTGGACAGAGTGTGTGTGTCACAAACCCCATAGTACATCGTGTGTGTGTCACAAACCCGATTGGACACTGTGTGTGTCACAAACCCCATTGGAAAATGTGTGTGTCACAATCCCCATTGGATACCGTGTGTGTGTCACAAAACCTATGGGACAGTTTGTGTGTCACAAACTCCATTGGAGAGCATGCGTGTCACTAACACCGTTGGACACGGTGTGTGTCACAATCCCCATTGGACAGTGTGTGTGTCACACACCCCATTGGACAGACTGTGAGTCATAAACATAAACACCCCTGTACAGTGTGTGTGTCACAATCCCCATTGGATAGCTTGTGTTTGTCACAAACGCTATTGGGCAGTGTGTGTGTCACATAACCCACTGGACAGCATGTGTGTCAAAAGATCCATTGGACAGAGTGTGTGTGTCACGAACTCCATTGAACAGCGTGTGTGTCACAATCCCCATTGGACAGTGTGTGTGTCACAAACCCCATTGGACAGCATGCGTGTGTGTTACAATACCCATTGGAAAGTGTGTGTGTCACAAACTGCCCTGGACAGTGTGTGTGTCACAAAACCCATCGGAAATCGTGTGTGTGTCACAATCCCCATTGGACAGAGTGTCCGTGACAAACCCCATTGGACAGCATGTGTCTGTCACAAACCCCATGGGACAGTGTGTGTGTCACAAAACCCCCTGGACAGTGTGTGTGCCACAGATCCCATTTGACATCGTGTGTGTCAGAAACCCCATTGGAAAATGTGTGTGTCAAGATTCCCATTGGATAGCGTGTGTGTAACAAACCCCATTGGCCAGTGTGTTTGTCACAAACCCGCCTGGACTGGGTGTGTGTGTCATAAACTCCATTGGACAGCATGCAGGTCACACAACCCATTGGACAGACTGTGTGTCACAAACCCCCCTGTACACTGTTTGTGTCACAATCCCCATAGGACAGTGTGCGTGTCACAAACCCCATTGGGCAGTGTGTGGGTCACAAGCCCCACTGGACAGCGTTTGTGTCAACAACCCCATTGGACAGCCTATGTGTCACAAGCCCCTTTGGACAGAGTGTGTGTGTAACAAACACCATTGGACAGCATGTGTGTCACAAACCCCATTGGACAGCATGTGTGTGTCACAATCAACATTGGACAGTGTGTGTGTCACAAACCACATTGGAAACTTTTTGTGTCACAAATGCATTGGACAGAGTGTGTGTCACAAGCCCCTTTGGACAGAGTGTGTGCGTCACTAACCCCATTGGAAAGTGTATGTGTTATAAACGCCATTGGATAGCGTGTTTGTGTCACAAAACTAATTGGAAAGTGCTTGTGTCACAAACCCCAAAGGATAGCATGTGTGTGTTACAAATCCTATTGGACAGTTTGTGTAGTCACAAACCCCACTGGAAAGCGTGTGTGTCACGAACCCCACTGGACAGCCTGTGTGTCACAAGCCCCATTGGACAGAGTGTCCGTGACAAACCCCATTGGACAGCATGTGTGTGTCACAAACCCCACAGGACAGTGTGTGTGTCACAAACCCAAATGGACAGTGTGTGTGACAAACACCCTTGGACAGAGTGTGTGTCACAAACCCCAGTGGAGAGCTTGTGTGTGTCACAAACCCTATAGGAAAGTGTGTGTGTCACAAACCCCATTAGAAAGTCTGTGTGTCACAATCCCCATTGCATAGCGTGTGTGTCTCACGAACCCTATTGGACAATGTGCGTGTCAAAAACCCCTTTGGACAGTGTGTGTGTCACAAACCCCATTGGACAGCGTTTGTGTCACAATCCCCAATGGACAGCGTTTGTGTCACAATCCCCATTGGACAGCGTGTGTGTGTCACAACACCCATTGGAAAGTGTGTGTGCCAAAAACCCTATTGGACAGAGTGTGTGTGTCACAATCCCCACTGGATAGATTGTGCGTGACAAACTCCTTTGGACAGCATGTGTGTGTCACAAACCCCATTGGACAGTTTGTGAGTCACAAACCCCATTGGAAACTGTGTGTGTCACAATCCCCATTGGATAGCGTGTGTGTGTCACAAACCGTATTGGACAGTGTGTGTGTCACAATCCCCATTGGACAGCGTGTGTGTCACAATCCCCATTGGACAGCGTGTGTGTCACAAACCCCATTGGACAGCGTGTGTGTGTCACAATACGCATTGGAAAGTGTGTGTGTCACAAACCCCTTTGGACAGCATGTGCGTGTCACAAACCCCGTTGGACAGTGTGTGTGTCACAAACCCCATTGGAAATTGTGTGTGTCACAATCCCCAGTGGATTGCGTATGTGTGTCACAAACCGTATTAGTCGGTGTGTGTGACACAAACCACCCTGGACTGAGTGTCTGTGTCACCAACACCATTGGACAGCATTCGTTTCACAAACTCCTTTGGACAGCTTGTGTGTCGCAAACCCTATTGGAACTTGTGTGTGTCACAAAACCCATTGGAAAGTGTGTGTGTCACAAACCCCATTGGATAGCATGTGTGTGTCACAAAACCTATTGGACAGTGTGTGTGCGTCACAAAGCCAACTCGACAGCATGTGTGTCACGAACCCAATTGGACAGCGTTTGTGTCACAAGCCCCATTGGACAGAGTGTGTGTGTCACAAAACCCATTGGACAGTGTGTGTGTCACAATCCCCACTGGACAGCGTTTGTGTCAACAACCCTATTGGACACCGTATGTGTCACAAGCCCCATTGGACAGATGGTGTGTGTAACAAAAACCATTGAACAGTGTGAGTGTCACAAACCCCATTGGACAGCGTGTGTGTGTCACAATCCCCATTGGACAGTGTGTGTGTCACAAACCCCATTGGAAATTTTTTATGTCACAAACCCCATTGGACAGAGTGTGTGTCACAAGACCCTTTAGACAGGGTGTGTGTGTCACAAACCCCATTGGGAATTTTTTGTGTCACAAACCCCATTGGACAGAGTGTGTGTCACAAGTCCCATTGGACAGATTGTGTGCGTCACAAACCCCATTGGAAAGTGTATGTGTCACAAACCCCATTGGAAAGTGTATGTGTTACAAAAGCCATTAGATAGCGTGTCTGTGTCACAAAACTCATCGGAAAGTTTGTGTGTCACAAACCCCATTGGATAGCATGTGTGTGTAACAAACCCTATTGGACAGTGTGTGTAGTCACTAAGCACACTGGAGAGCGTGTGTGTCACGAACCCCATTGGACAGCGTGTGTGTCACAAGCCCCATTGGACAGAGTGTGTGTGTCATTAACCTCTTTGGACAGTGTGTGTGTCACAAACCCCATTGGAAAGCATGTGTGTGTAACAATCCCCATTGGACAGAGTGTGTGTCACAAACCCCTTTGGACAGTCTGTGTGTCACAAACCCCATTGGACAGCGTGTGTGTTGTACAATACCCATTGGAAAGTGTGTGTGTCACAAACCCCTTTGGACAGCATGTGTGTGTCAAAAACCCCATTGGACAATGTGTGTGTCACAAACCCCTTTGGAAATTGTGTGTGTCACAAAATTAATTGTACAGAGTGTGTGTCACAAACTCAACTGGATAGCGTTTGTTTCACAAACGCCAATGGACAGCGTGTGTAGTCACAAACCCCATTGGACAGTGTGCGTGTCACAATCCCCAATGGACAGCGTGTGTGTAACAAACCCCGCTGGACAGTGTGTGTGGCAAAAACTGCATTGGACGGCTTGTGTGGTGCAATCCCCATTGGACAGTGTGTGTGTCACAAACCCCGTTGGACCACGTGTGTGTCACAAACCACCCTGGACAGTGTGTATGTCACAAATCCCTTCGAACAGCATGCGTGTCACAAACACCATTGGACAGCGTGTGTGTGTCACAATCCCCATTGGACAGCGTGTGTGGCACAAACCCCATTGGGCAATGCGTTTGTCACAAACCCCATTGGAAAGTGTGTGTGTGCCACAATCCCCATTGGAAAGTGTGTGTGTCACAAACCCCTTTGGACAGTGTGTGTATCGCATACCACTCTGCACACCGTGTGTGTCACAAACACCCCTGGAGAGTCTCTGTGTCACAAAACCCATTGGAAAGCGTGTGTGTATCACAATCCTCATTGGACAGTGTGTGTGTTAAAAACCTCATTTGACAGAGTGTGTGTCACAAGTCCCATTGGGCAGAGTGTGTGCGTCACAAACCCCATTGGAAAGTGTATGTCTCACAAACCCCATTGGATAGTATGTGTGTATCACAAAACACATTGGAAAGTGTGTGTGTTACATACCCGATTGGATAGCATGGGTGTGTCACAACCCCCATTGGACAGAGTGTGTGTCACAAACCCCAATGGACAGCATGTGTGTTACAAACACCATGGGACAGCTTTTGTGTGTGTCACAATCCCCTTTGGACAGTGTGTGTGTCACAACCACCACTGAACAGTGTGTGTGTCACAAACCCCATTGGACAGTGTGTGTGTCACAAACCCCCCTGGACAGTGTGTGTGTTACAAAACCATTTGGACAACATGCGTGTCACAAACACCATTGGACAGAGTGTGTGTAACAAACCCCACAGGACATCGCGTTTATAACAAACACCATTGGACATCGTGAGTGTGTCACAAACCCCATGGGACAGTGTGTGTGTCACGTACCCCATTGGACAGCGTATGTGTGTCAAAATCCAAACTTGGCAGTGTGTGTGTCACAAACCCCACTGGAAGGCATGTGTGACACAAACACCCCTGGAGATTCTCTGTGTCACAAACCCCATTGGACAGCGTGTATGTCACAAACCTCCCTGGACAGTGTGCGTGTCACAATCCCCATTGGACAGCGTTTGTGTGTCACAATGCCCATTGGACAGTGTGTCTATCACAAACCCCATTGGACAGTGTTTGTGTCAGAAACCCCAATGGACAGCGTGTGTGTCATGAACTCCATTGGACAGCGTGTGTGTCACAAGTACCATTGCAGAGAGTGTGTGTGTCACAAATCCCATTGGACAGCATGTGTGTCACAACCCCCATTGGACAGCGTGTGTCACAAACCCCTTTGGACTGTGTGTGTGTCACAATCCCCATTGGACAGTTTGTGTGTCAGGCACCCTCCTGGACAGTGTGTGTGTCACAAACCCCATGGTCCAGCTTGTGTGTGTCACAGTCCCCATCGGACAGCGTGTCTGTTCACAATCTCCCCTGTACGATGTGTGTGTCACAAACCCCATGGGACAGTTTGTGTACGTCACAACCCCCATTGGATAGATTGTGTGTGTCACAAACCCCATTGGACAGCGTGTGCGTCACAAACCCCATTGGACAGAGTGTGTGCGTCACAAAGCTCATTGGACAGTGTATGTGTCACAAAACACATTGGCAAGTTTGTGTGTCACAAACCACACCGGATAGCATGTGTGTCACAAACCCCATTGGACAGTTTGTGTGTCAGAAACCCCACAGGACAGGTCTGTGTCAAAAACCCCATTGGACAACGTGTGTGTAACAATCCCCATTGGGCAGTGTGTGTGTCACAAACCACCCTGGACAGTGTGTATGTCACAAATCCCTTTGGACAGCATGCGTGTCACAAACACCATTGGACAGCGTGTGTGTGTCACAATCCCCTTTGGACAGCGTGTGTGTGACAAACCCCATTGGTCAGTGTGTGTGTCAAAAACCCCCCTGGACAGTGTGTGTGTCACAAACCCCATTTGACAGCTCGTGTGTCACAAACCCCCCTGCACAGTCTGTGTTTCACAAACCCCATTGGACAGTGTGTCTATCACAAGCCCCGTTGGAGAGAGTGTGTGTGTCACAAACCCCCCCGGATACTGTGCATGTCACAATCCCCATTCGACAGCGTGTGAGTCATAAACCCCATTGGATAGTGTGTGTTTCACAAACCCCATTGGACAGCCTGTGTGTTTCACAATCCCCTTTGGATAATGCGTGCGTCACAAACCCCACTGGACAGTGTGTGTGTACCACAAAACACATTGGGAAGTGTGTGTGTAACAAACCCCATTGGACAGTGTGTGTGTCACAAACCTCATTGGACAGCGTGTGTGTATCACAATCCCCATTGGACAGTGTGTGTGGTAAAAACCCCATTGGACAGAGTGTGTGCGTCACAAACCCCATTGGAAAGTGTATGTGTCACAAATCCCATTGGATAGCACTTGTGTGTCACAAAACCTATTGGGCAGTGTGTGTGTCACAAACCCCACTGGACGGTGTGTGTGTCGCAAAATCCATTGGGCAGAGTGTGTGTCACAAACTCAACTGGATAGCGTGTGTGTCACAAACCCCAATGGACAGCGTGTGTAGTCACAAACCCCACTGGACACAGTTTGTGTGTCAGAAACCCCAATGGACACCATGCGTGTCACAATCCCAATGGGACAGCATGTGTGTTTCACAATATCCATTGGACAGTGTGTGTAACAAAACCCACTGGACAGTGTGTGTGGCAAAAACCGCATTGGACGGCTTATTGTGGCGCAATCCCCATTTGACAGTGTGTGTGTCACAAACCCCACTTGTGAGAGTGTGTGTCACAAGCACCGTGGACAGATTGTTTGCATCAGAAACCTCATTGGGCAGTGTGTGTGTCACAAAACACATTGGAAAGTGTGTGTGTCACAAACCTCACTGGACAGAGGGTGTGTGTCACAATCCCCATTGGAGAGATTGTGTGTGACGAACCCCATTGGAGAGCATTTGTGTGTCACAAACCCTATTGGACAGTTTGTGTGTCAAAAACCCCACTGGACAGCGTCTGTGTCACAAACCCCATTGATAGGGTGTGTGTCACTACCCCCGTTGGACAGAGTGTGAGTGTCACAAACCCCACTGGACAGCGTGTGTGTCACAAAACCTATTGGACAGCATGCGTGTCACAAGCACCATTGGAAAGTGCGTGTGTGTCATAATCCCCATTGAACAGAGCGTGTGTCACAAACCTCATTGGACAGAGTGCGTTTCAGAAACCCCACTGGAAAATGTGTTTGTCACAAACCCCTTTGGATAGTGTTTGTTTGTCACAAACCATATTGGACAGTGTGTGTGTCACAACCCCCATTGGACCGCGTGTGTGTGCCACAAACCCTTTGGAGAGTGTGTGTGTCACAAACCCCATTGGAAACTGTGTGTGTCACAAATCCCATTCGACAGCGTGTGTGTCACAAAAACCATTTTACATCATCCGTGCCACAAAAACCTTTGAACAGCGTGTGTGTCACAATCCCCATTGGACAGTGTGTGTATCACAATCCCATTGGACAGTGTTTGTGTCACAAACCCCATTGGACAGTGTTTGTGTCACGAACCCCATTGGACAGTGTGTGTGTCGCAACCCCCATTGGATAGCGTGTGTGTGTCACAAACGCTATTGGACAGTGTGTGTGTCACAAACCCCACTGGACAGTGTGTGTGTCATGAACCCCATTGGACAGTGTGTGTGTCACAAACCCCATTGGACAGCGTGTGTGTCACAAATCACCCTGGACAGTTTGTTTGTCAAAAACCGCGTTGGACAGCGTGTTTGTGTCACAAACACCATTGGACAGCGTGTGTGTCACAAACCCCATTGGACAGCGTGCGTTTCAGAAACGCCATTGGAAAATGTGTGTGTCACAAACCCCTTTGGATAGTGTTTGTCACAAACCATATTGGACAGTGTGTGTGTCACAAACCATACTATATAGCCCTGTGTGTCACAAACCCCATTGGACAGCATCCGTGCTCACAAATTCCATTGGATAGCGTGTGTGTGGCAAATCCCATTGGACCTTGTGTGTGTCACAATCCCCATTAGACAGTGTTTGTGTGTCACAAACCCCAATGGACAGTGTGTGTGTCACAATACCGATTCTATAGTGTGTGTGTGTCACAAACCCTATTGGACAGTGTGTGTGTCAGAAACGCCACGGGACAGCGTGTGTGTCACAATCCCCATTGAACAGAGCGTGTGTCACAAACCCCATTGGACAGCGTGTGTGTCACAAACCCCATTGGACAGCGTGTGTGTGGCACAACCCCCATAGGACAGAGTGTGTGTCACAAACTGCATTTAACAGCGTGCGTTTCAGAAACCACATTGGAAAATGTGTGTGTCACAAACCCCGTTGCATAGTGTTTGTTTGACACAAACCATATTGGACAGTGTGTGTGTCACAAACCACTATATAGCCCTGTGTGTCACGAACCCACGAATCATTGGACAGCGTCTGTACCACAAACCCATCAGAAAGAGTGTGTGTGGTGTGTCACAACCCCATTGGACAGCATCGGTGTTCACAAATTCCATTGGATAGCGTGTGTGTTGCAAATCCCATTCAATCTTGTGTGTGTCACTATCCCCATTAGACAGTGTTTGTGTTTCACAAACCCCCCTGCACAGTGTGTGTCTCACAATACCCATTGGATAGCGTGTGTGTGTCACAAACCCTATTGGAAAGTGTGTGTGTCAGAAACGCCACAGGACAGCGTGTGTGTCACGAACCCCATTGGACAGCGTGAGTGTCACAAGCCCCATTGTACAGAGTGTGTGTGTCTCAATCCCCATTGGACAGCGTGTGTTTGTCATAATCCCCATTGGAAAGTGTGTGTGTCACAAATCCCATTGGATAGCTTTTGTGTGTCACAAACCCCATTAGACAGCCTGTGTGTTACAAGCCCCATTGGACAGAATGTGTGTGTCAAAAACCCCATTGGACAGAGTGTTTGTGTAACAAACACCATTGAACAGAGTGTGTGTGTCACAATACCCATTGGGCAGCCTCTGTGTCACAAACCCCATTGGACAGCGCGTGCATGTCACAATGCGCATTAAACAGAGTGTGTGTGACAAATCCCATTGGACAGCGTGTGTGTGTGACAAACCCCATTGGACAACGTGTGTGTGTCACAATCCCCATTGGACAGCGTGTGTGTGTCACAAACCCCATTAGACAGCGTGTGTGCCACAAAACACATTGGACAGCGTGTGTGTCACAAAACCCGTTGGAAAGTGTATGTGTCACAAACCCCATTGGTTAGCCTGTGGGTGTCACAAACCGCATTGGACAGCGTGTGTGTCACATACCCCATTGGACACAGTTTGTGTGTCAGAAACCCCAATGGACACCATGCGTGTCACAATCCCAATGGGACAGCATGTGTGTTTCACAATATCCATTGGACAGTGTGTGTTTCACAAACCCCTCTGGACAGCGTGTGTGTCACAAACACATCCAGAGATTTTCTGTGTCAAAAACCCTATTGGACAGTGTGTGCCTAACAAACTCATCTGGACAGCGTGTTTGTCACAAACCCCACTGGACAGCGTGTGCGTCACAAACCCCACTGACCAGTGTGTGTGTCACAAACACAATTGGACAATGTGTGTGTCACAAACACCCTTGGACAGTGTGCGTGTCAGTATCCCCGTTGGACAACGTGTGTGTCACAACCCCCATTGGACAGTGTGTGGGTCACAAACCCCCTTGGACAGCCTGTTTGTCACAAACACATTGGACAGCGTGTGTGTCACAAACTCCATTCGACATTATGTTTGTCAAAAACTCACCTGGACAGCGTGTGTCTCACAAACCCCATTGGACAGCGTGTGTGTCACAAACCCCATTGGACAGCGGTATGTCACAAAACCCCATAGACAGTGTGCGTATCAAAAGCCCCATTGGACAGCATGTGTGTCACAAACCCCTTTGGATAACATGTGTGTGTCACAAACCCTATTGGACAGTGTGCGTGTCACAAACCCCCCTGGACAGTGTGTGTGTCACAAGCCCTATTTGACACCTTCTGTGTCACAAACCCCCCTGGACGGTGTGCGTGTCACAATCCCCATTGGACAGCGTGTGCGCAACAAACCCAATTAGACAGTGTGTGTTTCACAAACCCCATTGGACAGCCTGTGTGTGTCACAATTCCCATTGGAGAGTGTGTGTCTCACAAACCCCATTGGACAGCGTGTGTGTCACAAACCCCATTGGAAAGCCTGTGTGTGTCACAATCGCCACTGGAGAGTGTGTGTGACACATCCCATAGGACAGTGTGTGTGTCACAAACCCCCCTGGACTGTGTGTGTGTCACAAACCCCATTTGACAGCTTGTGTGTCACAAACCCCCCTGGACAGTGTGCTTGTCACAATCCCCACTGGACAGAATGTATGTAACAAACCCCATTGGAAAGTGTGTGTTTCACAAACCCCATTGGACAGCGTGTGTCACAAACCCCACTGGATAGTGTGCGTGTCACAAAACCCATTGGATAGTGTGTGTGTCGCAAACCCCATTGGACAGTGTGTGTGTCACAACCATATTGAACAGCCTGTGTGAGTCACAAACCCCCCTGGTCAGTGTGTGTGTCACAAACCCCATTTCACTGCGTGTGTTTCACAAACACCATTGGACAGTGTCTGTGTCACAAACCCCTTTGGACAGCGTGTGTGTGTCACAAACCCTCCTGGTTAATGTGTGTGTCACAAACCTTTTTGGACAGTGTGTGTTTCACAAACCCCACTGGACAGCGTGTGTGTCACGAACCCCAAAAGACAGATTGTGTGTTTCACAAACCCTATTGGCAAGCCTGTGTGTCAGAAGAACCCCTGGACAGAGTGTGTGTGTGTCACAAACCCCATTGGACAGTGTGTTTGTCACAAACCCCACTGGACAGAATGAGTGTGTCATAAACCCCATTGGACAGCATGTGTGTCACAATCCCCATCGGACAGCGTGTGTTTCAGAAACCCCATTAGACAGTGTGTGTCACAAGTCCCATTGGACAGCATGTGTGTCACAAACGCCATTGGACAGCCCGTGTGTGTCACAAACCCCCCTGGTCAGTATGTGTGTCACAATCCCATTGGACAGAGGTGTGTTACAAAACCCATTGGTCAGCATGCGTGTCACAAACACCATTGGACAGCGTGTGTGTGTCACAAACCCCATTGGAAAGAGTATGTATGTCACAATCCCCATTGGACAGCGTCTGTTTCACAAAGCCCAAAGCACAAAGTGTGTGTCAAAAACACCATTGGACAGAGTGTGTGTGTCACAATCGCCATTGGACAGTGTGTGTGTCACAAAACCGATGGGATAGCGTGTGTGTCACAAACCCCAGTAGAAAGTGTGTGTTTCACAAACCCCATTGGATAGTGTGTGTGTGTCACAAGAACCATTGGACAGAGTGTGCGTTTTACAAACCCCGTGGAATAGCGTGTATGTCTTAAACCCCATTGGACAGCGTGTGTGTGTCACAATACCCATTGGACAGTGTGTGTGTGTCACAAACTCCATTGGACTGTGTGTATGTCACAAGAACCATTTGACAGAGTGCGTGTGTCACGAACCCCATTTGACAGTGTGTGTGTCACAAACGCGATTGCACAGAGTGTGTGTGTGACAAACACCATTGGACAATGTCTGTGTCACAATAGCCATTGTACAGTGTTTTTGTGACAAACAAAACCTCCAGGTCAGTGTGTGTGTCACAAACCCCATTGGACAGCATGTGCGTCACAAACCCCCCTGGAGAGTGTGTTTGTCACAAAACCAATTGGACAGAGCGTGTGTCACAAACATCACTGAACAGCCTGTGTGTGTCACAAACCCCATTGGACAGCGTGAGTGTGTCACAATCCCCGTTGGACAGAGTGTGTGTGACAAACCCCACTGGACAGTGTGTTTGTCATAATCCCCATTGGACAGCGTGTGTGTCACAAACAGCATTGGACTGTGTGTGTGTGTCCAAAAAACCCATTGGACAGCGTGTGTGCCACAAACCCCATTGGACACCGTTTGTAGTCACGAACACCATTGGACAGCGTGTGTGTCACATTTCCCATTGGACAGCGTGTGTGTTACAAACAGCATTGGACAGCGTGTGTGTCACAAACCCCTTTGGACATTGTGTGTGTCACAAACCCCATTGGACATCATGTGTGTGTCACAATCCCTATTGCACAGTGTGTTTGTGTCACAAACCCCATTGGAGAGTGTGTGTGTCACAAAACCCATTGTATAGCGTGTGTGTCACAAACCCCAGTAGAAAGTGTGTGACACAAACCAAACTGGATAGCGTGTGTGTGTCACAAACCCCACTCGACAGCGTGTGTGTCACAAACCCCATCGGACAGTGTGTGTGTGTCACACACCCCAGTGGACAGCGTGTGTGTCACAAACCCCACTGGAAAATGTGTGTGTCACAAACGCCACTTGATAGAGTGGGGGTCACAAACCCCTATGGACAGTGAATGTGTCACAAAAACCATTGGACAGCATACATGTCACAAACACCATTGGACTGCGTGTGTGTGTCACAATCATCATTGCACAGTGTGTGTCTCACAAACCCCATTTGAACGCGTGTGTGCCACAAATGACATTTTACAGAGTGTGTGTGTGACAAAACAATTGGACAGTGTGTGACAAACAGCATTGGACTGTGTGTGTGTCACAATCCTCATTGTACAGTGTGTTTGTGACAAACCTCATTGGACAGAGTGTGTGTGTCACAATCCCCTTTGGACAGCGTGTGTGTCACGAACCCCATTGGACAGGGTATGCGTCACAGAACCCCCTGGACAGTGTGTGTGTCACAAACCCCATTGGACAGTGTGTGTGTCTCATGAACCCCATTGGACAGTGTGTGTCACAATTCCCTTTGGACAGCCTGTTTTTCACAAACCACTTTGGACAGCGTGTGTGTGTCACAAACCCTCCTAGTCAGTGTGTCTGTCACAATCCCCATTGGACAGTGTGTGTGTCACAAGACCCATTGGACAGCGTGTGTGTCACAATCCCCATTGGACAGATTGTGTGTGTCACAAACCCCATTGGACAGCGTGTGTGTCACAAACCCCTTTGGACAGTTGGTGTGTCACAAACACCATTGGAGAGCGTCTGTGTCACAAACACTATTGGAGAGTGTGTGTGTCACAAGCCCATTGGACAGAGTGTCTGTGTCACAAACGCACTGGACAGCGTGTGTGCCACGAACCCCTTTGGACTGCGTTTGTGTCACAAGCACCACTGGACAGAGTGTGTGTGTCTCAAACGCATTGGAAAGTGTGTGCGTCGCAAAACCCATTAGATAGCGAGTGTGTGTCACAAACCTTATTGGACAGTGTGTGTGTTACAAACCCCACTGGACAGAGTGTGTGTCACGAACCCCATTGGACAGTGTGTATGTGTCACAAACCCCATTGGCCAGCATGTGTGTCACAAACACCATGGGACAGTGTTTGTGCCACAAAACCCGTTGGAAAGTGTGCATGTCACAAACCCCATTGGACAGAGTGTGTGTCATAAACCCCATGGGACAGCGTGTGTGTCACAATCCCCATTGGACAGCGTGTGTGTCACAAGACCCATTGGACAGAGTGTTCGTGTCACAAACCTCATTGGACAGCGTTTGTGTCACAATCCCCATTGAACAGCATCCCTGTCAGAAACACCATTGGACAGCGTGTGTGTCACAATCCCCATTGGACAGCGTGTGTGCCACAAACCCCATTGGACAGCGTGTGTGTTACAAGAATCATTGGACAGAGTGTGTGTGCCACAAACCCCATTCGAAAGTGTTTGTGTCACAAACCCCTTTAGAAAGTGTGCGTGTCACAAACCCCATTGGATAGCGTGTGTGTCACAAGACCCATTGGACAGATATTGTTTTTCACAAACCCCATTGGACAGCATATGTGTCACAAACACCATGGGACAGTGTGTGTGTCACAAAACCCTTTGGAAAGTGTGCATGTCACAAACCCCATTGGATAGTGTGTGTGTGTCACAATCCCCAATGGACAGCGTCTGTGTCACAAACCCCATGGGACAGCGTGTGTGCCACAAACCCCATTGGACAGCGTGTGTGTTACAAGAATCATTGGACAGAGTGTGTGTGTCACAAACCCCATTCGAAAGTGTTTGTGTCACAAACCCCTTTAGAAAGTGTGCGTGTCACAAACCCCATTAGATAGCGTGTGTGTCACAAGACCCATTGTACAGATTTTGTGTTTCACAAACCCCATTGGACAGCGTGTGTGTCACAATCCCCATTGCACAGATTGTGTGTGTCTCAAACCCCATTGGACAGCGTGTGTATCATAAACCCCGTTACACAGCATGTGCGTGTCACAATACCCATTGGACAGTGTGTGTGTGTCACAAACCCCATAGGACATTGTATGTGTCACAAAACCCATTGGATAGCGTGTGTGTGTCACAAACCCTATTGGACAGTGTTTCTGTCACAAACCCCATCGAACAGCCTGTTTGCCACAATACCCATTGGACATCGTCTGTGTCACAAACCCCTTTGGACAGCATGTGTGTTCACAAACACCAGGGGACAGTGTGTGTGTCACAAAACCCTTTGGAAGGTATGCATGTCACAAACCCCATTGGATAGCGTGTGTATGTCACAATCCCCGTTGGACAGCGTCTGTGTCACAAACCCCATTGCACAGCATGTGTGTCACAAACACCATTGGACAGAGTGTGTGTGTCACAATCCCCATTGGAAAGTGTGTGTTTCACAAAACCAATTGGATAGCGTGTGTGTCAGAAACCCCATTAGAAAGTGTGTGTTTCACAAACCCTATTGCACAGTGTGTGTGTCACAAACTCAACTCGACAGAGTGTGTATCACGAACCCCATTGGACAGCGTGTCTGTCACAAGTACCATTGGACAGCATGTGTGTCACAAGTATCATTGTACAGATTGTGTGTGTCACAAATCCCATTGGACCGCGTGTGTGTCACAAGTACCATTGGACAGCGTTTGTTTCACAAACCCCATTTGACAGCGTGTGTGTGTCACAATCCCCGTTGGACAGCGTATGTATCACAAACCCCATTGGACAGCGAGTGTGTCACAAACACTATTAGATATCGTGTGTGTGTCACAAGCCCCTTTAGACAGTGTGTGTGTCACAAACACCACTGAAGAGAGTGTGTGTGTCACACACCCCATTGGACAGAGTGTGTGTCATAAACCCCATGGGACAGCGTGTGTGTCACAATCCCCATTGGACAGCGTGTGTGTCACAAGACCCATTTTCAGCATGTGTGTCACAATCCCCATTGGACAGCCTGTGTGTGTCACAAACCCCATTGTACAGCGTGTTTGTCACTATCCCCATTGGAAAGTGTGTGTGTCACAAACCCCATTGGACAGAGTGTTTGTGAGAAACCCCATTGGACAGTGTACGTGTCACAAACCCCATTGGACAGCTTGTGTTTCACAATCCCCATTGGACAGCGTGTGTGTCAGGAACCAGATTGGACAGCGTGTGTGTCACAAGACCCATTGGACAGAGTGTGTTTGTTACAAAACCCATTGGACAGTGTTTGTGTGTCAGAAACCCCATTGGAAAGTGTGTGTGTCACAAACCCCATTGGATAGCGTGTGTGTGTCACAAACCCTATTGGACTGTGTGTATGTCACAATCCCCATTGTACAATGTCTGTGTCACAAACCCCATTGTACAGCCTGTGTGTCACAAACACCATTGAATATCGTGTGTGTGTCACAATCCCCCTTGGTCAGTGTGTGTGTCACAAAACCCATTCTGTAGCGTGTGTGTCACAAACGCCATTAGAATGTGTGTCTGTCACAAACCCCACTGGATAGCGTGTGTGTGTCAGAAACCCCATTGGACAGCGTGCTTGTCACAATCCCCATTGGACAGCGTGTGTAGTCACACACCCCATTGTACAGAGTATGTGTCACAATCCGCATTGGACAGTGTCTGTGTGTCAAAAACCCCTTTGGAAAACGTGTGTGTCACAAACCCATTTGGACAGTGTGTGTTTCAGAAATCCCATTGGATAGCGTGTGTGTCACAAACACTTTTGGACAGCGTGTGTGTCATAAGCCCATTGGACAGAGTGTGTGTTTTTTCAAAACTCACTGGACAGCGTGTGTGTGTCACAATTCCCATTGGACAGTGTGTGTGTGACGAACCCCTTTGGAGAGTGTATGTGTCACAAAACCCATTGGATAGCGTGTGTGTGCCACAAAACCTATTGGACAGTGTGTGTGTCACAAACCCCACTGGACAGAGTGTGTGTCACGAACCCATTGGACAGCGTGTATGTGTCACAATCCACATTGCACAGCGTGTGTGTCACAAACCACATTGGACAGCGTGTTTGTGTCACAATCCCCATTGGACTATGTGTGTGTGTCATAAACCCCATTGGAAAGTGTGTGTGTCACAAACCCCATTGGACAGCGTGTGTGTGTCACAGTCCCCATAGTATAGCCTGTGTGTCACAAACCCCTTTAGAAAGTGTGTGTGTCACAAACCCCATGGGACAGAGTGTGTGTGTCTCAAAACCCACTGTATAGTGCACGTGTCACAAAACCCATTGGATAGCGTGTGTGTGTCACAAACTCAATTGGACAGCGTGTTTGTCACAAACCCCTATGCATAATGTGTGTGTCACAAACCCGATAGGACAGCGAGTGTGTGTCACAGTCCCCATTGTATAGCGTGTGTGTCACATACCCCATTAGAAAGTGTGTGTGTCACAAACCCCATTGGATAGCGTGTGTGTGTCACAAACCCTATTGGACAGTGTGTGTGTCACAAACCCAGCTCGACAGCGTGTGATTCACGAACCCCATTGGTCAGCGTGTGTGTCACAAACCCAGCTCGACAGCGTGTGATTCACGAACCCCATTGGACAGCGTGTGTGTCACAAGACCAATTGGACAGCGTGTGTGTCACAAACCCCACTGGACAGAGTTTGTGTGTCACACACCCCATTGGACAGTGTGTGTGTGTCACAAACCCCATTGGAAAGTCTGTATGGCACAAAACCCATTGGATAGCGTGTGTGTGTCACAAACCCCATGAGTATGTTGGCCTGTCACAAACCCCACTGGATAGCGTTTGTGTGTCACAAACGCTATTGGACAGTGTGTATGTCACAATCCCCATTGTTTAGTGTCTGTGTCACAAAAACCATTGGACAGCGTGTGTGTCACAAACACCATTGAAAATCGTGTGTGTGTCACCATCCCCATTGGTCAGTGTGTGTGTCACAAAACCCATTCTGTAGCATGTGTGTCACAAACCCCATTAGAAAGTGTGTGTGTCACAAACCCCATTGGACAGCGTGGTTGTCACAATTCCATTGGACAGCGCGCGTAGTCACACACCCTATTGTACAGAGTGTGTGTCATGAACCCCGTTGGACAGCGTGTGTATGTCACAATCCCCATTGGACAGTGTGTGTGTGTCAAAAAACCCATTGGAAAGCGTGTGTGTCACAAACCCATTTGGAAAGTGTGTGCTTCAGAAATCCCATTGGATAGCGTGTGTGTCACAAACACTATTGGACAGCGTGTGTGTCACAGGTCCATTGGACATAGTGTCTGTTTTTACAAAACTCACTGGACAGCATGTGTGTGTCACAATTCCCATCGGACAGTGTGTGTGTGTCACAAACCTATCTGGACAGAGTGTGTGTCACGCACCCCTTTGGAGAGTGTATTTGTCACAAACCCCATTGGATAGCGTGTGTGTGTCACAAAACCTATTCGACAGTGTGTGTGTCACAAACCCCGCTGGACAGAGTGTGTGTCACGAACCCATTGGACAGCGTGTATGTGTCACAATCCCCACTGGACAGCGTGTGTGTCACAAACCACATTGGACAGCGTGTGTCTTTCACAATCCTCATTGGACAATGTGTGTGTGTCATAAACCCCACTGGACAGTGTGTGTGTCACAAACCCCATTTGACAGCGTGTGTGTGTCACAGTCCCCATAGTATAGCGTGTGTGTCACAAACCCCATTCGAAAGTGTGTGTGTCACAAACCCCATTGGACAGAGTGTGTGTGTCTCAAAACCCACCGGATAGTGTACGTGTCACAAACCACATTGCATAGCTTGTGTGTGTCACAAACTCCATTGTACAGCCTGTTTGTCACAAGCCCATTGGATAGAGTGTGTGTGTCAGAAACCCCATTGTGCTGCATGTTTGTCACAATCCCCTTTGGACAACGTGTGTGACACAAGCCCCATTGGACAGAGAGTGTGTGACAAAGCCCATTGGACAGTGTGTGTGTCACAAACCACATTGTACAGTGTGTGTGTGGCAAACCCCACTGGACAGAATGTATGTCACAAACCCCATTGGAAAGAGTTTGTGTTCCAAACCCCATTGGACAGTGTGTGTCACAAACCCCATTATGTAGCATCCGTGTCAGAAACGCAATTGGAGCGCGTGTGTATTTCACAATTCCAATTGGAAAGCGTGTGTGTCACAAAAACCATTGGACAGCACGCGTATCACAAACACCATGGGACAGCGTGTGTGTGTCACAGTCTCCATTGGACAGCGTGTGTGTTCCAAACCCATTGGACAGTGTGTGTGTTTCACAGTCCCCATTGGACAGAGTGTGTGTGTCACAAACCCTATTGGACTGTCTGTTTGTCACAAATACCTTTGGACAGTTTGTGTGTCACAAATCCCTTTGGACAGCGTGTGTGTGTCACAATCACCATTGGACAGTGTGTGTGTCACAAACCCCATTGTACAGTGTGTGTGTGGCAAACCCCACTGGACAGAATGTATGTCACAAACCCCATTGGAAAGAGTTTGTGTTCCAAACCCCATTGGACAGTGTGTGTTTCACAAACCCCTTTGGACAGTGTGTGTGTCACAATCCACTTTGGAGAGTGTGTGTGTCACAAACCCTATAGGCAGTGTGTGTGCAACGAACGCCGTTGGATAGCGTATGTGCAACAATCCCCATTGGACAGAGTGTGTGTGTTAAAAAACCCATTGGACAGTGTGTGTGTCACGAACCCCATTGGACAGCGTGTATGTCACAATCCCCATTGTATAGAGTGTGTGTGTTACAAAAAACCATTGGACAGTGTGTGTGTCAGAAACCCCTTTGGACAGCATGTGTGTTACAAACAGCATTGGACAGTGTGTGTTTGTCACAAACCTCATTGGACAGAGTAAGTGTGACAAACCCATTAGGCAGCGTGTGCGTGTCACAAACCCCATTGGAAAGGGTGTGTGTCACAAAACCCACTGGATAGTGTGTGTGAAACAAACCACACTGGTCAGCGTGTGTGTCACGAAGTCCATTGGACACCATGTGTGTCACAACCCCCATTGGACAGCATGTGTGTCAGAAACCCAATTGGACAACGTTTGAGTCAAAATAGCCATTGGACAGAGTGTGTGTGTCGCAAACCCCATTGGACACCGTGTGTGTCACAATCCCCATTGGACAGATTGTGTGTGTCACAAACCCAACTGGTCAGCGTGTGTGTCAAAAACCCCATGGGAGAGCGTGTGTGTTTCACAAACCCCATTGGTAAGTGTGTGTGTCACAAACCCCATTTGATAGAGTGTGTGTGTCACAAACCCCATGAGAAAGTGTGCGTGTCACAAAACCCATTGGATAGCGAGTGTATGTCACAAACCCTATTGGACAGTTTGTATGTCACAATCCCCATTGGACAGTCTCTATTGCACAAACCCCATTGGACAGCGTGTGTGTCACAAACACCATTGGACATCGTGTGTATGTCACAATCCCCATTGGACAGTGTGTGTGTCACAAAACCCTTTGTATAGCGTTTGAGTCACAAACCCCGCTAGAAAGTGTGTGTGTCAAAACCCCTTTGGATAGTGTGTGTGTGTCACAAACCCTATTGGACAGTGTCTGTGTCTCAAACCCCACTTGACAGCGTCTGTGTCACGAACCCCATTGGACAACGTGTGTGTCATAAAACCCATTGGACAGCGTGTATGTCACAATCCCCATTGGAGAGAGTCACAAAAGCCCTTGGAAAGCGTGTGTTTCGCAAGATCCGTTGGACAGAGAGTGTGTGTCACAAACACCATTGGACAGCGTTTGTGTCACTATCCCCATTGGACAGATTGTGTGTGTCACGAACCCCATTGGACAACGTGTGTGTCATAAACTCCATTAGAAAGCGTGTGTGTGTCAGAATCCCCTTTGGACAGTGTGTGTGTGTCACAAACCCTATTGGACAGCATGTGTGTGTCACAATCTCCATTGGACAGCGTGTGTGTCACAAAACTAATTGGAGAGTATATGTGTTTCACAATCTCCATTGGACAGAGTGTGTGTGTCACAAAACCCATTGGTCTACGTGTTTGTCACAAACCCCTATGGACAGTGTGTGTGTCACAAACCCCATTGGACAGTGTGTGTGTCACAATCCACATTGGACATCGTCTGTGTCACAAACCCCATTAGACAGCATGTGTGTCACAAACACCATTGGACATCGTGTGTGTCACAAACCCTATTTTCAGTGTGTGTGTCACGAAACACGTTGGACAGCGTATGTGCCACAATTCCATTGGACAGAGTGTGTGTGTTACAAAAACCCATTGGACAGTGTGTGTGTCACAAACCCCATTGGACAGCGTGTGTGTTCAAAACAGCATTGGATAGCGTGTGTTTGTCAGAAACCCCATTGGAGAGAGTGGGTGTGACAAAGCCATTGGGCAGCGTGCGCATGTCCCAACCCCCATTGGTCAGCATGTGTGTCAGAAACCCCACTGGATAGTGTGTGTGTCACGAACCCCACTGGATAAAGTGTGTGTCACAAACCCCATTAGACTGTGTGTGTGTAAAAAACCCTGTTGGTCAGCGTGTGTGTCACAAAACCCATGGGACAGCGTTTGTGTGTCACAAACCCCAATGGAATGTTTGTGTGTCACAAAACCCAATATATAGCGCGTGTGTGTCACAAACCCCTTTAAAAAATGTTCGTGTCACAAACCCCTTTGGATAGCTAGTGTGTGTCACAAACCCTATTGGAAATAGTGTGTCTGTCACAAACCCAATTAGACATCATGTGTGTCACAAACACCATTGGACTGAGTGTGGGTGTCACAAACCCCATTGGACAGCGTGTTTGTCACAATCCCCATTGGACAGCGTGTGTTTGTCATAAACCCCATTGGACAGTGTGTGTGTCACAAACCCCATTGGACAGTGTGTGTGTCACAATCCCCATTGGACAGCGTGTGTGTCACAAACCCCATTGGACAGCGTGTTAGTCACAATCCCCATCGGACAGCGTGTGTTTCTCATAAACCCCATTGGACAGCGTTTGTGTGTCACAGTCTCCATTGGACTGTCTGTGTGTCACAAACCCCATGGGACAGAGTGTTTTTCACAAACACTATTGGACAGCATGTGTATCACTAGCCCATTGGCCAGAGTGTGTGTGTCTCAAACCGCATTGGACAGTGTGTGTGTCACAAACCCCGTTGGAAAGTGTACGTGGCACAAACCGCATTGGAGTGTGTGTGTGTCACAATCCCAACTGGACAGCGTGTGTGTCACAAAAACCACTGGACAGCATGTGTGTCACAAACCCTATTGGACAGTGTGTCTGTTTCACAACCTCCATTGGACAGCGTGGTTGTCACAATCCCCATTGGACAGCGTGTGTGTCACAAACCCCATTAGACAGAGTGTGTGTGTCACAAACCCCTTTGGACATCGTGTGTGTTTCACAAACCCCTTTGGACAGTGTGTGTGTCACAGTCTCCATTGGACAGCATGTGTGTCACAAGCCCATTGGACAGAGTGTGTGTGTCACAAAACCCATGGGACAGAGTGTGTTTCACAAACACTATTGGACAGCGTGTGTGTCACAAGCCCAATGGTCAGAGTGTGTATAACAAAACCCATTGGAAAGAGTGTGTGTCACAAGCCCCATTGGACAGAGTGTGTGTGACAAACCCCACTGGAAAGAGTGTGTGTCACAAACCCCATTGGACAGTGTGTGTGTCACAAACCCCATTGGACAGCATCCGTGTCACAAACGCCATTGGACAGCATGTGTATGTCACAATCCCAATTGGACAGCGTGTGTGTCACAGAAACCATTGGACAGCATGCGTGTCACAAACACCATGGAACATCGTGTGTGTGTCACAGTCTCCATTGGACAGCGTGTGTGTCACAAACCCCATTGCACAGTGTGTGTGTTTCACAATCCCCATTGGACAGAGTGCGTGTGTCACAAACCCAATTGGACAGCGTGTTTGTCACAAGCCCCTTTGGACAGTGTGTGTGTCACAAACACCTTTGGAAAGTGTGCGTGTCACAAAACACATTGGATAGCGTGTGTATGTAAAAATCCCCATTGGACAGTGTCTGTGTCACAAACCCCATGGGACAACGTGTGTATTTCTCAATCCCCATTGGACAGCGTCTGTGTCACAAACCCCCTTGCATGGCGAGTGTGTCACAAACCCCATTGGACAGCGTGTATGTCACAAACACCATTGGATAACGTGTGTGTCATAAACCCCATTAGAGAGTGTGTGTGTGTCACAATCACCATTGGACAGTGTGTATGTCTCACAAACCCCATTGGACAGTGTGTGTGTCACAAATCCCACTGGACAGTGTATGTGTCACAAAACCCATTGGATAGCACGTGTGTGTCACAAACCCTATTGGACAGTGTGTGTGTCACAAACCCCATTGGATAGCGTGTTTGTCAAAATCCCCATGGGACAGCATCTGTGTCACAAACCCCATTGGCCAGCGTGTGTGTCACAAACACCCTTGGACAGTGTGTGTGTCACAAAACCCATTGTATACCGTGTGTGTCACAAACCCCATTAGAAAGTGTGTGTGTCACAAACCCCATTGGATAGCGCGTGTGTGTCACAAACCCTACTGGACAGTGTGTGTGTCACAATCCCCATTGGACAGCGTGTGTGTCACAAACCCCATTGGACAGATTGTGTGTGTCACAAACCCCTTTGGACAGCGTGTTTGTCACAATTCCCATTGGACTGCAAGTGTTTCACAAACCCCATTGGACAGTGTGTGTGTGTCACAAACCCCATTGGAGAGCGTGTGTGTAACAAGTACCATTGGACAGATTGTGAGTGTCACAAACCCCTCTGGAGAGCGCGTGTGTCACAATTCCCATTGGACAGCGTGTGTCTCACAAGCCCCATTGGAAAGAGTATGTGTCACAAACCCCATTGGACAGCGTGTTTGTCACAATCCCCATTGGACAGCGTGTGTGACACAAACCCCATTGGGCAGCGTGTGTGTGTCACAATACCCATTGGCCAGTGCGTGTTTCACAAACCCCATTGGACAGAGTTTGTGGCCCAAAACCCATTGGACAGCGTGTGTGTCACAAAGAGCATTGGACAGTGTGTGTGTCACAAACCCCAGTGTACAGCGTGTGTGTCACAAACCCCACTGGACAGCGTGTGTGTCACAAACACCCATGGACAGTGTTTGTGTCAGAAACCCCATTGGACAGTGTGTGTGTCACAAACCCTTTGAAGAGCCTGTGTAGCACAAACCCCATTGCACAGCGTGTGTGTGTTCACAATACACATTGCAGAGTGAGTGTGTCACAAACCCCATTGGACAGAGTTTTGTGTTACAATACCCATTGGACAGCGTGTCTGTCACAAACCCCATTGGACAGATTGTGTGTGACAAACCCCTTTGGACAGAGTGTGTGTCACAAACCCCAATGGACAGTGTGTATGTCACAAACCCCATTGGACAGGGTGTGTGTCACAAACCCCCATGGACACTGTGTGTGTCACGAACGACATTGGACAGTTTGTGTGTCACAAACACCCCCAGACAATGTGTGTGTCACAATCCACAGTGGACAGCGTGTGTGTCACAAACCCCCCTGGACACTGAGTGTGTCACAAACCCCTTTGTAAAGTGTGTGTGTTACAAACCCCATTGGACATCGTATGTGTCACAAAACCCTTTGGACAGTGTGTGTGTCACAAACCACTTTGGAGAGAGTGTGTGTGTCACAATCCCCATTGGACAGCGTTTGTGTCAGAAACCCCTTTGGACAGTGTGTGTGTCACAAACCCCATTGGACAGCGTTTGTGTGTCTTAATCCCCATTGGACAGTGTGTGTGTTCCAAACCCCATTGGACAGTGTGTGTGTCACAATACCCAGTAGACAGCGTGTGTGTCACAAACCCCATTGGATACTGTGTGTGTCACAAACACCTCTAGACAGAGTTTGTGTGTCACAATCCCCATTGGACAGTGTGTGTGTCACAAGTCCTATGGGAAAGAGTTTGGGTCACAAACCCCGTTGGACAGCGTGTGTGTCACAACACCCATTTGACCGAGTGTGTGTGTTACAAATCCCATTGGAGACCGTGTGTCTGACAAACCCCACTGGACAGTACGTGTGTCACAAAACCCATTGGACAGAGTGTGTGTCACAAAAAACATTGGACAGCATGCGTGTCGCAAACACCTTTGGACAGTGTGTCTGTAACAAACACAACTGATCAGAGTGTGTGTCAGGAAACCCATGGGACAGCGTGTGTGTGTCACAAACCCCATTGGAAAGTGTGTTTGTCACAAACCCCTTTGGAGAGCGTGTGTGTGTCACAATCCCCATTGGACAGTGTGTGTGTCACAAGCCCCATGGGACACAGTGTGTGTCAGAAACACTATTGGATAGTGTGTGTGTCACAAACCCCACTGGACAGCGTGTGTGTCACAATCCCCATTGGAGAGCGGTTGTGTGTCGCAATCCCCATTGCACAGTGTGTGTGTCACAAACCCCAGGGGACAACGTGTGTGTCACAAACACTATTGGACAGTGTGTGTGTCACAAACCCCACTGCTCAGCGTGTTTGTTACAAACCCGATGGGACAGCGTTTGTGTGTCATAAACTCGACTGGAAAGTGTGTTTGTCACATACCCCTTTGGATAGCATGTGTGTGTGTCACAAACCCTATTGGATAGTGTGTATGTCACAATCCCCATTGGACAGCGTCTGTGTCACAAACCCCATTAGACAGCGTGTGTGTCACAAACACCATTGGACATCCTGTGTGTGTCACAAACCCCATTAGACAGCGTCTGTGTCACAAACCCCATTAAAACATGTGTGTGTCACAAACCCCATTGGATAGCGTGTGTTTGTCACAAACCCCATTAGACAGCGTCTGTGTCACAAACCCCATTAAAACATGTGTGTGTCACAAACCCCATTGGATAGCGTGTGTTTGTCACAAACCCTATTGGACAGTGAGTGTGTCACATACCGCACTGGACAGCGTGTGTGTCACAAACCCCATTGGACAACGTGTGTATCACAAAACCCATGGGACAGCGTGTGTGTCACAATCCCCATTGGACAGAGTGTGTGTGTCAAAAAACCCATTGGACAGCGTGTGTGTCACAATCCCCATTGGACAGATTGTGAGTGTCACAAGCCCCATTGGGCAACGTGTGTGTCATAAACCCCATTAGACAGCGTGTGTGTCTCACAGACCGCATTGACAGAGTGTGTGTGTCACAAAACCCACTGGACAGTGTATGTGTCACAAAAACCTTTGGATAGCATGTGTGTGTCACAAACCCTATTGCACAGTGTGTGTCTCACAAAGGGCATTGGACAACGTGTTCGTCACAATCCCCATGGGACAGCGCCTGTGTCACAAACCCCATTGGACAGTGTGTGTGTCTCAAACCCCCTTGGAAAGTGTACGTGTCACAAACTGCATTGGATAGCGTGTGTTTGTCATAAATTCCATTCTACAGCTTGTTTGTCACAACCCCATTGGATAGAGTACGTGTATCACAAACCCCATTGTACAGTGTGTTTGTCACAATCCCAATTGGACACCGTCTGTGTCACAAACCCCATTGGACAGAATGTGTATGACAAACCCCATTGGACAGAGTGTGTGTCACAAGCCCCATTGGACAGTGTGTGTGTGACAAAGCCCATTGGACAGTGTGTGTGTCACAAATTGTATTGGACAGCGTGTGTGTGACAAACCCTACTGGAGAGAGTGTGTCACGAACCCCATTGGACTGCGTGTGCATGCCCCAGTCTCCATTGGAAAGTTTGTGTGGCACAAACCCCACTGGACAGCTTGTTTGTCACAATAGCCATTGAAAAACATGTGTGTCACAAACCCCATTGGACAGAGTGTGAGTGACAAACCCCCTTGGACAGCATCCATGTCTCAAACGCCATTGGACAGCGTGTGTGTGTCACAATCTCCATTGGACAGAGTGTGTGTCACAAACCTCATTGGACAGCGTGTTTGTCACAAACCCCTTTGGACAGTGTTTGTGTTCCAAACCCAACTGGACAGTGTGTATGTCACAATCCACTTCGGACAGTGTTTGTGTCACAAACCCTATTGGCAGTGTGTGTGTCACGAACCCCATAGGACAGCGTGTGTGTCACGAACCCCATTGGACAGCGTGTATGTCACAAGTACCATTGGACAGACTGTGTGTGTCACAATCCCCATCGGACAGCGTGGGTGTCACAATCCCCATTAGACAGCGTGTCTGTCACAATCCCCATTGGACAGCATGTATGTTTCACAAACCCCATTGGACAGCGTGTGTGTCACAAATCCCTTTGGACAACGTGTGTGTCACAAGCCCATTGGAAAGAGTGTGTGTGTCACAAAACCCACTGGACAGTGAAAGTGTCACAAAACACACTGGATAGCGTGTGTGTGTCCCAAAGCCTAGTGGACAGTTTGTGTGTCACAAAAGCCATTGGACAGCATGCGTGTCACAAACACCATTGGACAGCGTGTGTGTGTCACAAACCCCATTAGACAGTGTGTGTGTAACAAACCCAATTGGTCAGCATGTGTGTCACAAACCCCATGGGACAGCGTGTGTGTGTCACAAACCCCACTGGAAAGTGTGTGTGTCACAAACCACATTGGATAGCGTGTGTGTGTCACAAACCCCTTTAGAATGTGTGCGTGTCACAAATCCCTTTGGATAGCGTGTGTGTGTCACATACCCTATTGGGTAATGTGATGTCACAATCCCCATTGGACAGCGTCTGTGTCACAAACCCCATTTTTAGAGAGTGTGTGTCACAAACACTATTGGACATCGTGTGTTTGTCACAAAACTCTTTGTATAGCATATGTGTCACAACCCCATTAAAAAGTGTGTGTGTCACAAACCCCACTGGACAGCGTGTGTGTCACGAACCCTATTGGACAGGGTGTGTCACAAGACCCATTGGACAGATTGTGTTTCTCACAAACCCCATTAGAACGTGTGTGTGTCACAAACCCCGTTGTATAGCGTGTGTGTGTCACAAACCCTATTGGACAGTTTGGGTGTCACAATCCCCACTGGACAGCGTGTGTGTCACGAACCCCATTGGACAACGTGCATGTCACAAAACCCATTGGACAGAGTGTGTGTCACAATCCCCATTGGACAGTGTGTGTTACAAAACCCACTGGACAGTGTGTGTGTCACAAGCCCCACTGGACAGTGCGTGTGTCACAAAACCCATTGGACAGCATGCGTGTCACAAACACCATTGTATAGCGTGTGTATGACACAATCCTCATTGCACTGTGAGTGTGTCACAAAACAATTTGACAGCGTGTGTGTCACAAACGACATTGGACAGAGTGTGTGTGTGATAAACACCATTGGACAGAGTGTGTGTGTCATAAACCCCATTGGACAGAATGTGTGTCACAATCCGCATTGGACACCGTGTGTGTGACACGAACCCCACTGGACAGCGTGTGTGTCACAAACACCCATGGACAGTGTTTGTGTCAGAAACCCCATTGGACAGTGTGTGTGTCACAAACCCATTGAAGAGCCTGTGTAGCACAAACCCCATTGCACAGCGTGTGTGTGTCACAATACACATTGCAGAGTGAGTGTGTCACAAACCCCATTGGACAGAGTTTTGTGTTACAATACCCATTGGACAGAGTGTGTGTGTGATAAACACCATTGGACAGAGTGTGTGTGTCATAAACCCCATTGGACAGAATGTGTGTCACAATCCCCATTGGACACCTTGTGTGTGACACGAACCCCATTGGACAGCGTGTGTGCGTCACAAACCCTCCTGGTCAGTGTGTGTGTCACAAAACCCATTGGACAGCGTGTGTGTCACAAGCCCATTGGATAGATTGTGTGTCACAAAAACCATTGGACAGCACGCGTGTCGCAAAAACCATTGGACAGTGTGTGTGTAACAAACCCAACTGGTCAGAGTGTGTGTCAGAAAACCCATGGGACAGTGTGTGTGTGTCACAAAAACCATTGGAAAGTGTGTTTGTCACAAACCCCATTGGAGAGCGTGTGTGCGTCACAAACTTATTGGACAGTGTTTGTGTCTCAAACCCCACTGGACAGCGTGTGTGTCACGAACCCTATTAGACAACGTGTGTGTCACAATCCCCATTGGACAGATTGTGTGTGTCACAAACCCCATTGGACAGCGTGTGTGTCACAATCCCCATTGGACAGATTGTGTGTGTCACAAACCCCATTGGTCAACGTGTGTGTCATAAACCCCATTAAATAGCGTGTGTGTGTCACAATCCCCGTTGGATAGTGTGCGTGTCACAAAGCCGACTGGACAGAATATGTGTCACAAAACCCATTGCATAGCGTGTGTGTGTCACAAACCCTATTGGACAGTGTGTGTTACAAAACCCCCTGGACAGAGTGTGTGTCACAAGCCCCACTGGACAGAGTGTGTGTGTCACAAACCGCATTGGACAGCATGTGTGTCAGAAACCCCCGTGGGTACTGTGTGTATCACGAACGCCATTGGACAGTGTGTGTGTAACAACCCCCCCTGGACATGTGTGTGTCACAATCCCCAGTAGACAGCGTGTGTGTCACAAACCCCATTGGATAGTGTGTGTGTCACAAACCCCACTGGACAGAGTTTGTGTCTCAAACACCAATGGACAGTGTGTGTGTCACAAAACCCATTGGACAGAGTTTGTGTGTCACAATACCCATTGGACAGTGTGTGTGTCACAAATCCCATGGGACAGAGTTTGTGTCACAAACCCCATTGGACAGCGTGTGTGTCACAACCCCCATGTGACCGAGTGTGTGTGTCTCAAACCCCATTGGAGACCGTGTGTCTGACAAACCCCACTGGACAGTACGTGTGTCACAAAACCAATTGGACAGCATGCGTGTCACAAACACCATTGTACAGCGTGTGTATGTCACAATCCTCATTGCACTGTGAGTGTGTCATAAAACCATTTGACAGCGTGTGTGTCACAAACGCCATTGGACAGAGTGTGTGTGTGACAAACACCATTGGAGAGTGTCTGTGTCACAATCCCCATTGTACAGTGTGTTTGTGACAAACTCCATTGGACAGCGTGTGTGTGTCACAAAACCCATTGGACAGTGTGTGCATCACAAACTCCCCTGGACAGTTTGTTTGTCACAAACCCCATTGGACAGAGTGTGTGTGTCATAAACCCCTTTGGACAGCATGTGTGTCAGAAACCCCATTGGACAGTGTGTGTCACAAATGCCATTGGACAGCGTGTGTGTCACAAACCCCATTGGACAGCCTGTGTGTATCACAAATGCCCCTGGTCAGTGTGTGTGTCACAATACCCATCGGACAGCGTGTGTGTGTCACAAACCCCAATGGACAGCGTGTGACTGTCACAAACCCTCCTGTTCAGTGGGTGTGTCACAAACCCCATGGGACAGTGTGTGTATATCACAATCCCCATTGGACAGTGTCTGTGTCACAAACCCCAATGCACAGCGTGTGTGTCACAAACAACATTGGACAGAGTGTGTGTGTCACAATCCTCATTGCAAAGTGTGTGTGTCACAAAACCCATTTGACAACGTGTGTGTCACAAACGCCATTGGACAGTGTGTGTGTCACAAAGACCATTTGACAGCGTGTGTGTCACAAACCCCATTGGAAAGTGTGTGTGTCACAACCCCATTGGATAGGATGTGTGTGTCACAAACCCTATTGGACAGTGTGTGTTTCACAAACTGCTTTGGACAGTGTGTGTGTCACAAGCCGTCATGGACATTGTGTGTGTCACAATCCCCATTGGTGAGCGTGTGTGTGACAAACCCCATTGGACAGTGTGCGTGTCACAAACCCCATTTGACAGCGTGTGCGTCACAAACCCCCTGGACAGTGTGTTTGTCACAAACCCCATTGGACAGAGTGTGTGTGTCACAATACCCATTGGACAGTGTGTGTGTGTCACAATACCCATTGGACAGCTTGTGTGTGTCACAAACCCCACTGGAAAGTCTGTGTTTCACAAACACTATTGGAGAGCGTGTGTGTCACAAACCCCTTTGTACTGCGTATGTGTCACAAGCACCATTGGACAGAGTGTGTGTGTCACAAACCCCTTTTTAAAGTGTATGTGTCACGAACCCCATTGGACAGTGTGTGTGTCACAAACCCCAGTGTACAGCGTGTTTGTCACAATCCCTATTGGACAGCGTGTGTGTCACAAACCCCATTTAACAGAGTGTGCGTGACAAACCACATTGGACAGCGTGTGTGTGCCACAATCCCCATTGGACAGTGTGTGTGTGTCAGAAACCCCACTGGACAGTGTGTGTTTCACAAACCTTCATGGACATTGTGTGTGTCACAATCCCCATTGGACAGTTTGTGTGTCACAAGCCCAATGGACAGCGTCTGTGTCACAATCCCCATTGAACAGTGGGCGTGTCACAAACCCCATTAGACAGCGTGTGCTGCACAAAACCCATTGGACTGAGTGTGTTTCACGATGCCTATTGGACAGATTGTGTGTGTCACGAAACCCATTGGACAGCGTCTGTGTCATAAACCCCAGTGGACAGTGTGTATGTGTCAAAATGCCAATTGGACAGTGTGTGTGTGTCACAAACACCATTGGAGAATGTGTGTGTGTCACAAACCCCATTGGACAGCGTGTGTGTCACAAGCCCAATGGACAGAGTGTGTGTCACAAAACCCATTGGACAGCATGCGTGTCACAAACACCATTGGAGAATGTGTGTGTGTCAAAAACCCCATTGGACAGCGTGTGCGTGACAAACCCCCCTGGACAGTTTGTTTGTCACAAACCCCATTGGACAGAGTGTTTGTGTCATAAACCCCATTGGACAGCATGTGTGTCAGAAACCCCATTGGACAGTGTGTGTCACAAATGCCATTGGACAGCGTGTGTGTCACAAACCCCTTTGGACAGCCTCTGTGTATCACAAACCCCCCTGGTCAGTGTGTGTGTCGCAATATGCATTGGACAGTGTGTGTGCGTCACAAACACGATTGGACAGTGTGTGTGTCACAAATCCCATTGGACAGCGTATGTGTGTCACAAACCCTCCTGGTCAGTGTGTGTGATACAAACCCCATTGAACAGCATGCGTGTCACAAACACCATTGGACAGTGTGTGTGCAACAAACCCAATTGGTCGGGGTGTGTGTCACAAAGCCCATGGGACAGTGTGTGTGTCACAAACCCCAATGGACAGCGTGTGTGTGTCACAAACCCTCCTGTTCAGTGTGTGTGTCACAAACCCCATGGGACAGCGTGTGTATATCACAATCCCCATTGGACAGCGTCTGTGTCACAAACCCCAATGAACAGCGTGTGTGTCACAAACAACATTGGACAGAGTGTGTGTGTCACAATCCCCATTGGACAGTGTGTGTGTCACAAGAACCATTGGACAGAGTGTGTGTGTCAAAAACTCCATTGGACAGAGTTTGTCATAAACAGCATTGGACAACGTGTGTGTTTCACAATCCCCATTGGACAGTGTGTGTGTGTCACAAACCCCATTGGACAGCGTGTGCATCACAAGCCCCATTGGAATGTGTGTGCCTCACAAACCCCATTGGACAGTGTGTGTGTGTCACAAACCCTATTGGATAGTGTGTATGTCACAACTCCCATTGGACAGCGTCTGTGTCACAAACAACGTTGGATAGCGTGTGTGTGTCACAAACCCCACTGGACAGCGTGTTTGTCACGAAGAGCATTGGACAGCGTGTGTGTGACAAGACCCATTGGACAGAGTGTGTGTTTCACAAACCCCATTCTACAGCGTGTGTGTCACAAAACCCAGTGGACAGAGTTTCTGTGTCACAATCCCCATTGGACAGCGTGTGTTTCACAAACACCATTGGACAGCATGCGTGTCACAAACACTATTGGAGAATGTGTGTGTGTCAAAAACCCCATTGGACAGCGTGTGTGTGTCACAACCCCCATTGCACTGTGTGATTGTGTGACAAACACCATTGGACAGAGTTTGTGACACAAACTCCATTGGACAGAGTGTGTGTCACGAACCCCATTGGACAGTGTGTGTGTGTCAGAAATGCCATTGGATAGTGCGTGTGTCACTAAACCGATTGGATAGCGTGTGTATCACAAACCCCATTAGAAAGTGTTTGTTTCAGAAACACCATTGGATAGCGTGTGTGTGTCACTAACCCTATTGGACACTGTGTGTGTGTCACAAACCCCATTGGAAAGAGTGTGTGTCACAAACCACATTACAAAATGTGTATGTCACAAATCCCATTGGAAAGCGTGTGTGTCACAAACCCCATTGGACAGTGTGTGTGTCACAAACCCCACTGCACAGCGTGGGTGTCAAAAACCCCATTGGACAGATTGTGTGTTTCACAAACCACATTGAACAGTGTGTGTATCACAAGAACCATTGGACAGATTGTGTGTGTCCAAACACCATTGAACAGTGTGTGTGTCATAAACCGCATTGGATAGCGTGTGTGTGTCACAATACCCATTGGACAGCGTGTGTGTTTGTGTCACAAACCCCATTGGACAGCGTGTGCGTCACAAACCCCATTGGAATGTGTGTGCGTCACAAAACCCATTGGACAGTGTGTGTGTGTCACAAACCCTATTGGAAAGGGTGTGTGTCAAAAACACCATTGGACAGAGTGGGGGTCACAAACCCCCATGGACAGTGCTTGTGTCACGATACCCATAGGACAGCATGCGTGTCACAAACAACATTGGACAGCCTGTGTTTGTCACAAGAACCATTGGACAGAGTGTGTGTGTCACAAACCCCATTGGACAGCGTGTGTGTGTCACAAACCCCATGGGACAGTGTGTGTGTCACAAACCCCATTGGACACTGTGTGCATCACAAACCCCCCTGGACAGTTTGTTTGTCACAAACCCCATTGGACAGAGTGTGTGTGTCATAAACCCCATTGGACAGCATGTGTGTCAGAAACCCCATTGGACAGTGTGTGTCACAAATGCCATTGGACAGTGTGTGTGTCACAAACCCCATTGGACAGCCTGTTTGTATCACAAATGTCCCTGGTCAGTGTGTGTGTCACAATACCCATTGGACAGTGTGTGTGTGTCACAAACACGATTGGACAGTGTGTGTGTCACAAACCCAATTGGTCGGCGTGTGTGTCACAAACCCCTTGGGACAGCGTGTGTGTGTCACAAACCCTCCTGTTTAGTGTGTGTGTCACAAACCCCATGGGACAGTGTGTGTATATCACAATCCCCATTGGACAGTGTCTGTGTCACAAACCCCAATGCACAGCGTGTGTGTCACAAACAACATTGGACAGAGTGTGTGTGTCACAATCCTCATTGCAAAGTGTGTGTGTCACAAAACCCATTTGACAACGTGTGTGTCACAAACGCCATTGGACAGTGTGTGTGTCACAAAGACCATTTGACAGCGTGTGTGTCACAAACCCCATTGGAAAGTGTGTGTGTCACAACCCCATTGGATAGGATGTGTGTGTCACAAACCCTATTGGACAGTGTGTGTTTCACAAACTGCTTTGGACAGTGTGTGTGTCACAAGCCGTCATGGACATTGTGTGTGTCACAATCCCCATTGGTGAGCGTGTGTGTGACAAACCCCATTGGACAGTGTGCGTGTCACAAACCCCATTGGACAGTGTGTGTGTGTCACAATACCCATTGGACAGCTTGTGTGTGTCACAAACCCCACTGGAAAGTCTGTGTTTCACAAACACTATTGGAGAGCGTGTGTGTCACAAACCCCTTTGTACTGCGTATGTGTCACAAGCACCATTAGACAGAGTGTGTGTGTCACAAACCCCTTTTTAAAGTGTATGTGTCACGAACCCCATTGGACAGTGTGTGTGTCACAAACCCCAGTGTACAGCGTGTTTGTCACAATCCCCATTGGACAGCGTGTGTGTCACAAACCCCATTTAACAGAGTGTGCGTGACAAACCACATTGGACAGCGTGTGTGTGCCACAATCCCCATTGGACAGTGTGTGTGTGTCAGAAACCCCACTGGACAGTGTGTGTTTCACAAACCTTCATGGACATTGTGTGTGTCACAATCCCCATTGGACAGTGTGTGTGTCACAAGCCCAATGGACAGCGTCTGTGTCACAATCCCCATTGAACAGTGGGCGTGTCACAAACCCCATTAGACAGCGTGTGCTGCACAAAACCCATTGGACTGAGTGTGTTTCACGATGCCTATTGGACAGATTGTGTGTGTCACAAAACCCATTGGACAGCGTCTGTGTCATAAACCCCAGTGGACAGCGTGTATGTGTCAAAATCCCAATTGGACAGTGTGTGTGTGTCACAAACACCATTGGACAGTGTGTGTGTCACAATACGCATTGGACAGTGTGTGTGTGTCACAAACACGATTGGACAGTGTGTGTGTCAAAAACCCCATTGGACAGCGTATGTGTGTCACAAACGCTCCTGGTCAGTGTGTGTGATACAAACCCCATTGAACAGCATGCGTGTCACGAACACCATTGGACAGTGTGTGTGCAACAAACCCAATTGGTCGGCGTGTGTGTCACAAAGCCCATGGGACAGCGTGTGTATATCACAATCCCCATTGGACAGCGTCTGTGTCACAAACCCCAATGAACAGCGTGTGTGTCACAAACAACATTGGACAGAGTGTGTGTGTCACAAACCCCATTGGACAGTGTGTATGTCACAAGAACCATTGGACAGAGTGTGTGTGTCACAAACACCATTGGACAGCGTGTGTGTCAAAAACCCCATTGGAAAGTGTGTGTGTCACAAGCCCCATTGGACAGTGTGTGTGTGTCACAAACTCCATTGGAAAGTTTGTGTGTCACAATCGCCATCAGAAAGTGTGCGTGTTCACAAACCCCTTTGGATAGCGTGTGTGTGTCAAAAACCCTATTGGATAGTGTGTATGTCACAACTCCCACTGGACAGCGTCTGTGTCACAAACAACATTGGATAGCGTGTGTGTGTCACAAACCCCACTGGACAGCGTGTTTGTCACGAAGAGCATTGGACAGCGTGTGTGTGACAAGACCCATTGGACAGAGTGTGTGTTTCACAAACCCCATTCTACAGCGTGTGTGTCACAAAACCCAGTGGACAGAGTTTGTGTGTCACAATCCCCATTGGACAGCGTGTGTTTCACAAACACCATTGGACAGCATGCGTGTCACAAACACTATTGGAGAATGTGTGTGTGTCAAAAACCCCATTGGACAGCGTGTGTGTGTCACAACCCCCATTACACTGTGTGATTGTTTGACAAACACCATTGGACAGAGTGTGTGACACAAACTCCATTGGACAGAGTTTGTGTCACGAACCCCATTGGACAGTGTGTGTGTGTCAGAAACGCCATTGGATAGTGCGTGTGTCACTAAACCGATTGGATAGCGTGTGTATCACAAAGCCCATTAGAAAGTGTTTGTTTCAGAAACCCCATTGGATAGCGTGTGTGTGTCACTAACCCTATTGGATACTGTGTGTGTGTCACAAACCCCATTGGACAGAGTGTGTATCACAAAACCCATTGGAAAGAGTGTGTGTCACAAACCACATTACAAAATGTGTGTGTCACAAATCCCATTGGAAAGTGTGTGTTTCAGAAACCCCATTGGACAGTGTGTGTGTCACAAACCCCACTGGACAGCGTGGGTGTCAAAAACCCCATTGGACAGATTGTGTGTTTCACAAACCCCATTGGACAGTGTGTGTATCACAAGAACCATTGGACAGCGTGTGTGTGTCACAACCCCATTGGACAGCCTGTGCGTCACAAACCCCATTGGAATGTGTGTGCGTCACAAAACCCATTGGACAGTGTGTGTGTGTCACAAACCCTATTGGAAAGGGTGTGTGTCAAAAACACCATTGGACAGAGTGGGGGTCACAAACCCCCATGGACAGTGCTTGTGTCACGAAACCCTTAGGACAGCATGCGTGTCACAAACAACATTGGAAAGACTGTGTTTGTCACAAGAACCATTGGACAGAGTGTGTGTGTCACAAACCCCATTGGACAGCGTGTGTGTCACAAGAACCATTGGACAGAGTGTGTGTGTCACAAACACCATTGGACAGCGTGTGTGTCATAAACCGCATTGGACAGTGTGTGTGTGTCACAAACCCCATTGGACAGTGTGTGTGTCACAAACCCCATTGGACAGTGTGTGCATCACAAACCCCCCTGGACAGTTTGTTTGTCACAAACCCCATTGGACATAGTGTGTGTGTCATAAACCCCATTGGACAGCATGTGTGTCAGAAACCCCATTGGACAGTGTGTGTCACAAATGCCATTGGACAGCATGTGTGTCACAAACCCCATTGGACAGCGTATGTGTGTCACAAACCCTCCTGGTCAGTGTGTGTGTCACAATACCCATTGGACAGTGTGTGTGTGTCACAAACACCATTGGACAGTGTGTGTGCAACAAACCCAATTGGTCGGCGTGTGTGTCACAAACCCCATGGGACAGCGTGTGTGTGTCACAAATCCCAATGGACAGCGTGTGAGTGTCACAAACCCTCCTGTTCAGTGTGTGTGTCACAAACCCCATGGGACAGTGTGTGTATATCACAATCCCCATTGGACAGTGTCTGTGTCACAAACCCCAATGCACAGCGTGTGTGTCACAAACAACATTGGACAGAGTGGGGGTCAGAAACCCCCATGGACAGTGCGTCTGTGACAAAACCCATTGGACAGCATGCATGTCACAAACACCATTTGACAGCCTGTGTGTGTCACAATCCTCATTGCACAGTGTGTGTGTCACAAAACCCATTTGACAACGTGTGTGTCACAAACGCCATTGGACAGTGTGTGTGTCACAAACCCCATTTGAAAGCGTGTGTGTCACAAACACCATTGGACAGTGTGTGTGTCACAAACCCCATTTGAAAGCGTGTGTGTCACAAACCCCATTGGACAGCGTGTGTGTGTCACAAACCCTCCTGGTCAGTGTGTGTGTCACAAACCCCATTGGACAGAATGGGGGTTGAAACCCCCATGGACAGTGCGTGTGTCACAAAACCCATTGGACAGCATGCGTGTTCACAAACACCATCGGACAGCCTGTGTGTGTCACAATCCTCATTGCACACTGTGTGTGTCACAAAACCCATTTGACAACCTGTGTGTCACAAACGCCATTGGAGAGTGTGTTTGTGACAAACACCATTGGACAGCGTATGTGTCACAACAACCATTGGACAGAGTGTGTGTCTCACACACACCATTGGACAGCGTGTGTGTCATAAATTCCATTGGACAGCGTGTGTTTGTCACAATACCCATTGGACAGTGTGTGTGTGTCACAAACCCCATTGGAAAGTTAGTGTTTCACAAACACTATTGGACAGCGTGTGTGTCACAACCCATTGGACAGAGTGTGTGTGTCTCAAAACCCACTGGACAGCGTGTGTGTCACGAACCCCTTTGGACAGCGTGTGTGTCACAAACACCATTGGACAGAGTGTGTGTGTCACAAACCCCTTTGGAAAGTGTATGTGTCACAAATCCCATTGGATAGCGTGTGTATGTCATAATCCCCATTGGACAGCATCTGTGTCACAAACCCCATGGGACAGCGTGTGTGTGTCACAACACCCATTGGGCAGTGTGTGTGTCACAAAACCCATTGGACAGCGTGTGTGTCACAAACCCCATTGGAAAGTGTGCGTGTCAAAAAACCCATTGGATAGCGTGTGTATGTCACAATCCCCATTGGACAGCATCTGTGTCACAAACACCATGGGACAGCGTGTGTGTGTCACAATACCCATTGGACAGTGTGTGTGTCTCACAAACACCATAGGAAAGTGTGCGTGACACAAACACCATTGTATAGCATGTAGCGTGACAGAAACACCATTGTATAGCATGTAGCATGTCACAAACCCTATTGGACAGTGTGTGTGTAACAAAAAACATTGGTCAGTGTGTGTGTGTCCACAAACCCCATTGGACAGAGTGTGTGTCACAAGCCACATTGGACAGAGTGTGTGTCACAAACCCCGTTGGACAGCATCCGTGTCACAAACACCATTGGACAGCGTGTGTGTGTCACAATCCCCATTGGACAGCGTGTGTTTCACAAACACCATTGGACAGCATGCGTGTCACAAACAGCATTGGAGAATGTGTGTGTGTCACAAACCCCATTGGACAGCGTGTTTCTGTCACAACCCCCATTGCACTGTGTGATTGTGTGACAAACACCATTGGATAGAGTGTGTGACACAAACTCCATTGGACAGATTGTGTGTCACGAACGCCATTGGACAGTGTGTGTGTGTCACAAATTCCATTGGACAGAGCGTATGTCAGAAAACCGATCGGATAGCGTGTGTATCACAAACCCCATTAGAAAGTGTGTGTTTCAGAAAAACCATTGGATAGCGTGTGTGTGTCACAAACCCTATTGGACAGTGTGTGTGTCACAAAGCTCACTGGATAGAGTGTGCGTCACAAACCATATTAGAGAATGTGTGTGCCACAAATCCCATTGGAAAGTGTGTGTGTCACAAACCCCATTGGACAGTGTGTGTGTGTCACAAACCCCACTGGAAAGTGTGTGTGTCACAATCCCCATTGTACAGTCTGTTTGTGACAAACCCCATTGGACAGTGTGTGTGTGTCACAAAGCCCTTTGGACAGCTTGTGCGTCACAAACCCATTTGACAGTGTGTGTGTCACAAAACCCTTTGGATAGAGTGTGTGTCACAGACCACATTACAAAATGTGTGTGTCACAAATGCCATTGGAAAGCGTGTGTGTCACAAACCCTATTGGACAGTTTGTGTGTCACAAACCCCACTGGACAGCGTGTGTGTAAAAACCCCATGGACAGATTGTGTGTTTCACAAATCCCATTGGACAGTGTGTGTGTCACAAGAGCCATTGGACAGAGTGTGTGTGTCACAAACACCATTGGACAGCGTGTGCGTCACAAACCCCATTGGAATGTGTGTGCCTCACAAACCCCATTGGACAGTGTGTGTGTGTCACAAACCCCATTGGACAGTGTGTGTGTCACAAACCCTCCTCGACAGCGTCTGTGTCACAATCCCCATTGGACAATGTGCGTGTCACAAACCCCATTGGACAGTGTGTGTGTGTCACAAACACGATTGGACGGTGTGTGTGTCACAAACGCCATTGGACAGCGTATGTATGTCACAAACCCTATTGGAAAGGATGTATGTCACAAACCCCATTGGACAGAGTGGGGGTCAGAAACCCCCATGGACAGTGCGTGTGTCACGAAACCCATTGGACAGCATGCGTGTCACAAACAACATCGGACAGCCTGGGTATGTCACAAGAAGCATTGGACAGAGTGTGTGTGTCACAAACCCCATTGGACAGCGTGTGTGTCACAAGAACCATTGGACAGCGTGTGTGTCATAAACCGTATTGGACAGTGTGTGTGTGTCACAAACCCCATTGGACAGAGTGTGCATCACAAACCCCCCTGGACAGTTTGTTTGTCACAAACCCAATTGAACAGAGTGTGTGTGTCATAAACCCCATTGGACAGCATGTTTGTCAGAAACCCCACTGGACAGTATGAGTCACAAATGCCATTGGACAGCGTGTGTGTCACAAACCCCATTGGACAGCCTGTGTGTATCACAAACAACCATGGTCAGTGTGTGTGTCACAATACCCATTGGACAGTGTGTGTGTGTCACAAACACGATTGGACAGTGTGTGTGTCACAAACCCCACTGGACATCGTATGTGTGTCACAAACCCTCCTGGTCAGTGTGTGTGATACAAACCCCATTGTACAGCATGCGTTTCACAAACACCATTGGAGAGTGTGTGTTCAACAAACACAATTGGTCGGCGTGTGTGTCACAAACCCCATGGGACAGCGTGTGTGTGTCACAAACCCTCCTGTTCAGTGTGTGTGTCACAAACCCCATGGGACAGCGTGTGTATGTCACAATCCCCATTGGACAGCGTCTGTGTCACAAACCCCAATGCACAGTGTGTTTGTCACAAACAACTTTGGACACAGTGTGTGTGTCGCAATCCCCATTGGACAGTGTGTGTGTCACAAGAAGCATTGAACAGAGTGTGTGTGCCAAAAACCCGATTGGACAGAGTGTGTGTCATAAACCGCATTGGACAGCGTGTGTGTTTCACAATACCCATTGGACAGTGTGTGTGTGTCACAAACCCCATTGGACAGCGTGTGCGTCACAAACCCCATTGGAATGTGTGTGCCTCACAAACCCCATTGGACAGTGTGTGTGTGTCACAAACCCCATTGGAGAGAGTGGAGGTCAGAAACCCCATTGGACAGAGTGGGGGTCAGAAACCCCCATGGACAGTGCGTGTGTGACAAAACCCATTGGACAGCATGCGTGTCACAAACACCATTGGACAGTGTGTGTGTCACAAACCCCATTTGACAACGTGTGTGTCACAAACGCCATTGTACAGTGTGTGTGTCACAAACCCCATTTGACAGCGTGTGTGTCACAAACACCTTTGGACAGAGTGTGTGTCACAAACCCCATTGGACAGCGTGTGTGTGTCACAAACCCTCGTGGTCAGTGTGTGTGTCACAAACCCCATTGCACAGAGTGGGGGTCAGAAACCCCCATGGACAGTGCGTGTGTCACAAAACCCTTTGGACAGCATGCGTGTCACAAACACCATCGGACAGCCTGTGTGTGTCACAACTTTCATTGCATACTGTGTGTGTCACTATCGAGGGTTAAGATTGCGGGGTGACAATAAAACCCTGGCAGATGTATTGTTAACCCCCTCTTCCCCCCACACACTTCCCCCTCCCTCTTCCCCCTTTTCACTAAGGAGAGGCGATTGGAAGGAAAAGAAGCACAGAGTGAAGAGAGTTGGAAAAAAATTAAAGATGTTTTACTAATGCTACTAATAAGAATAGAGAAAATAATACAAAATATACAAAACCAATCCTGAAAGTCTCAGCAACTGCAGAGCCGGCACCCAAAGTCCTGGATTAGACTCTGCAGCCAATCGGAGCTGGATTCAGTCTCTCACTAGGCCTCAGTTCTCAGGGACGACTAGCAAGGTCCTCTTCTAATGTCGGCCATAAGCAGAAGGGAAAAGGGAAAAACACCCGAGATCCTCGTGATCTCCCACTTTTATATGAAGTATTCACGTGAATGGAATGTTATACACAGTTGGTCAGTTTCTTGCTCACTTGTTTCTCGTCGCCCCACTCGCGAGATGTCCATCTGTGCTTATCATTAAGTTTGCATTCCATTGATAGGTTTACCAAAACATGTGTCTGGTGCTCCAGGAAAATGCAGTTAATATGAAGGCTTTAGCTGACAGGAAAAATTCACTGAAAGAGAAACTTGTTTTTACCAAAACCAGGACATTCCACCCCTTATAATATGCCATTCACTGAATGCTTATACCTTATCAATACAATCTATCAATACAATCTAATTAATCACTACTACTATATATATATACATATGTACATATATACACAGGAGTAATTAATCAGTGGACCATCCTTTAAAAAGTTCATTAAGTTCATTTTGTCACGACAGTCTCCCAGGGCAGGAAAAAAATAGTACAAGTACATCTCATGACCACTCTTTGTGGGTTAAAGATATCAACGTCGAAGAAGTTGTCAGGCGCCACTCGAAGAAGCTAGCTCTGGCTTCATCATCACTGTTTTGATCTGAAAAACACTTATTAAACACTGTTAGCATGGCAATTCACATTATGCAGTTCAGTATTGCATATTTTCACCTAAACTCAAATCCCCTTGAGGTACACACCGAACTTCTCCATCCTTAAGTATCACCCACCAGGTGCTGCCAGGTCCCTGGGCAAAAACAATCCCACGAATGGGCTTGCCTTTGCCTGAGGCAGGAGTAACCCAGACTGCCTTTCCTAACATGTTTTTCATGTGTACTACAGGGACTTTATCTCCTACAGTCTGTAGAATTTCTGATTGGGCAGGCCCGGCTCGATTGGTTGATCCCCTGGTGTTGACCAACCAAGTGGCTTTTGCTAAATGTGAATCCCAGTTTTTAAAGGTTCCACCACCAAGTGCCTTTAGTGTAGTTTTTAGCAAACCATTGTACCTTTCAATTTTCCCAGAGGCTGGTGCATGATATGGAATATGATATACCCACTCAATACCATGTTCTTTGGCCCAATTGTCTATAAGACTGTTTTTGAAATGAGTACCGTTTTCTGATTCAATTCTTTCTGGCATACCGTGTCGCCAAAGGACTTGCTTTTCAAGGCCCAAGATAGTATTTCGGGCTGTAGCATGAGGTACGGCATATGTTTCCAACCATCCAGTGGTTGCTTCCACCATTGTAAGTACATAACGCTTACCTTGACGTGTTTGTGGAAGTGTAATATAATCAATCTGCCAAGCTTCTCCATACTTATACTTTAACCATCGCCCCCCATACCATATAGGCTTTAACCGTTTTGCTTGTTTGATTTCGGCGCAAGTCTCACATTCATGAATAACCTGTGAAATAGTGTCCATAGTTAAATCCACCCCTCGATCGCGAGCCCATTTATACGTTGCATCTCTACCTTGATGCCCTGAAGCATCATGAGCCCACCGAGCTAGGAAAAGTTCACCTTTATGTTGCCAGTCCAAGTCCACCTCAGCTACTTTAATCTTAGCAGCTTGATCTGCTTGTTGGTTGTTTAGATGTTCCTCGGTGGCTCGACTTTTAGGCACATGAGCATCTACATGCCGAACTTTCACAGGCAGGCTCTCTAGCCGAGCAGCAATGTCTTGCCACAGTGTGGCAGCCCAAATGGGTTTACCTCTGCGCTGCCAGTTGCTTTTCTTCCATTGCTGTAGCCACCCCCACAAGGCATTTGCTACCATCCATGAGTCAGTATAGAGATAAAGTATTGGCCACTTCTCTCGTTCAGCAATGTCCAAAGCCAGCTGGATGGCTTTCACTTCTGCAAATTGACTAGATTCACCTTGTCCTTCAGTGGCTTCTGTAACTTGTCGTGTGGGACTCCACACAGCAGCTTTCCACCTTCGATGTTTTCCTACAAGACGACAGGATCCATCTGTGAACAGTGCATACTGCTTATCAGTCTCTGAAAGAGTATTATACGGTGGTGCTTCTTCAGCACGTTTTACTTCCTCCTCATCTGGGGACATCCCAAAGTCTTTGCTTTCTGGCCAGTCTGTACTCACTTCTAAGATCCCTGGGCGATTGGGACTTCCAATTCAAGCTCGTTGCGTGATCAATGCAATCCATTTACTCCACGTAACTTCGGTTGCATGATGTGGAGAGGGAACCGTCCCTTTGAACATCCAACTCAGCACTGGCAGTCGAGGTGCTAGGAGGAGCTGTGCTTCAGTACCGATCACTTCTGAAGCAGCTCGAACTCCTTCATATGCTGCTAGTATCTCTTTTTCAGTTGGAGTATAGTTGGCCTCAGATCCTTTGTATCCTCGACTCCAAAAACCTAAGGGTCGACCTCGGGTTTCTCCTGGTGCTTTCTGCCAGAGGCTCCAGGTAAGTCCATTATCTCCGGCTGCAGTGTAGAGCACATTTTTAACATCTAGTCCAGTCCGAACTGGTCCAAGGGCCACCGCATGAGTTATCTCACACTTAATTTGTTCAAAGGCTTGTCGTTGTTCAGGGCCCCACTCAAATTGGTTCTTTTTACGAGTCACTCGATAGAGAGGGCTCACAATCTGGCTGTAGTCAGGAATATGCATTCTCCAAAAACCTACAATGCCCAAGAAAGTCTGTGTCTCCTTTTTATTAGTAGGTGGAGACATTGCTGCAATTTTGTTGATCACATCCATTGGGATCTGACGACGGCCATCTTGCCATTTTATTCCTAAAAACTGTATCTCTCGTGCAGGTCCCTTGACCTTGCTTCGTTTTATGGCAAAACCAGCATCCAAAAGAATCTGAATTATTCTCTCACCTTTCTCGAAGACTTCTTTCGCTGTGTCGCCCCATACGATGATGTCATCAATATATTGCAAGTGTTCTGGAGCTTTACCTTGCTCCAGCGTGGTCTGGATCAGTCCATGGCAGATGGTAGGACTATGTTTCCACCCCTGGGGCAAGCGATTCCACGTGTACTGGATGCTTCTCCAGGTGAAAGCAAACTGCGGCCTGCACTCTGCTGCTACAGGAATAGAGAAAAATGCATTAGCAATGTCAATTGTAGCATACCACTTAGCTGCCTTTGACTCCAGCTCAAATTGCAGTTCTAGCATGTCAGGCACAGCAGCACTCAGTGGTGGTGTAACTTCATTCAGGCCACGATAGTCTACAGTTAGTCTCCACTCATCACTAGACTTACGCACTGGCCAGATTGGGCTGTTAAAAGGTGAGCGAGTCTTACTGATCACACCCTGGCTTTCCAATTGACGGATCAATTTCTGGATTGGAATCAAAGAGTCTCGGTTGGTGCGATATTGCCGGCGATGCACTGTTGTGGTAGCAATTGGCACCTGCTGATCGTCAACCATCAGCAGTCCTACAACAAAAGGGTCATCTGAAAGACCAGGCAAATCGGACAGCTGTTCAATTTTCTCAGTGTCCACAGCTGCTATACCAAATGCCCACCTATACCCTTTTGGGTCCTTAAAATACCCTCTCCTGAGGTAGTCTATGCCAAGGATGCACGGAGCATCTGGACCAGTCACAATGGGATGCTTTTGCCAGTTTTTTCCAGTTAGGCTCATTTCAGCCTCTACAACAGTCAGTTCCTGGGATCCCCCAGTCACTCCAACAATATTGATGGATTGCGTTCCTTTATAATTGGAAGGAATTATTGTGCACTGTGCACCAGTGTCCACTAAAGCTTTGTACTCCTGGGGGTGTGTTGTACCAGGCCATCGTATTTGTACAGTCCAATAAACTCTGTTATCCCTTTCCTCCACCTGGTTGGAGGCAGGGCACCTCTAATTTCTGGTTTGCACAGTCTCTGGGTGTGAATTAGAGGTTCCTTCAAGAGCATCAGAATCTCTTCTGCTCCTTTTGTAAACTGGAGCAGCCACCTTCCTAGCAGTTTTTCCTTTTAGCTCACGTACTCGTTCCTGAAGTTCTGAGGTAGGTCTTCCATGCCACTTATTCATGTTTTCTCCCTGCTCATGTGGGAAGAACCACAGTGAACCTCTTTTTGTGGGCTGCCTCTGTCCTCTCTCTCGAGATTGGAAACGCCTTTTCCTAATAGCTGAAACATAGGTTTGTGCAGGTCGTGAATGGTATGTGTTTTCTCTGAGTTCTTTGATTTCTTGCAACAGCTTTTCAAACCGGTCATCAGATTTTTCACACAGTTTCTCTACAGCAGAGACACAAGCCCGTAGAGAACCAGCAAGGCTGTCCTCAAAGTTTCAAAGCTGCTCAATCACTTCATTAATCTCTTGTTGACCTCTAGCTGACCAGACCATTCCTGCCAATGACCTAGCATATGCAGGGGGTGCACTTTGTACAAATCTGCGCCACAGAGATCGTGTACAATTGATTTTATCTGGGTCTGTCCCCTCTTGGTTGTCTGATCCAAAATAGATGATCTCTCGCACAGCTAATTCTCTCAGGAACTGAATACCTCTCTCCATAGTATTCCATTTCCCTAACTTGGATATACAATCTTCCTTGTAGGGAAATCTTACTTTCATAGCTGCCAGGAGTCGGGTCCAGAGACTAGTGGCATTAGACTCTCTTGAAATTGCCCTATCAATGGTGGAATCTTTTGACAGAGATCCCAGCTGCCTGGCTTCACCACCTTCCAATTCAATTGTTTCTGCCCCATTGTCCCAGCATCGGAGCAGCCAGGTTAAAATATTCTCGCCTTCACGACGACTAAAGTCTTTTCGCAGATCTCTCAGCTCACCTGGAGAAAAGGACCGAGTAGTGGTCACTTCATCTCCTCCCTGTCCTGATGATGCCCCTTGGGTTGATGTTGGCCCTGTGCCATCATCTGCTGCATGAGTAGTCTTTCTAGTGACTTTCTTACAACCAGCAACTGATGCTGATATGGGTTCACCATCATTTGATTTATTTCCAGAGTCTGAATGACTGTCACAGTGGTTACAGCAGCAACAGTGCCCAGTGTGTGAAGAAGGGGGGGCTGCCTTGTTAGCCTTTGAGGCTGGAGAAGTAACGTTATCTGCAGCGACCTTGGCAGAGGAACTCTGCGGAGGAGCTGTAGCTTCAGCCTGCGAAGCCGCCGTTGGGGGGGCAGTGGCTGCAGCGCCAGCTTTGGCTGTTTTGCTCTTTCTCGAGCGGCTCGGAGTGCTTTTTGCTAAAGCTTCCGAAGACGCACCGCAAATCTCAGGACAACAAAGAGACGCAAACCTCCTGTTGAACGCCATTTCTCTTAACAGAAGCACAAACTGGCACACATTCAGCAAACCAGATAACACCATCACAGTTCTATCAAAACTCCAAGGATATTCAAAGTTCTCTAAAACATTTGTGAACTGTCCTAGCGAAAAAACGGAAGTATTGTTAGTCAGCCTTTCTAAAGATTCGCTCGACCAATTAGCAAACACAGAGCCGTACTGCTCTTTAATCTCTCCTGGAGGCTTTTCAAGGTAAAGCAGAAGCGAGTAGAAATTCATTAGCGGCTGCAGTATAATGAAATAAACCAGTGACAAACCACACAGTATCATCATGACCATTGTCCAGTTCCTTGTTGTTATATAATGAATACTTTGATTTAAAAAGAAAGCCCAACACAGATATGGAATCAGTGAGCACAATGTAGAAAATAACTGATACAACTTATGCCATAACATCTTTAAATCAGTGTAATTCACTTTGCCTTAATACAACTAAATAATATCCAAAGCAAACGGACGCGTGAGTATCACAACTCTATGAGTTGGCACCGTGCCAAGAAAACTGAAAGGTACGTCAGAGCAATAGAAAAGCCAAAAAATCTTCAAATTTACCCCTTTCTCTTTGCCCCACGTTGGGCACCAATTATCTGTCGAGGGTTAAGATTGCGGGGTGACAATAAAACCCTGGCAGATGTATTGTTAACCCCCTCTTCCCCCCACACACTTCCCCCTCCCTCTTCCCCCTTTTCACTAAGGAGAGGCGATTGGAAGGAAAAGAAGCACAGAGTGAAGAGAGTTGGAAAAAAATTAAAGATGTTTTACTAATGCTACTAATAAGAATAGAGAAAATAATACAAAATATACAAAACCAATCTTGAAAGTCTCAGCAACTGCAGAGCCGGCACCCAAAGTCCTGGATTAGACTCTGCAGCCAATCGGAGCTGGATTCAGTCTCTCACTAGACCTCAGTTCTCAGGGACGACTAGCAAGGTCCTCTTCTAATGTCGGCCATAAGCAGAAAGGAAAAGGGAAAAACACCCGAGATCCTCGTGATCTCCCACTTTTATATGAAGTATTCACGTGAATGGAATGTTATACACAGTTGGTCAGTTTCTTGCTCACTTGTTTCTCGTCGCCCCACTCGCGAGATGTCCATCTGTGCTTATCATTAAGTTTGCATTCCATTGATAGGTTTACCAAAACATGTGTCTGGTGCTCCAGGAAAATGCAGTTAATATGAAGGCTTTAGCTGACAGGAAAAATTAACTGAAAGAGAAACTTGTTTTTACCAAAACCAGGACAGTCACAAAACCCATTTGACAACGTGTGTGTCACAAATGCCATTGGACAGAGTGTGTTTGTGACAAACACCATTGGACAGCTTATGTGTCACAAGAACCATTATACAGAGTGTGTGTCTCACACACACCATTGGACAGCGTGTGTGTCATAAACCCCATTGGACAGCGTGTGTGTGTAACAATACCCATTGGACAGTGTGTGTGTGTCACAAACCCCATTGAAATGTGAGTGTTTCACAAGGACTACTGGACAGCGTGTGTGTCACAACCCATTGGACAGAGTGTGTGTGTCACAAAACCCACTGGACAGCGTGTGTGTCATGAACCCCTTTGGACAGCGTGTGTGTCACAAGCAATATTGGACAGAGTGTGTGTGTCACAAACCTCTTTGGGAAGTCTATGTGTCACAAATCTCATTGGATAGCGTGTGTGTGTCACAAACCCCATGGGACACCGTGTGCGTGTCAAAAACCCCACTGCACAGAGTGTGTGTCACGAACCCCATTGGACAGCGTGTATGTGTCACAATCCCCATGGGACAGCGTGTGTGTCACAAACGCCATTGGACAGTGTGTGTGTCACAAACCCCACTGGACAGAGTGTGTGTCACGAACCCCATTTGACAGCGTGTGTGTCACAAACACCATTGGACAGTGTGTGTGTCACAAACCCCATTGGACAGCATGCGTGTCACAAACACCATTGGACAGTGTGTGTGTAACAAACCCAATTTGTCGGTCTTTGTGTCTCAAACCCCATGGGACAGCGTGTGTCTGTCACAAACCCCATTGGAAAGTGTGTGTGTCACAAACCCCATTGGAAAATGTGCGTGTCACAAAACCCATTGTATAGTGTGTGTATGTCACAAACCCCATGGGACAGCGTGTGTGTCTCAAACCCCACTGGACATAGTGTGTGTCACGAACCCCATTGGACAGTGTGTGTGTCACAAACCTCATTGTACAGTGTGTTTGTCACAATCCCCATTGGACAGCGTGTGTGTCACAAATGCCATTGGACAGAGTGTATGTGACAAACCCCATTGGACAGCGTGTGTGTGTCACAATCCCCATTGGACAGTGTGTGTGTGTCACAAACCCCATTGCACAGTGTGTGTGTCACAAACCGTCATGGACACTGTGTGTGTCACAATCCCCATTGGTGACCGTGTGTGTCACAAACCCCATTGGACAGTGTGTGTGTGTCACAAACTCCATTGGACAGCGAGTGCGTCACAAAACCCCCTGGACAGTGTGTTTGTCACAAACCCCATTGGACAGAATGTGGGTCAAAAACCCCATTGGACAGCCTGTGTGTGTCACAAAAGCCCCGGTCAGTGTGTGTGTCACAAACCCCATTTAACAGCCTGTGTTTCACAAACACCATTGGACAGTGTTTGTGTCACAAACCCCATTGGACAGCGTGTGTGTGTCACAAACCCTCCTGGTCACTGTGCGTGTCACAAACCCCATTGGACTGCATGGGTGTCACAAACAATATTGGACAGTGTGTGTGCAACAAACCAAATTGGTCGGCGTGTGTGTCACAAACCCCATTTAAAGTGTGGGTGTCACAAACCCCATTGGAAAATGTGCGTGTCACAAACCCCATTGTATAGTGTGTGTCTGTCATAATCCCCATTGGACAGTGTCTGTGTCACAAACCCCATGGGACAGTGTGTGTATGTCACAGTCACCATTGAACAGCGTCTGTGTCAGAAAACCCAATGCACAGCGTGCGTGTCACAAACACCATGGGACAGCCTGTGTGTGTCACAAACGCCGCTGGTCAGTGTGTGTGTCACAAACCCCATTTGGCATCGTGTGTTTCACAAACACCATTGGACAGTGTGTGTGTCACAAACCCCATTGGACAGCGTGTGTGTCACAAGCCCATTGGAGAGAGTGTTTGTCACAAAACCCATTGGAAATTGTCCGTGTCACAAACCCCATTGGATAGCTTGTGTATGGCACAATCCCCATTGGACAGCGTCTGTGTCACAAACACCATGGGACAGCGTGTGTATTTCACAATCCCCATTGGAGAGCATCTGTGTCACAAACCCCATTGGACAGTGTGTGTGTCACAAAGCCCATTGGACAGTGTGTGCGTCACAAACTGCCCTGGACAGTGTGTTTGTCACAAACCCCATTGGACAGTGTGTGTGTGTCATAAACCCCATTGGACAGCATGTGTGTCACAATCCCCATTAGACAACGTGTGTCTCGGAAACCCCATTGGACAGTGTGTGTCACAAACCCATTGGACAGTGTGTGTGTCAAAAAGCCCATTGGACAGCCTGTATGTGTCACAAACCCCCCAGGTCAGTGTGTGTGTTACAAACCCCATTTGACAGCGTGTGTGTCACAAACACCATTGGACAGTGTGTGTGTCACAAACCCCATTGGACAGTGTGTGTGACACAAGCCCAATGGACAGAGTGTGTGTCACAAAACCCATTGGACAGCATGCGTGTCACAAACACCATTAGACAGTGTTTGTAGCAAACCCAGTTGGTCGGCGTGTGCGTCACAAACCCCATTGGAAAGTGTGTGTGTCACAAACCCCATCGGACAGTGTGTGTGTCACAAGCCCATTGGACAGAGTGTGTGTGTCACAAACCCCTCTGGACAGAGTGTGTGTCTACAAACGCCATTGGAAAGAGTGTGTGTGACAAAACCCATTGGACTGCATGTGTGTCACAATCCCCATTGGACAGCGTGTGTGTCAGAAACCCCTTTGGACAGTGTGTGTCACAAACCCAACTGGCCAGAGTCTGCGTCACAAACCCCATTTGACAGCGTGTGTGTCACAAACACCATTGATCAGTGTGTGTGTCACAAACTCCATTGAACAGCGTGTGCGCGTCATAAACTCGCCTGGTCAGAGTGTGTGTCACAAACGCCATTGAACAGTGTGTGTGTCACAAGCCCAATGGACAGAGTGTGTGTCACAAAACCCATTGGACAGCATGCGTGTCACAAACACCATTAGACAGTGTTTGTAGCAAACCCAGTTGGTCGGCGTGTGCGTCACAAACCCCATTAGAAAGTGTGTGTGTCACAAACCCCATTGGATAGCGTGTGTGTCACAAACCCCATTGGAAAGTGTGTGTGTCACAAACCCCATTGGACAGTGTGTGTGTCACAAGCCCATTGGACAGAGTGTGTGTGTCACAAACCCCTCTGGACAGAGTGTGTGTCTACAAACGCCATTGGAAAGAGTGTGTGTGACAAAACCCATTGGACTGCATGTGTGTCACAATCCCCATTGGACAGCGTGTGTGTCAGAAACCCCTTTGGACAGTGTGTGTCACAAACCCAACTGGCCAGAGTCTGCGTCACAAACCCCATTTGACAGCGTGTGTGTCACAAACACCATTGATCAGTGTGTGTGTCACAAACTCCATTGAACAGCGTGTGCGCGTCATAAACTCCCCTGGTCAGAGTGTGTGTCACAAACGCCATTGAACAGTGTGTGTGTCACAAGCCCAATGGACAGAGTGTGTGTCACAAAACCCATTGGACAGCATGCGTGTCACAAACACCATTAGACAGTGTTTGTAGCAAACCCAGTTGGTCGGCGTGTGCGTCACAAACCCCATTAGAAAGTGTGTGTGTCACAAACCCCATTGGATAGCGTGTGTGTCACAAACCCCATTGGAAAGTGTGTGTGTCACAAACCCCATTGGACAGTGTGTGTGTCACAAGCCCATTGGACAGAGTGTGTGTGTCACAAACCCCTCTGGACAGAGTGTGTGTCTACAAACGCCATTGGAAAGAGTGTGTGTGACAAAACCCATTGGACTGCATGTGTGTCACAATCCCCATTGGACAGCGTGTGTGTCAGAAACCCCTTTGGACAGTGTGTGTCACAAACCCAACTGGCCAGAGTCTGCGTCACAAACCCCATTTGACAGCGTGTGTGTCACAAACACCATTGATCAGTGTGTGTGTCTCAAACTCCATTGAACAGCGTGTGCGCGTCATAAACTCCCCTGGTCAGAGTGTGTGTCACAAACGCCATTGAACAGTGTGTGTGTCACAAGCCCAATGGACAGAGTGTGTGTCATAAACCCCATTTGACAGTGTGTGTGTAACAAACCCAATTGGTCACGTGTGTGTCACAAACACCATTGGACAGAGTGTGTGTGTCACAATCCCCATTGGACAGTGTGTGTGTCACAAAACCGATTGGATAGATTGTGTGTCACGAACCCCATTAGAAAGTGTGTGTTTCACAAACCCCATTGTATAGTGTGTGTGTCACAAACTCTATTGGACAGCGTGTGTGTCACGAACCCCACTGGACAGAGTGTTTTTGTCACAAACCCCCTCGGACAGCGTGTGTGTCATAAACCCCATTGGACAGCGTGTGTGTGTCACAAACCCCATTGAACAGTGTGTGTGTCAGAAACCCCGTTGGAAAGTGTGTGTGTCACAAACCCCATGGAACAGAGTGTGTGTGTCACAAACCCATTTGGAAAGTGTGTGTGTCACAAACCTCATTGGACAGTGTGTGTGTCACAAACCCCACTGGTGAGAGTGGGGGTCACAAACCTCCATTGACAGTACGTGTGTCACAAAATCCATTGGACAGCATGTGTGTCAGAAACACCATTGGACAGCATGTGTGTGTTACAATCCTCATTGCACAGTGTGTGTGTCACAGACCCCATTTGACAGCGTGTGTGTCACAAACACCATAGGACAGAGTGTGTGTGTGACAAACAGCATTGGACAGTGTGTGTGTCACAATCCCCATTGTACAGTGAGTTTGTGACAAACCCTATTGCACAGCATGTGTGTGTCACAATCCCCATTGGACAGCGTGTTTATCACAAACCCCCCCTGGACACTGTGTGTGTCACAAACCCCACTGGACAGAGTTTGTGTGTCATAAAGACCATTTGACAGCGTGTGTGTTACAAACACCCCTGGACAGTGTGTGTGTCACAAACCCCATTGGACAGCGTGTGTGTGTCACAAACCCTCCTGGTCAGTGTGTGTGTCACAAACCCCATTGGAAAGCGTGTGTTTCACAAGCCCATTGGACAGATTGTGTGTCACAAAACCCATTGGACAGCATGCGTGTCACATACACCTTTGGACAGTCTGTGTGTAACAAACCCAATTGGTCAGCGTGTGAGTAACTAAACCCATGGGACAGCGTGTGTGTGTCACAAACCCCATTGAAAACTGTGCGTGTCACAAACCCCTTTTAATCGCGTATGTATGTCACAGTCCCCATTGGACAGCGTCTGTGTCACAAACCCGATGGGACAGTGTGTGTGTCACAATACCCATTGGACAGTGTGTTTGTGTCACAAACCCCATTGGACAGTGTGTTTGTCAGAAAACCGATTGGATAGCGTGTGTATCACAAACCCCATTAGAAAGTGTGTGTTTGAGCAACCCCTTTGGATAGCGTGTGTGTGTCACAAACCCTATCGGACAGTGTGTGTGTCACAAACCCCATTAGAAAGTGTGTGTCACGAACCCCATTGGAGAGATTGTGTGTTTCACAAACACCCATTGGACAGCGTGCGTGTCACAAGAACTATTGGACAGCGTGTGTGTGTCACAATACCCATTGGAAAGTGTGTGTGCGTCACAAACCCCGTTGGAATGTGTGTGCGTCACAAACCCCATTGGACAGTGTGTGTGTCACAAACCCTATTGGAAAGTGTGTGTGTCACAAACCCCATTGGAAAGAGTGGGGGTCAGAAACCCCCATGGACAGTGCGTGTGTCACAAACCCATTGGACAGCGTGTGTGTCACAAACCCCATTGGACAGCCAGTGTGTGTCACAAACCCCCCAGGTCAGTGTGTGTGTCACAAACCCAATTTGATAGCGTGTGTGTGTCACAAACCCCATTGGACAGCCTGTGTGTGTCACAAACCCCCCAGGTCAAGTGTTTGTGTCACAAACCCCCTTTGACAGCGTGTGTGTCACAAACACCATTGGACAGTGTGTGTGTCACAAACCCCATTGGACAGTGTGTGTGTGTCACAAACCCTCCTGCTCTGTGTGTGTGTCACAAACCCCATTGGACAGCGTGTGTGTCACAATGCCAATGGACAGAGTGTGTGTCACAAAACCCATTGTATAGTGTGTGTATGTCACAATCCCCATTGGACAGCGTCTGTGTCACAAACCCCATGGGACAGCGTGTGTGTGTCAGAAACCCCACTGCACACACTGTGTGTCACGAACCCCATTGGACAGCGTGTATGTGTCACAATCCTCATTGGACAGCGTGTGTGTCACAAACCCCATTGGACAGAGTCTTCATCACGAACCCCATTGGACAGTGTGAGCTGACCCTGGCAACTACAGGCCTGTCAGCCTGACCTCGGTGCCTGGCAGGGTTATGGAGCAGATCATCCTGAATGGAATCACACAGCACCTTCAGGATGGACAAGGGATCAGACCCAGCCAGCATGGGTTTAGGAGGGGCTGGTCCTGTCTGACCAACCTAATCTCCTTTTATGATCAGGTGACTCACCTGGTGGATGAGGGGAAAGCTGTGGATGTGGTCTATCTGGACTTCAGCAAGGTCTTTGACACTGTCTCCCATAATATACTCTTGCAAAAGCTGGTAGCCCATGGCTTGGACAAGTTTACTCTACGCTGGGTTAAGAACTGGCTGGAGGGTCGGGCCCAGAGAGTGCTGGTGAATGGGGCTGCATCCAGCTGGCGGCCAGTCACTAGTGGTGTTACCCAGGGGTCAGTGTTGGGTCCAGTCCTGTTTAACATCTTTATTGATGATTTCGATGAGGGGATTGAGACCATCATCAGCAAATTTGCTGATGACACCAAGTTGGGAGGGAGTGTCGACCTGCTGGAAGGCAGGAGGGCTCTGCAGAGGGATCTGGATAGTCTGGAAAAATGGGCTGATTCCAATGGGGTGAAGTTCAATAAGGCCAAATGCCGGGTGCTGCACTTTGGTCACAACAACCCCCTGCAGCGCTACAGGCTGGGCGCAGAGTGGCTGGAGAGCAGTCAGACAGAAAGGGACCTGGGGGTACTAATTGACAGGAAGCTCAACATGAGCCAACAGTGTGCCCAGGTGGCCAAGAAGGCAAATGGTATCCTGTCCTGTATCAAAAACAGCGTGGTCAGCAGGACAAGGGAAGTGATCCTTCCCCTGTACTCTGCATTGGTGAGGCCACACTTGGAGTATTGTGTTCAGTTCTGGGCCCCTCAGTTCAGGAAAGACATTGAAGTGCTGGAGCGGGTCCAGAGAAGAGCAACACGACTGGTGAAGGGACTTGAACATAAGACCTATGAGGAGAGGCTGAGGGAGCTGGGGTTGTTTAGTCTAGAGAAGGGGAGGCTTAGAGGTGACCTCATCACTCTCTATAACTACCTGAAGGGAAGTAATAGCCAGGTGGGGATTGGTCTCTTCTCCCAGGCAGTTAGCAATAGGACAAGGGGGCATGGGCTTAAACTCTACGAGGGGAAATTTAGGCTGGATATTAGAAAGAAATTCTTTACAGAGAGAGTGATCAGGCATTGGAATGGCCTGCCCAGGGAGGTAGTGGACTCGCCGTCCCTGGAGGTTTTTAAACTGAGATTGGACATGGCAATTAGTGCCATGATCTAGTAAACAGACTAGAGTTGGACCAAGGGTTGGACTCGATGATCTCTGAGGACTTTTCCAACCCAGTCGATTCTGTGATTCTGTGATTCTGTGATTCTGTGATTCTGTGATTCTGTGATTCTGTGTGTGTGTCACAAGCCCATTGGACAGAGTGTGTGTGTCACAAACCCCATTGGATAGCGTTTGTGTGTCACAAACCCCATGGGACAGCGTGTGTGTGAAACTAAACCCACTGGACAGAGTGTGTGTCACGAAAACCATTGGACAGCGTGTGTGTGTCACAATCCCCATTGGACAGCGTGTGTGTCACAAACCCCCCTGGACAGATTGTGTGTGTCACAAACCCCATTGGACAGCGTGTGTGTCACAAACCCCCCTGGACAGTGTGTGTGTCACAAACCCCATTGGACAGTGTGTGTGTCATAATCCCCATTGGACAGCATGTGTGTCACAATCCCCATTAGACAACGTGTGTCTCAGAAACCCCATTGGACAGTGTGTGTCACAAGTCCCATTGGATAGTGTGTGTGTCAAAAACCCCATTGGACAGCCTGTGTGTGTCACAAACCCCCCAGGTCAGTGTGTGTGTCACAAACCCCATTTGAAAGCGTGTGTGTCACAAACACCATTGGAAAGTGTGTGTGTCACAAACCCCATTGGACAGCGTGTGTGTCACAAGCCCAATGGACAGAGTGTGTGTCACAAAACCCATTGGACAGCATGCGTGTCACAAACACCATTGGACAGTGTGTTTGTAGCAAACCCAGTTGGTCGGCGTGTGTGTCACAAACCCCATTGGAAAGTGTGTGTGTCAGAAATCCCATTGGAAAGTGTGCGTGTCACAAACCCCATTGTATAGTGTGTCTATGTCACAATCCCCATTGGACAGCGTCTGTGTCACAAACCCCAATGCACAGCGTGTGTGTCACAAACACCACTGGACAGAGTGTATGTGTGAAAATCCCCATTGGACAGTGTGCGTGTTCACAAAACCGACTGGATAGCGTGTGTGTGACAAACCCCATTAGAAAGTGTGTGTTTCACAAACCCCTTTGTACAGTGTGTGTGTCACAAACCCCATTGGAAAGTGTGTGTGTCACAAACCCCATTGGATAGCGTGTGTGTGTCACAAACACTACTGGACAGTGTGTGTGTCACAAACCCCATTGGACAGCGTGTTTGTCACAAGCTCCATTGGACAGAGTGTGTGTGTCACACACCCGAATGTACAGCGCGTGTGTCTTAAACCTCATTGGACAGTGTGTGAGTGTCACAACCCCCATTGGACAGTGTGTGTGTGTCACAAACCCCATTGCACAGCGTGTGTGTCACAAAAAGCCATTGGATAGCGTGTGTGTCACAAACACTATTGGAGAGCGTGTGTGTCACAAGACCATTGGATAGCGTCTGTGTGTCACAAACCCAATGGGACAGCGTGTGTGTCACAAACCCCTCTGGACATCCCGTGTGTCATGAACTCCATTGGACACTGTGTGTGTCACAAGACCATTGTACAGTGTGTTTGTCACAATCCCCATTGGACAGAGTGTGTGTCACAAACTCCATTGGAAAGAGCGTGTGTGACAAAAGCCATTGGACAGCGTGTGTGTCACAATCCGAATTGGACAGCGTGTGTGTCACAAACTCCATTGGACAGCCTGTTTGTCTCAATCCCCATTGTACAGCGTGTTTGTCACAAACCCCATTAGGACAGAGTGTGTGTGTCACACACCCCATTGTACAGCGTGTGTGTCTTAAAACCCATTGGACAGTGTGTGTGTGTCAGAAACCCCATTGGACAGTGTGTGTGTCACAAAACCCACTGGATAGCGTGTGTGTCACAAACACTATTGTAGAGCACGTGTGTCACAAGCCCCATTGGATAGCGTGTGTGTGTCACTAAACCCAATCGACAGAGTGTGTGTCACGAACCCCATTGGACAGCCTGTGTGTCATGAAATCCCTTGTACAGTGTGTGTGTCAAGAGCCCTTTGGACAGAGTGTGTGTGTCACAAACCCCTCTGGACAGAGTGTGTGTTACAAACGCCTTTGGAAAGGGTGTGTGTGACAAAACCCATTGGACTGCATGTGTGTCACAATCCCCATTGGGCAGCGTGTGTGTCAGAAACCCCATTGGACAGTGTGAGTCACAAACCCCCCTGGCCAGTGTCTGTGTCACAAACCCCATTTGACAGCGTGTGTGTCACAAACACCATTGATCAGTGCGTGTGTCACAAACTCCATTGGACAGTGTGTGTGTGTCACAAACTCCCCTGGTCAGAGTGTGTGTTTTTACAAACGCCATTGAACAGCGTGTGTGTCATAAGCCCAATGGACAGAGTGTGTGTCACAAACCCCATTTGACAGTGTGTGTGTAACGAACCCAATTGGTCAGCGTGTGTGTCACAAACACCATTGGACAGAGTGTGTGTGTCACAATCCCCATTAGAAAGTGTGTGTTTGAGAAACCCCTTTGGATAGCGTCTGTGTGTCACAAACCCTATCGGACAGTGTGTGTGTCACAAACGCCATTAGAAAGTGTGTGTCACGAACCCCATTGGACAGATTGTGTGTTTCACAAACTCCATTGGACAGCGTGCGTGTCACAAGAACTATTGCACAGAGAGTGTGCGTCACAAACCCCATTGGACAGTGTGTGTGTGTCACAAACCCTATTGGAAAGGGTGTGTGTCACAAACCCCATTGGAAAGAGTGGGGGTCAGAAACCCCCATAGACAGTGCGTGTGTCACAAAACCCATTGGACAGCGTGTGTATCACAGACCCCATTGGACAGCGCGTGTGTGTCACAAATCCCATTGGACAGTGTGTGTGTTCACAAACCGTCATGGACATTGTGTTTGTCACGATCCCCATTGGTGAGCGTGTGTGTCACAGACCCCATTGGACAGTGTGCGTCACAAACCCCCCTGGACAGTGTGTTTGTCACAAACCCCATTGGACAGTGTGTTTGTCACAAACCCCATTGGACAGCGTGTCTGTGTCACAACCCCCATTGGACAGTGTGTGTGTGCAACAAACCCCATTGGACAGTGTGTGTCACAAACCCTTCTGAACAGCGTCTGTGTCACAATCCCCATTGGACAGTCTGCTTGTCACAAACACTATTGGACAGCGTGTGCGTCACAAACGCCCCTGGTCAGTGTGTGTGTCACAAACCCCATTTGACAGCATGCGTGTCACAAACACCATTGGACAGCATGTGTGTGTCACAATCCTCATTGCACAGTGTGTGTGTCACAGACCCCATATGAGAGCGTGTGCATCACAAACGCCATCCGACAGAGTGTGTGTGTCACAAACCCCATTGGATAGCGTTTGTGTGTCACAAACATTATGGGACAGCGTGTGTGTGAAACTAAACCCTCTGGACAGAGTGTGTGTCACGAACCCCATTGGACAGCGTGTGTGTCACAAACACTCCTGGTCAGTGTGTGTGTCACAAACCCCATTGGACAGTGTGTGTGTCACAAACCCCATTGGACAGCATGCGTGTCACGAACACCATTGGACAGTGTGTGTGTCACAAACCCAATTGGTCGGCGTGTGTGTGTCATAATCCCCATTGGACAGTGTGTGTGTCACATAACCGATTGCATAGCGTGTGTGTTCACAAACCCCATAAGAAAGTGTGTGTTTCAGAAAACCCATTGGATAGCTTTGCGTGTCACAAACACCATGGGACAGCGTGTGTGTGAAACTAAACCCACTGGAGAGAGTGTTTGTCAGGAACCCCATTGGACAGCGTGAATGTGTCACAATCCCCATTGGACAGCGTGTGTGTCACAAACCCCATTGGACAGCGTGTGAGTCACTAACCCCCCTGGACAGTGTGTTTGTCACAATTCCCATTGGACAGTGTGTGTGTCATAAACCCCTTTGGACAGCATGTGTGTCACAATCCCCATTGGACAGCGTGTGTCTCAGAAACCCCATTGGACAGTGTGTGTCACAAATCCCTTTGGACAGCGTGTGTGTCACAAACCCCATTGGATAGCGTGTGTGTCACAAACACTACTGGAGAGCGTGTGTGTCACAAGCCCTTTGGACAGAGTGTGCGTGTCACAAACCCCATTGGATAGTGTTTGTGTGTCACAAACCCCATGGGACAGCGTGTGTGTGAAACTAAACCCACTGGACAGAGTGAGTGTCACGAACCCCATTGGACAGCGTGTATGTGTCACAATCCCCATTGGACTGCGTGTGTGTCAAAAACACCATTGGACAGACTGTGTGTGTCACAAACCCCATTGGACAGCGTGTGCGTCACAAACCCCCCTGGACAGTGTGTTTGTCACAAACCCCATTGGACAGTGTGTGTGTCAAAAACCCCATTGGACAGCATATGTGACACAATCCCCATTGGACAGCGTGTGTCTCAGAAACCCCATTGGACAGTGTGTGTCACAAATCCCATTGGACAGCGTGTGTGTCACAAACCCCATTGGACAGCGTGTGTGTGTCACAAACCCCCCTAGTCAGTGTTTGTGTCACAGACCCCATTGGACAGCGTGTGTTTCACAAGCAGAATGGACAGAGTGTGTGTCACAAAACCCATTGGACAGCATGTGTGTCACAAACACCATTGGACAGTGTGTGTGTAACAAACCCAATTAGTCGGCGTGTATGTCACAAACCCCATGGGACGTCGTGTGTGTGTCACAAACCCCATTGAAAGTGTGTATGTCACAAACCCCATTGGACAGTGTGTGTGTGTCACAGTACCCATTGGACTGTGTGTGTAACAAACCCAATTGGTTAGCGTGTGTGTCACAAACCTATGGGACAGTGTGTGTGAGTCACAAACCCTATTGGATAGTGTGTGTGTCACAAACCCCACTGGACAGACTTTGTGTCACGAAACCCGTTGGACAGCCTGTGTGTCACAATACACATTGGACAGAGTGTGTGTGTCACAAACCCCATAGTACATCGTGTTTGCCACAATCCCCATTGGACAGCGTGTGTCTCACAAACCCTATTGGACATTGTGTGTGTCACAAACCCCACTCGACAGCGTGTGTGTCACAAAACCCATTGTATAGCGTGTGTGTCTCAAACCCCATAAGTAAGTCACAAAGCCCATTGTATAGCGTGTGTGTGTCACAAACTCTATTGGACAGTGTGTGTGTCACAAACCCCACTGCACAGCGTGTGTGTCCCGAAACCCATTGGACAGCGTGTGTCTCACAAGACCCATTGGACAGAGTGTGTGTGTCACAAACCTCATTAGACAGCGTGTATGTGACAAAATCCACTGGACAAAGTGTGTCACGAACCCCATTGGGCAGCGTGAGTGTGTCAGAAACACCATTGGAGAGAGTGTGTGTCACAAGACGCATTGGACAGAGTGTGTGTGTCACAAACCTCATTAGACAGCGTGTATGTGACAAAATCCACTGGACAAAGTGTGTCACGAACCCCATTGGGCAGCGTGAGTGTGTCAGAAACACCATTGGAGAGAGTGTGTGTCACAAGCCCATTGGACAGAGTGTGTGTGTCAGAAACCCACTAGACAGCGTGTGTGTCACGAACCCCTTTAAACAGCGTGTGTGTCACAAGCACCATTGGACAGAGTGTGTGTGTCTCAAACCACATTGGAAAGTGTATGTGTCACAAACCCCATTGTATAGCGAGTGTGAGTCACAAACCCTATTGGACAGTGTGTGTGTCACAAACTCCATTGGACAGCATCCGTGTCTCAAAAACAATTGGATACCGTGTGTGTGTCACAATCCCCGTTGGACAGTGTGTGTGTCTCAGACACCCAACTGGAAAGCGTGTGTGTCACAAACCCCTTTGGATAGTGTGTGTGTCACAAACCCCATTGGAAAGCATGTACGTGTAACAAACCCCACTGGAAAGCGTGTGTTTCACAAACCCTTTTGAATACCATGTGTGTGTCACAAAGCCTATTGGATAGTGTGTATGTCACAATCCCCATTGGACAGCGTCTGTGTATTAAACCCCATTGGACAGCGTGTGTGTCACAAACACCATTGGACAACGTATGTGTGTCACAATCCCCATTGGACAGCGTGTGTGTCACAAAACTCATTGGACAGCCTTTGTGTCACAATCCCCATAGGACAGCGTGTGTGTCACAATCCCCATTGGACAGTGTGTGTGTTTCACAAACCCCATAGGACAGTGTATGTGTCACAAAAACCATTGGATAGCGTGTGTGTGTCACAAACCCTATTGGACAGTGTGTGTGTCACAAACCCCATTGGCCAGCGTGTTTGTCACAATCCCCATTGGACATCGTCTCTGTCACAAACCCCATTGGACAGCATATGTGTCACAAACACCATTGGACATCGTGTGTGTGTCACAATCCCCATTGGACAGTGTGTGTGTCACAAAACCCATTGTACAGCGTGCGTGACACAAACCACATTTGAAAGTGTGTGTGTCACAAACCCCACTCGACAGCGTGTGTATCACGAACCCCATTAGACAGCGTGTTTGTCACAAGACCCATTGCACAGAGTGTGTGTTTCACAAACCCCACTCGCCAGCGTGTTTGTCCCAATCCCAAAAGGACAGCGTGTCTGTCACAAACCCCATTGGACAGAGTGTGTGTGTCACAAACAACATTGGACAGCGTGTGTGTCATTAACCACTTTGGACAGCGTGTGTGTGTCACAATTCCCATTGGACAGTGTGTGTGTGTCACAAACCCCATTGGACAGCGTGTGTGTCACAAACCTCTTTGGACAGTGTCTGTGTCACAAACCCCATGGAACAGAGTGTGTTTGACAAACACTATTGGACAGCTTGTGTGTCACAAGCCCATTGGACAGTGTGAGTGTGTCACAAATGCTCCTGGACAGTGTGTGTGTCACAAATACCATTGGACAGCGTGTGTGTCACAAGCTCATTGGACAGAGTTTGTGTCACAAAACCCATTTGACAGCGTGTCACAAACCCCATTGGAAAGTGTGCGTGTCACAAACCCCATTGGATAGCGTGTGTATGTCACAGTCCCCATTGGACAGCATCTTTGTCACAAACCCCATGGGACAGCGTGTGTATATCGCAATCCCATTGGACAGTGTCTGTGTCACAAACCCCATTGCACAGCATGTGTGTAACAAACACCATTGGACAGAGTGTGTGTGTCACAATCCCCATAGGACAGTGTGTGTGTCACAAAACCAATTGGTAGGCGTGTTTGTCACAAACCCCATGGGACAGCGTGTGAGTGTCACAAACCCCATTGGAAAGTGTGCGTGTCACAAACCCCATTGGAAAGTGTGTGTGTCACAAAACCCATTGGAAAGTGTGCGTGTCACAACCCCATGGGACAGCGTGTGTATGTCACAATCCCCATTGGACAGCGTCTGTGTCACAAACCCCAATGCACAGCGTGTGCGTCACAAACACCTTCGGACAGAGTGTGTGTGTTACAATTCCCATTGTACCGTGTGTGTGTCACAAAACCGATTGGACAGCGTGTGTGTCACATACCGCTTTAGAAAGTGTGTGTTTCAGAACCACCATTGGATAGCGTGTGTGTGTCACAAACCCCACTGGACAGTGCGTGTGTCATGAACCCCATTGGACAGATTGTGTGTTTCACAAACCCCATGGGACAGCGTGTGAGTCACAAGAACCACTGGACAGAGTGTGTGTGTCACAAACACCATTGGACAGCGTGTGTGTCACAAGCCCCATTGGAATGTGTGTGCGTCACAAACGCCATTGGACAGCGTGTGTGTCACAAGCCCCATTGGAATGTGTGTGTCTCACAAACCCCATTGGACAGAGTGGGGTCACAAACCCCCATGGACAGGGTGTGTGTCACAAAACCCATTGGACAGCATGCGTGTCACAAACACCATTGGACAGAGTGTGTGTGTCACAATCCTCATTGCACAGTGTGTGTGTCACAAACCCCATTTGACCCCATTGGACAGCGTGTGTGTGTCATAAAACCCAATGGACAGCGTGTGTGTCACGAACCCCTTTGGACAGCGTGTGTGTCACAAGCACCATAGGACAGAGTGTGTGCGTCACAAAACCCTTTGGACAGCGTGTGTGTCACAAGCACCATAGGACAGAGTGTGTGTGTCACAATCCCCATAGGACAGTGTATGTGTCACAAAACCCGTTGGATAGTGTGTGTGTATCATAAACCCTATTGGACAGTGCGTGTGTCACAAACACCATTGACCAGAGTGTTTGTCACAATCCCCATTGGACAACATCTGTGTCACAAACCCCATTGGACAGCGTGTGTTTGTCAGAATCCCCATTGGACAGTGTGTGTGTCCTAAAACCATTTGTATAGCGCGTGTGTCACAAACCCCATTAGAAAGTGAGTGTATCACAAACCCCATTGGATTGCGTGTGTGTGTCACAAACCGTTTTGGACATTGTCTGTGCACAAACCCCACTGGACAGTGTGTCTGTCACGAAACCCATTGGACACCGTGTGTTTCACAATCCACATTGGACAGCATGTGTTTCACGAACCACATTGGACAGATTGTGTGTGTCACAAACGTCATTGGACAGCGTGTGTGACACAAACCCCATTGGATATCGTGTGTATGTCACAAACCCCTTTAGAAAGTGTGCGTGTCACAATCCCTTTTGGGTAGTGTGTATGTCTCATTCCCCATTGGACAGCATCTGTGTCACAAACACCATTGGACATTGTGTGTGTGTCACAATCCCCATCGGATAGTGTGTGTGTCACATACCCCATGAGAAAGTGTGCATGTCAGAAATCCCATTGGATAGTGTGTGTGTGTCACAAACCCTATTGGACAGTGTGTATGTCACAATCCCCATTGGACAGTGTCTGTGTCACAAACCCCACTGGACAGTGTGTATGTCACAAACCCCATTGGATAGCGTGTGTGTGTCACAAACCCCATTGTACAGCGTGTGTGTCATAAACTCCATTGTAGAGCGTGTGTGTCATAAACCCCATTGGACAGCGTGTGTGTCACAAACCCCATGCAACAGAGTGTGTTTGACAAACACTATTGGACAGCTTGTGTGTCACAAAACCCATTGGATTCTGTGTGTGTGTGACAAACCCTATTGGACAGTGTGTGTGTCACAAACACCATTGACCAGCGTGTTTGTCACAATCCCCATTGGACATCGTCTGTGTCACAAACCCCATTGGACAGCATGTGTGTCACAAACACCATTGGACATCGTGTGTGTGTCACAATCCCCATTGGACAGTGTGTGTGTTACAAAACCCATTGTATAGCGTGTGTGTCACAAACCCCTTTTGAAAGTGTGTGTCACAAACCCCACTCGACAGCGTGTGTGTCACGAACCCCATTAGACAGCGTGTGTGTCTCAAGACCCACTGCATAGAGTGTGTGTGTCACAAACCCCACTCGACAGCGTGTGTGTCACGAACCCCATTAGACAGCGTGTGTGTCTCAAGACCCACTGCATAGAGTGTGTGTGTCACAAACCCCATTACACCGTGTGTGTCATTAACCCCTTTGGACAGCGTGTGTGTGTCACAATTCCCATTGGACAGTGTGTGTGTGTCACTAACCCCATTGGACAGCGTGTGTGTCACAAAACTCTTTGGACAGTGTGTGTGTGTCACTAACCCCATTGAACAGCGTGTGTGTCACAAAACTCTTTGGACAGTGTCTGTGTCACAAACCCTGTTGGACAGCGTGTGTGTGTCACAATCTCTATTTAACAGTGTGTGTGTCACAAACCCCATGGAACAGAGTGTGTTTGAAAAACACTATTGGACAGCTTGTGTGTCACAAGCCCATTGGACTGCGTGAGTGTGTCACAAACGCTCCTGGTCAGTGTGTGTGTCACAAATGCCATTGGACAGCGTGTGTTTCACAAGCTCATTGGACAGAGTTTGTGTCACAAAACCCATTTGACAGCGTGTCAGAAACCCCATTGTTAAGTGTGCGTGTCACAAACCCCATTGGATAGCGTGTGTATGTCACAGTCCCCATTGGACAGCATCTGTGTCACAAACCCCATGGGACAGCGTGTGTATATCGCAATCCCATTGGACCGTGTCTGTGTCACAAACCCCATTACACAGCATGTGTGTCACAAACACCATTGGACAGAGTGTCTGTGTCACAATCCCCGTAGGACAGTGTATGTGTCACAAAACCCGTTGGATAGCATATGTGTGTCACAAACCCTATTGGACAGTGCGTGTGTCACAAACACCATTGACCAGCGTGTGTGTCACAATCCCCATTGGACAACGTCTGTGTCACAAACCCCATTGGACAGCGTGTGTGTGTCACAATCCCCATTGGACAGTGTTTGTGTGTCACAAACCCCATTGGACAGCGTGTTTGTAACAATCATCTTTGGACAGTGTGTGTGTCACAAACCCGATGGGACAGAATGTGTTTCAAAAACACTATTGGACAGTTTGTGTGTCCCAAACCCTATTGGACAGAGTGTTTGTCACAAAAGCCATTGGATAGCATGCGTGTCACAAACACCTTTGGTCAGCGTGTGTGAGTCACAAACCACATTAGACAGTGCGTGTTTAACAAACCCAATTGGTAAGCGTGTGTGGCACAAACCCAATGGGACAGCGTGTGTGTGTCACAAACCCCATTGGACAACGTGTGTGTCACAATCCCCATTGGACAGTGTGTGTGCAACAAAACCCCATTGGGCAGAGTGTGTGTGACAAAACCCATTTGATAGCGTGTGTGTGTCACAAAACCGTATTGGATAGTGTGTATGTCACAATCCCCATTACACAGCGTCTGTGTCACAAACCCCACTGGACAGTCTGTGTGTCACAAACCCCACTGGACAGCGTGTGTGTCACGAACCCCATTGGACAGCGTGTGTGTCACAAGTCTATCGGACAACGTCTGTGCCACAAACCCCATTGGACAGCGTGTGTGTGTCACAATCCCCACTGGACAGTGTCTGTGTTTCACAAACCCCATAGGAGAGTGTATGTGTCACAAAACCCATTGGATAGCATGTGTGTGTCACAAACCCTATTGGACAGTGTGTGTGTCAAAAACCCCATTGGGCAGCGTGTTTGTCACAATCCCCATTGGACATCGTCTGTGTCACAAACCCCATTAGACAGCATGTGTGTCACAAACACCATTGGACATCGTGTGTGTGTCACAATCCCATTGGACAGTGTGTGTGTTACAAAACCCATTGTATAGCGTGTGTGTCACAAACCCCATTTGAAAGTGTGTGTATCACAAACCCCACACGACAGCGTGTGTGTCACGAACCCCATTAGACAGCGTGTGTGTCACAAACCCCATTGGACAGCGTGTGTGTGTCACAGTCTCCATTTGACTGTGTGTGTGTCACAAACCCCATGGAACAGAGTGTGTTTGAAAAACACTATTGGACAGCTTGTGTGTCACAATCCCATTGAACTGCGTGAGTGTGTCACAAACGTTCCTGGTCAGTGTGTGTGTCACAAATGCCATTGGACAGCGTGTGTTTCACAAGCTCATTGGACAGAGTTTGTGTCACAAAACCCATTTGACAGCGTGTCACAAACCCCATTGGAAAGTGTGCGTGTCTCAAACCCCATTGGATAGCGTGTGTATGTCACAGTCCCCATTGGACAGCATCTTTGTCACAAACCCCATGGGACAGCGTGTGTATATCGCAATCCCATTGGACAGTGTCTGTATCACAAACCCCATTGCACAGCATGTGTGTCACAAACACCATTGGACAGAGTGTGTGTGTCACAATCCCCATAGGACAGTGTATGTGTCACAAAACCCGTTGGATAGCGTGTGTGTGTCACAAAACCTATTAGACAGTGCGTGTGTCACAAACACCATTGACCAGCGTGTGTCTCACAATACCCGTTGGACAACGTCTGTGTCACAAACCCCATTGGACAGCGTGTGTGTGTCACAATCCCGATTGGACACTGTGTGTGTCACAAAACCCTTTGTATATCGTGTGTGTCACAAACCCCATTAGAAAATGCGTGTGGCAGAAACCCCCTTGGATAGCGTGTGTGTGTCACAAACCCTATTGGATAGTGTGTGTGCCACAAACCCCACTGGACAGTGTGTATGTCACGAAACTCTTTGGACAGCGTGTGTGTCACAAAACCCATTGGACAGAGTGTGTGTGTCACAAACAACATTGGACAGCGTGTGTGTCATTAACCACTTTGGACAGCGTGTGTGTGTCACAATTCCCATTGGACAGTGTGTGTGTGTCACAAACCCCATTGGACAGCGTGTGTGTCACAAACCTCTTTGGACAGTGTCTGTGTCACAAACCCCATGGAACAGAGTGTGTTTGACAAACACTATTGGACAGCTTGTGTGTCACAAGCCCATTGGACAGTGTGAGTGTGTCACAAATGCTCCTGGACAGTGTGTGTGTCACAAATGCCATTGGACAGAGTGTGTGTCACAAGCTCATTGGACAGAGTTTGTGTCACAAAACCCATTTGACAGCGTGTCACAAACCCCATTGGAAAGTGTGCGTGTCACAAACCCCATTGGATAGCGTGTGTATGTCACAGTCCCCATTGGACAGCATCTTTGTCACAAACCCCATGGGACAGCGTGTGTATATCGCAATCCCATTGGACAGCATCTTTGTCACAAACCCCATGGGACAGCGTGTGTATATCGCAATCCCATTGGACCGTGTCTGTGTCACAAACCCCATTACACAGCATGTGTGTCACAAACACCATTGGACAGAGTGTCTGTGTCACAATCCCCATAGGACAGTGTATGTGTCACAAAACCCGTTGGATAGCATATGTGTGTCACAAACCCTATTGGACAGTGCGTGTGTCACAAACACCATGGACCAGCGTGTGTGTCACAATCCCCATTGGACAACGTCTGTGTCACAAACCCCATTGGACAGCGTGTGTGTGTCACAATCCCCATTGGACAGTGTTTGTGTGTCACAAACCCCATTGGACAGCGTGTTTGTAACAATCATCTTTGGACAGTGTGTGTGTCACAAACCCGATGGGACAGAATGTGTTTCAAAAACACTATTGGACAGTTTGTGTGTCCCAAACCCTATTGGACAGAGTGTTTGTCACAAAAGCCATTGGATAGCATGCGTGTCACAAACACCCTTGGTCAGCGTGTGTGAGTCACAAACCACATTAGACAGTGCGTGTTTAACAAACCCAATTGGTAAGCGTGTGTGGCACAAACCCAATGGGACAGCGTGTGTGTGTCACAAACCCCATTGGACAACGTGTGTGTCACAATCCCCATTGGACAGTGTGTGTGCAACAAAACCCCATTGGGCAGAGTGTGTGTGACAAAACCCATTTGATAGCGTGTGTGTGTCACAAAACCGTATTGGATAGTGTGTATGTCACAATCCCCATTACACAGCGTCTGTGTCACAAACCCCACTGGACAGTCTGTGTGTCACAAACCCCACTGGACAGCGTGTGTGTCACGAACCCCATTGGACAGCGTGTGTGTCACAAGTCTATCGGACAACGTCTGTGCCACAAACCCCATTGGACAGCGTGTGTGTGTCACAATCCCCACTGGACAGTGTCTGTGTTTCACAAACCCCATAGGAGAGTGTATGTGTCACAAAACCCATTGGATAGCATGTGTGTGTCACAAACCCTATTGGACAGTGTGTGTGTCAAAAACCCCATTGGGCAGCGTGTTTGTCACAATCCCCATTGGACATCGTCTGTGTCACAAACCCCATTAGACAGCATGTGTGTCACAAACACCATTGGACATCGTGTGTGTGTCACAATCCCATTGGACAGTGTGTGTGTTACAAAACCCATTGTATAGCGTGTGTGTCACAAACCCCATTTGAAAGTGTGTGTATCACAAACCCCACACGACAGCGTGTGTGTCACGAACCCCATTAGACAGCGTGTGTGTCACAAACCCCATTGGACAGCGTGTGTGTGTCACAGTCTCCATTTGACTGTGTGTGTGTCACAAACCCCATGGAACAGAGTGTGTTTGAAAAACACTATTGGACAGCTTGTGTGTCACAAGCCCATTGAACTGCGTGAGTGTGTCACAAACGTTCCTGGTCAGTGTGTGTGTCACAAATGCCATTGGACAGCGTGTGTTTCACAAGCTCATTGGACAGAGTTTGTGTCACAAAACCCATTTGACAGCGTGTCACAAACCCCATTGGAAAGTGTGCGTGTCTCAAACCCCATTGGATAGCGTGTGTATGTCACAGTCCCCATTGGACAGCATCTTTGTCACAAACCCCATGGGACAGCGTGTGTATATCGCAATCCCATTGGACAGTGTCTGTATCACAAACCCCATTGCACAGCATGTGTGTCACAAACACCATTGGACAGAGTGTGTGTGTCACAATCCCCATAGGACAGTGTATGTGTCACAAAACCCGTTGGATAGCGTGTGTGTGTCACAAAACCTATTAGACAGTGCGTGTGTCACAAACACCATTGACCAGCGTGTGTCTCACAATACCCGTTGGACAACGTCTGTGTCACAAACCCCATTGGACAGCGTGTGTGTGTCACAATCCCGATTGGACACTGTGTGTGTCACAAAACCCTTTGTATATCGTGTGTGTCACAAACCCCATTAGAAAATGCGTGTGGCAGAAACCCCCTTGGATAGCGTGTGTGTGTCACAAACCCTATTGGATAGTGTGTGTGCCACAAACCCCACTGGACAGTGTGTATGTCACGAAACTCTTTGGACAGCGTGTGTGTCACAAAACCCATTGGACAGAGTGTGTGTGTCACAAACAACATTGGACAGCGTGTGTGTCATTAACCACTTTGGACAGCGTGTGTGTGTCACAATTCCCATTGGACAGTGTGTGTGTGTCACAAACCCCATTGGACAGCGTGTGTGTCACAAACCTCTTTGGACAGTGTCTGTGTCACAAACCCCATGGAACAGAGTGTGTTTGACAAACACTATTGGACAGCTTGTGTGTCACAAGCCCATTGGACAGTGTGAGTGTGTCACAAATGCTCCTGGACAGTGTGTGTGTCACAAATGCCATTGGACAGCGTGTGTGTCACAAGCTCATTGGACAGAGTTTGTGTCACAAAACCCATTTGACAGCGTGTCACAAACCCCATTGGAAAGTGTGCGTGTCACAAACCCCATTGGATAGCGTGTGTATGTCACAGTCCCCATTGGACAGCATCTTTGTCACAAACCCCATGGGACAGCGTGTGTATATCGCAATCCCATTGGACAGTGTCTGTGTCACAAACCCCATTGCACAGCATGTGTGTAACAAACACCATTGGACAGAGTGTGTGTGTCACAATCCCCATAGGACAGTGTATGTGTCACAAAACCCGTTGGATAGCGTGTGTGTGTCACAAAACCTATTAGACAGTGCGTGTGTCACAAACACCATTGACCAGCGTGTGTCTCACAATACCCGTTGGACAACGTCTGTGTCACAAACCCCATTGGACAGCGTGTGTGTGTCACAATCCCGATTGGACACTGTGTGTGTCACAAAACCCTTTGTATATCGTGTGTGTCACAAACCCCATTAGAAAATGCGTGTGGCAGAAACCCCCTTGGATAGCGTGTGTGTGTCACAAACCCTATTGGATAGTGTGTGTGCCACAAACCCCACTGGACAGTGTGTATGTCACGAAACTCTTTGGACAGCGTGTGTGTCACAAAACCCATTGGACAGCGGGTGTTTCACAATCCCCATTGGACAGCGTGTGTGTCACAAACCACATTGGACAGACTGTGTGTGTCACAAACCTCACTGGACAGCGGGTGTGTCACAAACCCCAATGGACAGCGTGTGTGTGTCACAGTCTCCCTTTGACAGTGTGAGTGTCACAAACCTCATGGGAGAAAGTGTGTGTGTCACAATCCCCATTGGACAGCGTTTGTGTATCACAAACCCCATTGGACAGTGTTTGTCACAATCTCTATTGGACAGCGTGTGTGAAACAAACCCCATTGGATATCGTGTGTATGTCACAAACCCCTTTAGAAAGTGTGCCTGTCACAAAACCTTTTGGATAGTGTGTATGTCACAGTCCCCATTGGTCAGTGTCTGTGTCACAAACCCCATTGGACAGCGTGTGTTTCACAAAAACCACTGGACAGCACGCGTGTCACAAACACCATGGGACAGCGTGTGTGTGTCACAATCTCAATTGGACAGCGAGCGTTTCACAAACCCATTGGACAGTGTGTGTGTTTCACAATCCCCATTGGACAGAGTGTGTTTGTCACAAACCCTATTGGCAGTGTGTGTGTCACGAACCCCGTTGGACAGCGTGTGTGTCACAAGCCCCATTGGACAGAGTGTATATGTTACAAAAACCCATTGGACAGTGTGTGTGTCACAAACCCCATTGGACAGTCTGTGTGTCACCAACACCATTGGACAGTGTTTGTGTGTCACAAACCCCATCGGACAGCGTGTTTGTCACAATCCGCATTGGACAGCGTGTGTGTCACAAAACCCACTGGATAGAGTGTGTATGACACACACCCCATTGGACAGCGTGTGTGTCATAAACCCCATTGGACAGCGCGCGTTTTTCACAATCCCCATTGGACAGTGTGTGCGTGACACAAAACCCATTGGACAGCGTGTTTGTCACAAACCCCTTCGGACAGTGTGTGTGTCACAATCCCCGTTGGACAGTGTGTGTGTCACAATCCCCGTTGGACAGTGTGCGTGTCGCAATTTCTGTGGAAAGAGAAGGGGGTCAGAAACCCTCCTGGACTGAGCGTTTGTCACAAAACCCATTGGACAGCATGCGTGTCACAAACACCATTGGACATCGTGTGTGTGTCACAATCCTCATTGCACAGTATGTGTGTCAAAACCACATTTGACAGCGTGTGTGCCACAATCCTCTTTGGACAGCGTGTGTGCCACAAACCCCACTGGATAGAGTGTGTATGTCACACACCCCATTGGACAGCGTTTGTGTCATAAACCCAACTGGACAGCGTGTGTGTTTCACAATCCCCATTGGACAGTGTCTGTGTGTCACAAACCCCATTGGTCAGCGTGTATGTGAAAAACCCCTTTGGACAGTGTGTGTGTCACAAACCCCATTGGATAGCATGTGTGTGTCACAATCTACATTGGACAGTGTGTGTGTCACAAACCCCATGTGACAGAGTGTGTTTCTCAAACAGTATTGGACAGCGTGTGTGTCACAAGCCCATTCGACAGCGTGTGTGTGTCACAAAACCTCCTGGTCAGTGTGTGTGTCACAAACCCCATGGGACAGCGTGTGTGTGTCACAAAACCCATTGGAGAGTGTGTGTCACAAACCCCATTGGAAAGTGTGCGTGTCACAAACCCCATTGTATAGCGTGTGTATGTCACAATCCCTTTGGACAACGTCTGTGTCACGAACCCCATGGGATAGCGTGTATATGTCACAAACCCCATTACACAGCGTGTGTGTCACAAACCCCTTTGGACAGCGTGTGTGTGTCACAATACCCATTGGAAAGTGTGTGTGTCACAAACCACTTTGGACATTATGTGTGTCACAAACCCCATTGGACAGCGTGTGTGTGTCACAATCCCCATTGGAAAGTGTGTGTGTCACAAACCCGATGGGACAGAATGTGTTTCACAAACACTATTGGACAGTTTGTGTGTCCCAAATCCTATTGGTCAGCGTGTGTGTCACAAAAGCCATTGGATAGCATGCGTGTCACAAACAACTTTGGTCAACGTGTATGTGTCACAAAACCCATTAGACAGTGTGTGTTTAACAAACCCAATTGGTCAGCGTGTGTGGCACAAACCCCATTGGACAGCGTGTGTTTTTCACAATCCCCATTTGACAACGTGTGTGTCACAATCCCCAATGGACAGTGTGTGTGCAAGAAAACCCCATTGGACAGAGTGTGCCTGACAAACCCCATTGGATACCGTGTGTGTGTCACAAACCCCTTAAGAAACTTTGCTTGTCAAAAACCCTTTTGGATAGCGCGCGTGTGTTATAAAACCCTATTGGATAGTATGTATGTCACAATCCCCATTGCACAGCGTCTGTGTCACAAACCCCATTGGACAGCGTGAGTGTTACAAACACCATTGTACAGATTGTGTGTGTGACAAACCTCATTGGATAATGTGTGTGTCACAAACCCCTTTGGACAGTGGGTGTGTCACAAACCCCATTGGACAGCGTGTGTGTGTCACAATCCCCGTTGGACAGAGTGTGTGTGACAAACCCCACTGGAAAGCGTGTGTGTCACGAACACATTTGGACAGCGTGTGTGTCACAAACACAATTGGACAGAGTGTGTGAGTCACAATCCCGGTTGGACAGAGTGTGTGTGACAAACCCCATAGGACAGTGTGTGTGTCACGAACACCATTAGATAGCATGTTTGTCACAAACACAATTGGACAGCGTGTTTATGTCACAATCCCTCTTGGACACAGTGTGTGTCACAAACCCCATTGGACATTGTGTGTGTCACAATCCCCATTGGACTGCGTGTGTGTCACAATCCCCATTGGACATCGTGTGTTTCACAGACACCATTGGACAGTGTGTGTGTGTCCACAAACCCCATTGGAAAGAGTGTGTGTCACAAACCCCTTTGGACAGCATCCGTGTCACAAACACCATTGGACAGCATGTGTGTCAGAAACCCCATTGGATGGTGTGTGTGTCACAAAACCCATTGGACAGTGTGTGTGTCACAAACCCCTTTGGACAGCATCCGCGTCACAACCAGCATTGGACAGCATGTGTGTCAGAAACCCCATTTTACAGCTTGTGTGTGTCACAATACCCATTGGACAGTGTGTGTGTGTCACAAAACACATTGGACAGTGAGCGTGTGTCACAAAACCCATTGGACAGCATGCGTTTCACAAAACCCATTTTACAGCGTGTGTGTGTCACAATACCCATTGGACAGTGAGCGTGTGTCACAAAACCCATTGGACAGCATGCGTTTCACAAACCCCATTTTACAGCGTGTGTGTGTCACAATCCTCATTGCACAGTGTGAGTTTCACAAACCCCATTGGACAGCGTGTGTGTCACAAACAGCATTGGACAGTGTGTGTGTGTCACAAACCCCATTGGACAGCGTGTTTGTCAAAATCCCCGTTGGACAGCGTGTGTGTCACAAACCCCTTTGGACAGTGTGTGTGTCACAAACCCCATTGGACAGCGTGTGTGTGTCACAATCTCCATTGGACAGTGTGTGTGTCACAAACCCCATTGGACAGCGTGTGTTTCACAAACACCATTGGACAGTCTGTGTGTGTCCACAAACCCCATTGGAAAGAGTGTGTGTCACAAACCCCATTGAAAGTGTGTGTGTCAAAAACCCCTTTGGACAGCATCCGTGTCACAAACGCCATTGGACAGCGTGTGTGTGTTACAAGCCCCATTGGACTTTGTGTGTGTCACAATCCCCATTGGACAGCGTGTGTGTTACAATCCCCACTGGACAGCATGCATGCAACAATCACCATGGGACATCGTGTGTGTGTCACAATCTCCATTGGACAGTGTGTGTGTCACAAACCCCATTGGACAGAGTTTGTTTCACAAACACTATTGGACAGCGTGTGTGTGTCACATACCCTACTGGTCAGCGTGTGTGTCACAAACCCCATGGGACAGCATGTGTGTGTCATATATCCATTGGAAAGTGTGTATGTAACAAAACCAATTGGAAAGTGTGTGTGTCACAAACCCCATTTGATAGCGTGTGTATGTCACAATCCCCATTGGACAGCGTCTGTGTCACAAACCCCATTGCACAGCGTGTGTGTCACAAACACCAGTGAACAGAGTGTGTGTGTGTGAAAATCCCAATAGGAAAGTAAGAGTGTCAGAAAACCCATTGGATAGTGTGTGTGTGTCACCAACCCCATGAGAAAGTGTGCGTGTCACAAACCCCATTGTATAGCGTTTGTGTGTCAGAAACCCTTTTGGACAGTTTGTATGTCACAATCCCCACTGGACACTGACTCTATCATAAACCCCATGTTACAGCGTGTGTGTCATTGGACAACGTGTGTGTGTCACAATCCCCATTGGACAGTGTGTGTGTCACATACCCCATTGGATAGCATGTGTGTTTCAGAAATACTATTGGACACTGTGTGTGTCTCAAAACCCACCGGACAGCGTGTGTGTCACGAACCCCATTGGAGAGCGAGTGTGTCACAAGACCCATTAGACAGAGTGTGTATGTCACAAACCCTATTGGACAGCATGTTTATTACAATCCCCATTGGACAGCGTGTGTGTCACAAACCCCACTGGACAGCGTGTGTGTGTCACACACCCCATTGTACAGCGTGTTTGTCAGAAACCCCATTGGACAGCGGGTGTGTGTCTCAAACCGCATCGGGCAGAGTGTGTCTCACAAACACCATTAGACAGCGTGTATGTCAGAAGCCCATTGGACAGAGTGTGTGTGTTACAAAACTCTCTGGACAGCCTATGTGTCACGAACCCCATTGGACAGAGTGTGTGTATCACAAACCCTATTGGACAACGTGTGTGTGTAACAATACCCAATGGACAGTGTGTGTGTCACAAACACCATTGGACAGCGTGTGTGTGTCAGAAACTCCCCTGGACAGTGTCTGTGTCACAATCCCCAGTGGAAGGCATGTCTGTCAAAACCCCACTGGACAGTGTGTCTGTCACAAACACTCATGGACAGTGTCCGTGTCACGAACCCCATTGGAAAGCGTGTGTGTCACAAAACCTTTGGGCAGTGTGTGTGTCACAATCCCCATTGGACATCGTGTGTGTGTCACAATCCCCATTGGACTGTGTGTGTGTCACAAACACCATTGGACAGCGTGTGTGTCACAAGCCCATTGGACAGAGTGTGTGTGTCACAAAACCCACTGGACAGCGTGTGTGTTCACAAACCCCATTGGAAAGCGTGTGTGTCACAAGACCCATTGTACAGAGTGTGTGTGTCACAAACCCCACTGGACAGCGTGTGTGTCACAAACACCCATGGACAGTGTGTGTGTCACAAACACCCATGGACAGTGTGTGTGTCACAATCCCCAGTGGACAGCGTGTGTGTCAAAACCAAATTGGACAGTGTGTGTGTCACAAACCCTATTGGACAGAGTGTGTGTGTCACAAATCCCATTGGAGAGTGTGTTTGTCATAAACCCCACTGGACAGCGTGTGTGTGTCACAATCCCAATGGACATTGAGTGTGTGTCACACACAACATTGGACAGCGTGTGTGTCACAAACCCCGTTGAACAATGTGTGTGTCACAAACCCCACTGGACAGCGTGTGTGTAGTCACAATTCCCATTGGACAGCGTCTGTGTCACAAACAAAATTAGACAGCGTGTGTGTCACAAGCCACATTGGACAGCGTGTGTGTCACAAGCCCATTGGACAGAGTGTGTGTGTCACAAAACCCACTGGACAGCGTGTGTGTCACAAACCCCACTGGAAAGTGTATGTGACACAAACCGCATTGGATAGCGTGTGTGTGTCACAAAACCCATTGTACAGCGTGTTTGTCACAAGCCCATTGTTCAGAGTGTGTGTGTCACAAACCCCATTGTACAACATGTTTGTCACAATCCCCATTGGACAGCGTGTGTGTCACAAGCCCATTGGATAGAGTGTGTGTGTCAGAAAAATGCACTGAATAGCGTCTGTGTCACAAACCCCCGTGGGCGCTGTGTGTGTCACGAACGCCATTGGACAGTGTGTGTGTCACAAACCCCCATGAACACTGTGTGTGTCACAATCCCCAGTGGACAGCGTGTGTTTCACAAACGACCGTGGACACTGTGTGTGTCACAAACACCACTGGACATAGTGTGTGTCACAAACCGCACTGGACAGCGTGTGTGCGTCACAATCCCCATTGGACAGTGTGTGTGTCACAAACCCCATGCGACAGCGTGTGTGTCACAAAACCCATTGGATACCGTGTGTGTCAAAAACCCCATTAGGAAGTGTATGTGTCACAAACACCTTTGGATAGAGTGTGTGTGTCACAAACCCTATTGGACAGTGTGTGTGTCATAAAGCACACTGGACTGTGTGTGTGTCACGAACCCCATTGGACAGCGTGTGTGTCACAAGACCCATTGGACACAGTCTGTTTGTCACAAAACCCATTGGACAGCGTGTGTGTCACAAACCCCTTTGGACAGTGCGTGTGTCACAAACCCCATCGGACAGAGTGTGTGTCACAAACACCATTGGACAGCGTGTGTGTAACAAGCCCATTGGACAGAGTGTGTGTGTCACAAAACCATTGCACAGCGTGTGTGTCAAAAATCCCCGTGGACAATTTGTGTGCCGGAACGCCATTGGACAGTGTGTGTGTCAGAAACCCCCTGGGACAGAGTGTGTGTCACAATCCCCAGCAGTCAGCGTGTGTGTCACAAACCCCTGTGGAAACTGTGTGTGTCACAAAACCCATTGGATATTTTGTGTGTCACAAAACCCTCTGTACAGTGTGTGTGTCACAAACACACATGGACAGCGTGCGTGTCACAAACCCCATTGGGCATTGTGTCTGTCACAAACCCCTTTGGACAGTGTGTGTGTCACAAACCCCATTGGACAGTGTGTGTGTGTCACAATCCCCATTGGACAGTGTGTGTGTCACAAACCCCATGGGACAGAGTGTGTGTCACAAACACTATTGGACCGCATGTGTGTCCCAAGCCCATTGGACTGAGTATGTGTGTCACAAAACCCACTGGACAGCTTGTGTGTCACGAACCCCATTGTACAGCGTGTTTGTCACAAGCGCCATTGGAGAGAGTGTGTGTGTCACAGACCCCATTGGAAAGTGTATGTGTCACAAACCCCATTGGATAGTGTGTGTGTGTCACAAACCCTATTGGACAATGTGTGTATCACAAAACGCATTGGACAGCGTGTGTGTCACAAACACCCGTGGACACTTTGTGTGTCACAAACGCCATTGGACAGTGTGTGTGTCAGAAACCCCCTAGGACACTGTGTGTGTCACAAACCCCATTGGACATTGTGTGTGTCACAAACCCCACTGGGCAGTGTGTGTGTCACAAACACCCATGAACAGCGTGTGTCTCACAAACACCCATGGACAGTGCGTGTGTCACAAACCCCACTGGACAGCGTGTGAGTCACAAACCCCTTTGGACAGTGTGTGTGTCACAAACCCCTTTGGACAGCATGTGTGTGTCACAATCCCCATTGCAGAGTGTGTGTGTCACAAACCCCATGGGACAGAATGTGTGTCACAAAACCCAATGGACAGAGTGTGTGTCACGAACCCCATTCGACAGCAGGTGTGTCAGAAGCACCATTGGACAGAGGGTGTGTGTCACAAACCCCATTGGACAGAGTGTGTGTCATATACACCACTGGAAAGCGTGCGTTTCACAGACACCCATAGATAGTGTGCATGTCACAAACCCCGTTATTCAGCATGTGAGTCGCAGACCCATTAGGAAAGTGTGTGTGTCACAAACACCATTGGACAGCATGTGTGTGTCACAATCCGTATTGGACTGTGTATGTGTGTCAAAAACCCAATGGGAAAGAGTGTGTGTCACAAACACCATTGGACACCGTGTGTGTCAAAAGCCCATTGGACGGAGTGTGTGTGTCACAAAACCCAATTGGACAGAGTGTGTGTGTCAAAAACAACTTTGGACAGAGAGTGTCTCAAAAACCCCTTTGGACAGAGTGTGTGTGACAAACCCCACTGGACAGTTTGTGTGTCACAAACCCCATTGGACAGCGTGTGTGTCAGAAACCGCCGTGGACACTGTGTGTGACACGAACGCCATTGGACAGTGTGTGTGTCACTAACCCCATTGGACAATGTGTGTGTGTCACAAAACCCATTGGACAGCATGCGTGTCACAAACACCATTGGACAGCATGTGTGTGATATACCCCATTCTACAGTGTGTTTGTCACAAACCCTATTGGAGAGAGTGTGTGTTTCACAAACCACTTTGCACAGCATGCGTATCACAAATCCCATGGGACAGCGTGTGTCGGTCACAAACATAATTGGACAGTGTGTGTGTCACAATCCCCATTGGACAGCGTGTGTGTCACAAACCCCATTGGACAGCGTGCGTGTCACAAACTCCATTGGACAGTGCGTGTGAGAAACCCCGTTGGACATTGTGTGTGTCAAAAACCCTTTGGACAGTGTGTGTGTCACAATCCCCATTGGAAAGCGTGTGTGTCACAAACCCCATTGGACAGCGTGTGTGTCACAAACAGCATTGGTCAGCGTGTGTGTGTCACAATCCCCATTGGACAGTGTGTGTGTCACAAACCCCACTGGACAGCATGTGTATCATGAATACCATTGGACAGCGTGTGTCTCACAACAGCCATTGGACAGAGTGTGTGTGTCACAAACCCCATGGGACAGAGTGTGTGTGTCAGAAACCCCATTGGACAGCGTGCGTGCCACAAACCCCATTGGTCAGAGTGTGTGTCACAAACCCCATTGGATAGCTTGTGTGTCACAAACCCCCGTGGACAATGTGTGTGTCACGAACGTCATTTTAGAGCTTGTGTGCCACAAAACCGTTGGACATTGTGTGTGTCACAATCCCCAGTGGACAGCGTCTGTGTCACAAACCCCATTGGACAGTGTGTGTGTCATATACTCCACTGGGCAGCGTTTGTGTCACAAAGACCCATGGACAGCGTGCGTGTCACAAACCCCATTGGACAGCGTGTGAGCCAAAAACCCCTTTGGACAGTGTGTGTGTCACAAACCCCTTTGGACAGCATGTGTGTGTCACAATCCCCATTGGAGTGTGTGTGTGTCACAAACCCCATTGGACAGAGTGTGTGTCTCACAAACACCATTGGAAAGTCTATGTGTCACAAAATGCATTGGATAGCGTGTGTGTGTCACAAACCCCATTGTACAGCGTGTTTGTCACAAGCCCATTGACAGAGTGTGTCTGTCACAATCCTCATTGGAAAGGGTGTGTGTCACAAACCCCTTTGGACAGTGTGTGTGTCACAAACACCATTGGACAGGCTGTGTGTGTCACAATCCCCGTAGGACAGCGTGTGTGTCACAAAACCTATTGGACAGTGTGTGTGTGTCACAAACCCCATTGGAAAATGTATGTGTCACAAACCCCATTGTATAGCATGTGTGTGTCACAACCCCTATTGGACAGCGTGTGTGTCATAAAACGCACTGGACAGTGTGTGTGTCACAAACCCCATTGGACAGTGTGTGTGTCACAAGCCCCAGTGGACAGAATGTGTATGTCATAAAACCCATTAGACAGCGTGTGTGTCACAAACCCTATTGGACAATGTTTGTGTGTCACAATACCCATTGGACAGTGTTTTTGTCACAAACCCCATTGGACACAGTTTGTGTCAGAAACCCCATTGGACAGTGTGTGTGTCAGAAACCTCATAGGTAAAATGTATGTGTCACAAACAGCATTGGATAGCCAATTTACAGTGTGTTTGTCACAATACCATTGGACAGAGTGTTAGTCACAAACCCCCGTGGACAGTGTCAGTCACGAGCGGCATTAGACAGTGTGTTTGTCACAAAACACCCTGGACAGGGTGTGTGTCACAATCCCCATCGGACAGCGTGTGTGTCACAAACCCTGTTGGACAGTGTGTGTGTCACAAACCCCACTGGACAGCGTGTGTGTCACAAAAACCCATGGACAGTGTGCGTATCGCAAACCCCAATGGACATCGTGTGTGTCACAAACCCCTTTGGACAGTGTGTGTGTCACAAGCCCCATTGGACAGAGTGTGTGTGTCACAAACCCCATTGGACAGTGTGTGTGTGAGACACTTCATTGGACACCGTTTGTCTCACAAACCCCTCTGGACAGAGTGTGTGTCACAAACACCTCTGCACAGTGTGCGTTTCAGAAACCCAATTGGAAAGCGTGTGTGTCACAATCCCCATTGGACAGCATGTGTGTCACAAACCCCGTTGGACAGTGTGTGTGTCTCAAACCCCACTGGACAGAGTGTGTGTCACAAACGCCACTGGACAGCGTGTGTGTCACAAGCCCATTGGACAGAGTGAGTGTTTCGCAAACCCCATTGGAAAATGTATGTGTCACAAACCGCATTGGATAGCTTGTGTGTTTCGCAAACCCCATTGGATAGAGTGTGTGTGTCACAAACCCCATTGTACAGCTTTTTATCACAAGCCCACTGGACAGAGTGTGTGTGTCACAGACTCCATTGGACAGCGTGTGTGTAACAAAGCCCAGTGAACACTGTGTGTGACACGAAGGCCATTGGATAGTGTATGTGTCACAAACCCCATTGGATAGCGAGTGTGTGTCACAAACCCTATTGGACACTGTGTGTGTCACAAAACCCACTGGACAGCGTGTGTGTCACGAACCCCATTGGACAGAGTGTGTGTGTCACAAACCCGTTTGGACAGCGTCTGTGTCACAAAATCTCCTGGACAGTTTGTGTGTCACAGAACCCATTGGACAGCATGCGTGTCACAAACACCATTGGACAGCGTGTGTGTCACAATCCCCATTGGACAGCGTGTGTGTCACATACCCCATTGGAAAATGTGTGTGTCAGAAACCCCATTTGACAGAGTGTGTGTGACATACCCCATTGGACTGTGTGTTTATCACAAACACCATTGGAGAGAATGTGTGTCACAAACCACTTTCGATAGCGTGTGTGTCACAATCCCCATTTGACAGCGTGTGTACTAAAAACACCATTGGACAGCGTGTGTGTGTATCAAACCCCATTGGAAAGTGTGTGAGTCACACACCTCATTGGATTGCGTTTGTGTGCCACAATCCCCATTTGACAACGTGTGTCTTTCACGAACGCCATTGGACAGTGTGTGTGTCACAAATGACCCTGGACAGTGTGTGTGTCATAATCCCCAGTGGACAGCGTGTGTGTCTCAAACCCCTGTGGACACTGTGTGTGTCAGAAACCCCATTGGACACTGTGTGTGTCACAAACCTCACATGACAGCGTGTGTGTCACAAACACCCATGTACAGTGTGCGTGTCACAAACCCCATTGGACATCGTGTGTGTCACAATTCCCGTTGGACAGTGTGTGTGTCACAAACCCCATGGGACAGAGTGTGTGTCACAAACACCATTGGACAGCATGTGTATCACAAGCCCATTGGACAGAGTGTTTGTGTCACAAAACCCACTGGACAGCGTACGTGTCACGAACCCCATTGGACAGCGTGTGCTTCACAAGCGCTAGTGGACAGAGTGTGTGTGTCACAAAACCCGTTGTATAGTGTGTGTGTGTCACAAATGCTATTGGACAGTGTATGTGTCACAAAACCTATTGGAGAGCATGCATGTTACAAACACCATTGGACAGCGTGTGTGTGTCACAGTCCCCATTGGACAGCGTGTGTGTCACAAACCCGGTTGGACAGTGTGTGTATCACAAACCTCACTGGACAGAGTCTGTGTCATGGACCCCACGGGACAGCGTGTGAGTCAAAAGCGCATTGGACAGCGTGTATGTGTCACAAACCCCATTGTACAGCGTGTTTGTCACAATCCACATTGGACAGCGTTTGTGTCACAAACTCCATCGGACAGAATGTGTGTGACAAACCGCATTGGACAGAGTGTGTGTCACAAACCCCATTGGACAGAGTGTGTGTGAGAAACCCTGTTGGACAGTGTGTGTGTGTCACAAACCCTTTGGACATTGTGTGTGTCACAAACCCCATTGGACAGCGTGTGTGTCAGTAACACCTCTGGACAGAATATGTGTCACAAACACCCCTGCACAGTGTGCGTGTCAGAAACCCAATTGGAAAGCGTGTGTGTCACAAACCCCTTTGGACAGAGTGTGTGTGTCAAACCCCATTGTAAAGTGTATGTGTCACAGAACCCATTGGATAGAGTTTGTGTGTCACAAACCCTATTGGATAGTGTGTGTGTCACAAAACCCACTGGGAAGCGTGTGTGTCACGAACCCCATTGGACAGCGTGTGTGTGTCACAAACCCCTTTTGACAGCATGTGTATCAAAATAACCATTGGACAGCGTGCGTGTGTATCAAACCCCATTGGAAAGTGTGTGTGTCACAAACTCCAATGGACAGAGGGTGTGTGCCACAAACCCTAGTGGACACTGTGTGTGTCACAAACCCCACTGGACAGAGTTTATGTCACGAACCCCATTGGACAGAGTGTGTGTCACAATACCGATTGGACAGTGTGTGTGTCACAAACCCCATTGGACAACGTGCGTGTGTCACAATACCCTTTGGAAAGTGTGTGTGTCACAAAACCCATGGGACAGTGTGTGTGTCACAAATCCTATTGGACAGCGTGTTTGTCACAAAACCCATTGGACAGCATGCGTGTAACAAATACCATTGGACAGCCTGTGTGTGTCACAATCCCCATTGGACAGCATGTGTGTCACAAAACCCATTGGACAGTGCATGTGTGTCACAAACCCCAATGGAAAATGTATGTGTCACAAACCCCATTGTATAGTGTGTGTGTGTCACAACCCCTATTGGACAGCATGTGTGTCATAAAACGCACTGTACAGCGTGTGTGCACAAACCCCTTTGGACAGCGTGTGTGTCACAAGCGCCATTGGACAGAGTGTGTGTGTCACAATATCCATTGGACAGTGTGTCTGTCACAAAACCCATAGGACAGTGTTTGTGTCACAAACCGCATAGGACAGAGCTTGTGTCACAAACGCCATTGGACATCGTGTGTGTCACAAACCCCATTGGAAAGTCTATGTGTCACAAAACGCATTGGATAGAGTGTGCGTGTTGCAAACCCCATTGGACAGTGTGTGTCACAAACCCCATTGGACAGTGTGTGTGTGTTAAACACCCCATTGGACGGTGTGTGTGTCACAAACCCCATTGGAAAGTGTATGTGTCAGAAACCCCATTTGACAGAGTGTGTGTGATATACCCCATTGGACAGTGTGTGTGTCAAAAACCCCATGGGACAGAGTGTGTGTCACAAACAGCATTGGACAACGTTTTTGTCACAAGCCCATTGGACAGAGTGTGTGTGTCACAAAACCCACTGGAGATCGTATGTGTCACGAACCCATTGGACAGTATGTGTGTCACAAACCCCATTGGGCAGTATGTGTGTCACAATCCCCAGTGGACAGCATGTGATTCATAAACCCCATTGGACAGTGTGTGTGTCATATAGCCCACTGGACACGTGTGTGTCACAAACACCCTTGGACAGTGTGAGTGTCACAAACCCCATTGGACAGCGGGTGAGTCACAAACCCCTTTGGACAGTGTGTGTGTGTCACAAACCCCATTGGACAGCGTGTGTGTATAACAATACACATTGGACAGTGTGTGTGTCACAAAACCCATTGGACTGCGTGTGTGTCACAAACCCCTCTGGAAACTGTCTGTCACGAACACCATTACACAGTGTGTTTATCACAAACCACCCTGGACAGTGTGTGTGTCACAATCTCCAGTGGACAGCGTGTGTGTCACAAACCACTGTGGACACTGTGTGTGTCACAAACTCCATTGGACAGTGTCTTTGACACAAACTCCACTGGTCAGCGTGTGTGTCACAAAAACCCATGGACAGTGTGCGTGTCACAAACCCCATTGGACATCGTGTGTGTCACAATGCCCTTTGGGCAGTTTGTGTGTCACGAACCCCATTGGACAGTGTGTGTTTGTCACAATCCCCAATGGACAGTGTGTGTGTCACAAACCGCCTTGGACAGCGTGTGTGTCACAAACCCTGTTGGACAGTGTGTGTGTCACAAACCCCTTTGGACAGCGTGTGTGTGTAACAATACCCATTGGACAGTGTGTGTGTCGCAAACCCCATTGGACACCGTGTGTGTTACAAACCCCCGTGGACACTGTGTGTGTCACGAACGCCATTGGACAGTGTGTGTGTCACAAACCCCTTTGGGCACATTTGTGTGTCACAATCCCCAGTGGACAGCATGTGATTCACAAACCCCATTGAACAGTGTGTGTGTCATATAGCCCACTGGACACGTGTGTGTCACAAACACCCATGGACAGTGTGAGTGTCACAAACCCCATTGGACAGCGGGTGAGTCACAAACCCCTTTGGACAGTGTGCGTGTCAGAAATCCCATTGGACAGCATGTGTGTGTCACAAACCCCATTGGACAGCGTGTGTGTATAACAATACCCATTGGACAGTGTGTGTGTCACAAACCCCATTGGACAGCATGTGTGTCACAAACCCCTGTGTAAACTGTCTGTCACGAACATCATTAGACAGTGTGTTTGTCACAAACCCCCCTGGACAGTGTGTGTGTCACAATCTCCAGTGGACAGCGTGTGTGTCACAAACCACTGTGGACACTGTGTGTGTCACAAACTCCATTGCACAGTGTCAGTGTCACAAACCCCATTGGACAGCGTGTGTGTCACAATTCTATTTGGACAGCGTGTGTGTCACAAACCCCATTGGACTGCATGTGAGTATCACAAAAACTATTGGAATGAGTGTGTGTCAGAAAACCCAATGTATAGAGTACGTGTGTCACAAACCCCAAAGGATAGTGTGCGTGTGTCACAAACCCCATTAGAAAGTGTGTGTGTCACAAACCCCATTGGACACTGTGTATGTCTTTAACCCCATTGGACAGCGTCTGTGTGTCACAATCCCCATTGCACAAGGTGCGGGCGACAATCCCCATTGGACAGTGTGTGTCACAAACCCCCCTGGACAGTGTGTGTGTCACGATCACCATTGGAAAACTTGTGTGTCATAAACCAATTGCAGAGCCTGTGTTTCTCAATCCCCATTGGACAGCGTGTGTGTCACAAACTCCGTTGGACAGTTTGTGTGTCATAAACCCCATTAGACATTGTGTGTGTCACGAACCCCATTGGACAGCGTGTGTGTCACAATTCCCATTGGACAGCGTGTGTGTAACAATACCCATTGGACAGTGTATGTGTCACAAACTCCATTGGACAGCATGTGTGTATCACAAACCCCAATGGACAGCGTTTGTGTATAACAATACCCATTGGACAGTGTGTGTGTCACAAACCCCATTGGACTGCGTGTGTGTCACAAACCCCTCTGGAAACTGTCTGTCACGAACGCCATTAGACAGTGTGTGTGTCACAATCTCCACTGCACAGCGTGTGTGTCACAAACCACTGTGGACACTGTGTGTGTCACAAACTCCATTGGACTGTGTCTGTGTCACAAACCCCACTAGTCAGCGTGAGTGTCACAAAAACCCATGGACAGTGTGTGTGTCACAAAACCCATTGGACATCGTGTGTGTCACAATGCCCTTTGGGCAGTTTGTGTGTCACTAACCCCATTGGACATTGTGTGTGTGTCACAATCCCCAATGGACAGTGTGTCTGTCACAAACCCCATGGGACAGAGTGTGTGTGTCACAAACCGTATTGGACAGCGTGTGTGTCACAATGCCCTTTGGGCAGTTTGTGTGTCACAAACCCCATTGGACACTGTGTGTGTGTCACAATCCCCAATGCACAGTGTGTCTGTCACAAACCCCATGGGAAAGAGTGTGTGTCACAAACCGCATTGGACAGAGTGTGTGTGTAACAATTCCCATTGGAGAGTGTGTGTGTCGCAAAACCCATTAGACAGCGTGTGTGGTACAAACCCCCGTGGACACTCTGTGTGTCACGAACGCCATTGGACAGTGTGTGTGTCACAAACCCCATTGGGTAGTACGTGTGTCACAATCCCCAGTGGACAGCATGTGATTCACAAACCCCATTGGACAGTGTGTGTGTCATATTACCGACTGGACACATGTGTGTCACAAACACCCACGGACAGTGTGAGTATCACAAACCCCATTGGACAGCGGGTGAGTCACAAACCCCTTTGGACAGTATGCGCGTCACAAACACCATTGGCCAGTGTGTGTGTAACAAATCCAATTGGTGAGCGTGTGTGTCACAAACCCCATTGGACAGCGTGTGTGTCACAAACCCCTCTGGAAACTGTCTGTCACGAACGCCATTAGACAGTGTGTTTGTCACAAACCCCCCTGGACAGTGTGTGTGTCACAATTTCCAGTGGATAGCGTGTGTGTCACAAACCACTGTGGACACTGTGTGTGTCACAAACTCCATTGGACAGTGTCTGTGTCACAAACCCCACTGGTCAGCGTGTCTGTTACAAAAACCCATGGACAGTGTGTGTGTCACAAACCCCATAGGACAGCGTGTGTGTGTAACAAAACCCATTGGACAGTGTGTGTGTCACAAACCCCTTTGGACAGAGCGTGTGTTACAAACCCCCGTGGACACTGTGTCTGTCACGAACGCCATTGGACAGTGTGTGTGTCACAAAACCCATTGGGCAGTATGTGTGTCACAATCCCCAGTGGACAGCATGTGACTCACAAATCCCATTGGACAGTGTGTGTGTCATATAGCCCACTGGACACGTGTGTGTCACAAACCCTATTGGACAGTGTGAGTGTCACAAACCCCATTGGACAGCGGGTGAGTCACAAACCCCTTTGGACTGTGTGTGTGTCACAAACCGCATTGGATAGAATGTGCGTGTCACAAACCCCATTGGACAGCGTGTGTGTCACAAACCCCTGTGGACAATGTGTGTGTCACAAACTCCACTGGACAGTGTCTGGGTCACAAACCCCACTGGTCAGCGTGTGTGTCACAAAAACCCATTGACAGTGTGCGTGTCACAAACCCCATTGGACAGCAAGTGTTTCACAAACCCCTTTGGACAGTGTGTGTGTCATAAACCCTATTGAACAGCGTGTGTGTGTCATAATCCCCAATAGAAAGTGTGTCTGTCACAAACCCCATTGGACAGAGTGTGTGTCACAAACACCATTGGAAAGCGTGTGTGTTAAAAGCCCATTGGACAGAGTGTGTGTATCACAAAACCCACTGGACAGCGTATGTGTCACGAACCCCACTGGACAGCGTGTGTGTCAGAAGCGCCATTGGACAGAGTGTGTGTGACACAAACCCCATTGGATAGTGTGTGTGTGTCACATACCCTATTGGAGAACATGCGTGTCACAAACACCATTGGACAGCGTGTGTGTGTCACAATCCCCATTGTACAGTGTACGTGTCTCAAACCCCATTGGCCATCCTGTGTGTCAGACACCCCATTGGACAGCGTGTGTGTCACAAACAACATTGGACAGCGTGTGTGTGTCACAATCCCCATTGGACAGTGTGTGTTTCACAAAACCCATTGGAGAGCATGTGTGTGTCACAAACGCCACTGGATAGCGTGTGTATGTCACAAACCCTATTGGACGGCATGTGTGTCACAAGAAACACTGGACAGAGTGTGTGTGACACAATCCGCATTGGACTGTTTGTGTGTCACAAACCGCACTGGACAGCGTGTGTGTGTAACAATACCCATTGGACAACGTGTGTGTCACAAACCCCATTGGACAGCGTGTGTGTCACAAACAACATTGGACAGCGTGTGTGTGTCACAATCCCCATTGGACAGTGTGTGTTTCACAAAACCCATTGGAGAGCATGTGTGTGTCACAAACGCCACTGGATAGCGTGTGTATGTCACAAACCCTATTGGACGGCATGTGTGTCACAAGAAACACTGGACAGAGTGTGTGTGACACAATCCGCATTGGACTGTGTGTGTGTCACAAACCCCACTGCACAGCGTGTGTGTCACAAACACTATTGGACAACGGGTGTGTCACAAACCCCATGGGACAGAGTGTGTGTCACAAACACCATTGGACAACGTGTGTGTCACAAGCCCATTGGACAGGGTTTGTGTAGTCACAAAACCCACTGGACATCGTATGTGTTACGAACCCCATTGGACAGCGTGTGTGTCACAAGCGCCATTGGACAGAGTGTGTGTGTCACAAACCCCATTGGATAGTGTGTGTGTGTCACAAACCCTATTGGAGAGTGTGTGTGTCACAAAACCTATTGGAGAGCATGTGTGTCACAAACACCGTTGGAAAGCGTGTGTGTGTCACAATCCCCATTGGACAGTGTGTGTGTCACAAACCCCTTTGGACAGTGTGTGTGTCACTAACCCCAATGGACAGCGCGTGAGTCACGAACCCCATTGGACAGAGTGTGTGTCACAAGTTCCATTGGACAGAGTGTGTATGTCACAAACCCCATTGGACAGCGTGTGTTCTACAAACGTCATTGGAAAGTATGTGTGTCACAAACCCCATTAGACAGCGTGTGTGTGTCACAATCCCCATTGGACAGTGTGTGTTTCACAAAACCCATTGGATAGCGCATGTGTGTCACAAACCCCACTGGACACCGTGTGTGTCACGCACCCCATTGGACAGCGTGTGAGTCACATGACCCATTGGACAGCCTGTTTGTCACAAACCCCATGGGACAGAGTGTTTGTCCCACAAACCGCATTGGACAGTGTGTGTGTCACAAAACCTATTGGACAGTGTGTGTGTCACAAACCCCATTGGACAGCGTGTGTGTGTAACAATATCCATTGGACAGTGTGTCTGTCACAAACCCCATGGGACAGAGAGTGTGTGCAACAATACCCATTGGACAGTGTGTGTGTCACAAACCCCATTGGACAGCGTGTGTGTGTGTCACAATCCCCAATGGACAGTGTGTCTGTCACAAACCCCATGGGACAGAGAGTGTGTGTAACAATACCCATTGGACAGTGTGTGTGTCACAAACCCCTTTGGACAGCGTGTGTGTTACAAACCCCCATGGACACTCTGTGTGTCATGAATGCCATTGGACAGTGTGTGTGTCACAAACCCCATTGGGCAGTATGTGTGTCACAATCCCCAGTGGACAGCATGTGATTCACAAACCCCATTGGACAGTGTGTGTTTCATATAGCCCACTGGACACGTGTGTGTCACAAACACCCATGGACAGTGTGAGTGTCATAAAACCCCATTGGACAGCGGCTGAGTCACAAACACCTTTGGACAGTGTGTGTGTCACAAACCCCATTGGATAGCATGTGTGTGTCACAAACCCCATTGGACTGCGTGTGTGTCACAAACCCCTCTGGAAACTGTCTGTCACGAACGCCATTAGACAGTGTGTTTGTCACAAACCCCCATGGACAGTGTGTGTGTCACAATCTCCAGTGGACAGCGTGTGTATCACAAACCACTGTGGACAGTGTGTGTGTCACAAACTCCATTGGACAGTGTCTGTGTCACAAACCCCACTGGTCAGCGTGTGTGTCACAAAAACCCATGGACAGTGTGCGTGTCACAAACCCCATTGGACATCCTGTGTGTCATAATGCTCTTTGGACACTGTGTGTGTCACAAACCCCATTGGACAGTGTGTGTGTGTCACAATTCCCAATGGACAGTGTGTCTGTCACAAACGCCATGGGACAGAGTGTTTGTGTCACAAACCGCATTGGACAGCGTGTGTGTCACAAACCCTATTGGACAGTGTGTGTGTCACAAACCCCATTGGACAGCGTGTGTGTGTAACAATACCCATTGGGCAGTATGTGTGTCATAATCCCCAGTGGACAGCATGTGATTCACAAAGCCCATTGGAGAGTGTGTGTGTCATATAGCCACCTGGACACGTGCGTGTCACAAACACCCATCGACAGTGTGAGTGTCACAAACCCCATTGGACAGCGGGTGAATCACAAACCCCTTTGGACAGTGTGTGTGTCACAAACCCGATAGGACAGCATGTGTGTGTCACAAACCCCATTGGACAGCGTGTGTGTATAACAATACCCATTGGACAGTGTGTGTGTCACAAACCCCATTGGACAGCGTGTGTGTCCAAAACCCTGTGGAAACTGTCTGTCACAAACGTCATTAGACAGTGTGTTTGTCACAAACCCCCCTGGACAGTGTGTGTGTCACAATCTCCAGTGCACAGCGTGTGTGTCACAAACCACAGTGGACACTGTGTGTGTCACAAACTCCATTGGACAGTGTCTGTGTCACAAACCCCACTGGTCAGCGTGTGTGTCACAAACCCCTTTAGACAGTGTGTGTGTCACAAACCCCATTGGACTGCATGTGTGTGTCACAAACCCCATTGGACAGCGTGTGTGTCACAAACCCCATTGGACTGCACGTGAGTATCACAAAAACTATTGGAATGAGTGTGTGTCAGAAACCCCATTGTATAGAGTACGCGTGTCACAAACCCCATAGGATTGTGTGCGTGTGTCACAAACCCCATTAGAAAGTGTGTGTGTCACAGACCCCATTGGACATTGTGTATGTCTTTAACCCCATTGGACAGCGTGTGTGTCACAAAAACCCATGGACAGTGTGCGTGTCACAAACCCCATTGGACATCGTGTGTGTCACAATGCCCTTTGGACAGTGTGTGTGTGTCACAATCCCCAACGGACAGTGTGTCTGTCACAAACCCCATGGGACAGAGTGTGTGTGTCACAAACCGCTTTGGACAGCGTGTGTGTCACAAACCCTATTGGACAGTGTGTGTGTCACAAACCCCATTGGACAGCGTGTGTCTGTAACAATACCCATTGGAGAGTGTGTGTGTCGCAAACCCCATTGGACAGCTTGTGTGTTACAAACCCCCGTGGACACTGTGTGTGTCACGAACGCCATTGGACAGTGTGTGTGTCACAAACCTCATTGGGCAGTATGTGTGTCACAATCCCCAGTGGACAGCATGTGATTCACAAACCGCATTGGACAGCATGTGCGTGTCATAAACCCCATTGGACAGCGTGTGTGTATGACAATACCCATTGGACAGTGTGTGTGTCCCAAACCCCATTGGACAGCGAGTGTGTCACAAAGCCCACTGGTCAGAGTTTGTGTCAAAAAAACCCATGGACAGTGTGCATGTCACAAACCCCATTGGACATCGTGTGTGTGTCATAATCCCCAATGGAAAGTGTGTCCGTCACAAACGGCATGGGACAGAGTGTGTGTCACAAACACCATTGGAAAGCGTGTGTGTTACAAGCCCATTGGACAGAGTGTGTGTGTCACAAAACCCACTGGAGAGCGTATGTGTCATGAACCCCACTGGACAGCGTGTGTGTCAGAAGCGCCATTGGACAGAGTGTGTGTGTCACAAACCCCATTGGATATCGTGTGTGTCACAATCCCCATTTGACAGCGTGTGTGTCACAAACAACATTGGACAGCGTGTGTGTGTCCCAATTCCCATTGGACAGTGTGTGTTTCACAAAACCCATTGGAGAGCATGTGTGTGTCACAAACCCCACTGGATAGCGTGTGTATGTCACAAACCCTATTGGACAGCGTGTGTGTCACAAGAAACACTGGACAGAGTGTGTGTATCACAATCCCCATTGGACTGTTTGTGTGTCACAAACCCCATGGGATATAGTGTGTGTGTCACAAACCGCACTGGACATCCTGTGTGTCACAAACCCTATTGGACAGTGTGTGCGTCACAAACCCCATTGGACAGCATGTGTGTAACAATACCCATTGGACAGCGTGTGTGTCACAAACCCCATTGGACAGCGTGTGTGTCACAAACCCCCGTGGACACTGTCTGTCATGAACGCCATTGGACTGTGTGTATGTCTCAAACCGCCCTGGACAGTGTGTGTGTCACAATCCCCAGTGGACAGCGTTTGTGTCACAAACCCCCGTGGACACTTTGTGTGTCACAAACCCCATTGGACAGTGTGTGTGTCACAAAGCCCACTTCACAGCGTGTGTGTCACAAACACCCATGGACAGTGTGTGTGTCACAAACCCCATGGGACAGAGTGTGTGTTACAAACACCATTGGACAACGTGTGTGTTACAAGCCCATTGGGCAGTGTCTGTGTGTCACAAAACCCACTGGAGAGCGTATGTGTCACGAACCCCATTGGACAGCGTGTGTGTCACAAGGGCCATTGGACAGAGTTTGCGTGTCACAAACCCCATTGGATAGTGCGTGTATGTCACAAACCCTATTGGACAGTGTGTGTCTCACAAAACCTATTGGAGAGCATGTGTGTCACAAATACCATTGGAAAGCGTGTGTGTGTCACTATCCCCACTGGACAGCCCGTGTGTCATGAACCCCATTGGACAGAGTGTGTGTCACAAGATCCATTGGACAGAGTGTGTGTGTCACAAACCCCATTGGACAGCGTGAGTTTTACAAACGTCATTGGAAAGTTTGTGTGTCTCAAACCCCATTGGATAGCGTTTGTGTGTAACAAACCCCATTGGAAAGTGTGTATGTGTTCACAAATCCCATTGGATAGCGTGTGTGTGTCACAATCCCCATTGGACAGTGTACGTGTCACGAAACCCATTGGACAGCGTGTGTACCATGAAAACCATTGGATAGCGTGTGTGTCACAAGCACCATTGGACAGAGTGCGTGTGTTACAAACCCCATTAGACAGCGTGTGAGACGAACCTCATTGGACAGTGTGTGTGTCACAAAACCACTGGACAGTGTGTGTGTCACAAACCCCATTGGACAGAGTGGGTGTGAGAAACCCCATTGGACATTGTGTGTGTCACAAACTGCCCTGGATAGTGTGTGTGTCACAGACCCCCAGGATAGCGTGTGTGTCACAGACCCCATTGGACAGCGTGTGGATCACAAACACCTGTGGACACTGTGTTTGTCACAAACCCCATGGGACAGTGTGTGTGTCACAAACCCCACTGGACAGCGTGTGTGTCACGAACCCCATTGGACAGCATGTGTGACACAAGCCCCATTGGACAGAGTGTGTGTGTCACAAAACCCATTGGACAGTGTGTGTGTCACAAAACCCCCAGGACAGTGTGTGTGTCACAAACAGCATTGGACAGAGTGTGTGTGACAAACCCCATTGGACAGCATGTGTGTCACATACCCGCCAGGATAGTGAGTGTGTCACAAACCCCCTGGACAGCGTGTGGGTCACAAACGCCGTTGGACAGCGGGTGTGTCACAAGCCCCATTGGACAGCGTGTGTGTTGCAAACCCCTGTGGACACTGTGTATGTCACAAAACCCATTAGAAAGTGTGTGTCACAAACCCCCTGGATAGTATGTCACAAACCCCCTGGACAGCGTGTGTCACAAAACCCATTGGACAGCCTGTGTGTCAAAAACACCGTTGGACAGTGTGTGTGTCACAAACACCATGGGACAGTGTGTGTGTCACAAACCACATTGGACAGTGTGTGTGGCACAAACCCTTCTGGACAGCCTGTGTGACACAAACTACCCTGGACAGTGTGTGTTTCACAAACCACATTTGACAGAGTGTGTGTCACAAACCCCAATGGACAGTGTGTGTGTCACAAACCCTATTGGACAGCGTGTGGGTGTCACAAACCCCAATAGACATTGTGTGTTTCACAAACCGCATTGGACAGTGTGTGTGTCACAAAGCCAACCAGACAGCGTGTGTGTCACGAACCGCATTAGACAGCGTGTGTGTCACAAGTCCCATTGAACAGAGTGTATGTGTCACAAGCCCCATTTGACAGCGTGTATGTCACAAACACCATTGGGCATTGTGTGTCACAAAGCTGCCTGGACAGTGTGTGTGTCAAAAACCCCTTTGTTTAGCGTGTGTGTCACAAACCCATTTGGACTGCTTGTGTGTATCACAAACCGTATCGGAGAGTGTGTGTGTCAGAAACCCCATTGGATATAGTATGTGTGTCACAAACCCCATTGGATAGTTTGTATGTGTCATAATCCCCATTGGACAGTGTGTCTGACACACCCTCATGGACCGCTTGTATGTCAAAAACCCCATTGGACAGTGTCTGTGTAATAAAACCCATTGGACAGCCTGTGTTTCACAATCCCCATTGGACAGTGTGTGTGACACACCCCCATGGACCGTGTGTATGTCAAAAAACCCATTGGACAGTGTGTGTGTCAGAAACCACATTAGACAGTGTGTGTGTCACAAACCCCCCTGTACAGTCCTTGCATCACGAACGCCATTGGACAGTGTGTGTGTCATAAACCCCATTGGACAGCGTGTGTCACAAACCCTCCTGGACAGTGTCTGTGTCACAAACCCCCCTGGACAGTGTGTGTGTCACGATCAGCATTGGACAGTTTGTGTGTCACAAACCACATTGGAAAGCATGTGTGTGTCACAAACTGCATTGAATAGTTTGTGTGTGTCACAAATCCCATTGGAAAGCCTGTGTTTCACAAACCGCATTGGACAGTGTGTGTGTCCAAATCCCCATTGGACAGCGTGCGTTTCTCAAACCCCATTGGACAGTGTGTGTGACACAAACCCTATTGGACAGTGTGTGTGTCACAAACCCCATTAGACAGTGTGTGTGTCACGAACCCCATTGGATAGTGTGTGTGTCACAAACCCCATTGGACAGTGTGTTTCACAAAACTTCCCGGACAGTGTGTGTGTCACAAACCCCATTGGACAGTGTGTGTGCCACAAACCCCATTAGGCAGTGTGTGTGTCAAAAACCCGATTTGACAGTGTGTGTGTCACAAAACCCATTGGACAGTGTGTGTGTCACAAACCCCATTGGACAGTGTGTGTCACAAACCTTCCTGGGCAGTGTGTGTGTCACGAACCACATTGGAAAACGTTGGTGTGTCACAATCCCCATGGACAGCGTGCATGTCACAATACCCATTGGAAAGTGTTTGTCAAAACCCCCATGGACAGTATGTGTGTCACAAACCCCATTGGACAGCTTGTGTAGTCACAAACCTCATTGGACAGTGTGTGTGTCACAAAGCCCCCTGGACAGTGTGTGCTTCACGATCCCCATTGGACAGCTTGTGTGTCACAAACCACATTGGAATGCATGTGTGTGTCACAAACCCCATTGGAATCTGTGTGTGTCACAAATCACATTGAATATTGTCTGGGTGTCACAAAACCCATTAGACAGTGCGTGTGTCATAAACCCCATTGGACAGCCTGTGTATCACAATCCTATTTGGACAGCGTGTGTGTCACAAACACCATTGGATTGCATGTGAGTATCACAAAAACTATTGGAATGAGTGTGTGTCAGAAACCCCATTGGATAGAGTACGCGTGTCACAAACTCCATAGGATAGTGTGCGTGTGTCACAAACCCCATTAGAAAGTGTGTGTGTCACAAACCCCATTGGACACTGTGTATGTCTTTAACCCCATTGGACAGCGTGTGTGTGTCACAATCCCCACTGCACAGCGTGTGTACGACAATCCCCATTGGACAGTGTGTGTCACAAACCCCCCTGGACAGTGTGTGTGTCACGATCACCATTGGACAACTTGTGTGTCATAAACCCATTGCAAAGCCTGTGTTTCTCAATCCCCATTGGACACCGTGTTTGTCACAAACCCCATTGGACAGTGTGTGTCACGAACCCCATTGGACAGTGTGTTTCTAATAAACCCCCCTGGACAGAATGTTTGTCACAAACACCATTGGACAGTGTGTGTGTCACAAACCGCATTGGATAGTGTGTGTGTGTCACAAAACCCATTAGACAGTGTGTGTGTCACACACCCCATTGGACACCGTGTATGTCACAATCCCCACTGGACAGTGTGCGTGTTATACACCTCATAGGACAGCGTGTCTGTGTCATAATCCCCTTTGGACAGCGTGTGTGTGTCACAAACCCCGTTGGACCGTGTGTTTGTCACGAACCCCATTGGACAGTGTGTATGTAACAAAACCCATAGGCCAGTGTGTGTGGCAAAAACCGCCCATCACAGTCTGTGTGTCACGAACGCCACTGGACAGCGCGTGTGTTTCAGAAACCACATTGGACAGTGTGTGTGTGTCACAATCCAAATTGGACAGCGTGTGTGTCACAAACCCCGTTGGACAGTGTGTGTGTCATAAACCGCATAAGACAGTGTGTGTGTCACAAAACCCATTTGAGAGCGTGTGTGTCACAAACCCCATTGTACAGTGTGTATGTCATAAAACCCGTTGGACAGCATGTGTTTGTCACAATCCTCATTGGATATTGTGTGTGTCATAAACCCCATTGGACAGCCTGTGTTTCGTATTTCCCATTGGACAGCGTGTGTGTCACAAATCCCATTGGACTGTGTGTGTCAGATACCCCCATGGACAGCGTGTTTGTCACAAGCACCATTGGACACAGTGTGTGTGTTACAATCTCCATTGGACAGTGTGTGTGTCATAAACCCCATTGGACAACTTTGTTTCACAATCCCCATTGGAAAGCGTGTGAGTGACGAACCGCATTGGACAGTGTGTGTCACAAACACCCCTGGACAGCGTGTGTGTCACGAACCCCGTTGGACAGTGTGTGTGTTCTAAACGCACCTGGACAGCGTGTATGTCAGAATCCGCATTGGACAAAGTGTTCGTCACAAATCCCATTGGACAGTGTGTGTCACAAACCCCCCTGGACAGTGTGTGTGTCACAAACCCCATTTGACAGCGTGTGTGTGTCACGATCCCCATTGGACAGCGTGTGTGTCACAATCCCCATTGGACAGTGTTTGTCACAAAGCTGCCTGGACAGTGTGTGTGTCAAAAACCCCTTTGTTTAGCGTGTCTGTCACAAACCCCATTGGACAGCGTGTGTGTCTCAAACTGCATTGGATCATTTGTGTGTGTCACAAAACCCATTAGAAAGTGTGTGTGTCATAAACCCCATTGGACAGCCTTTGTGTCACAATCCCCATTGGAAAGCGAGTGTGTCACAATCCCCAGTGGACAGTGTGTGTCACAAAGCTGCCTGGACAGTGTGTGTGTCAAAAACCCCTTTGTTTAGCGTGTGTGTCACAAACCCGTTTGGACTGCTTGTGTGTATCACAAACCCTATCGTAAAGTGTGTGTGTCAGAAACCCCATTGGATAGAGTATGTGTGTCACAGACCCCATTGGATAGTTTGTATGTGTCACAATCCCAATTGGATAGTGTGTGTGTAATAAACCCCATTGGACAGCGTGTGTGTGTCACAATCCCCATTGGACAGTGTGTGTGACACACCCCCATGGACCGTTCGTATGTCAAAAACCCCATTGGACAGTGTGCGTGTCACAAACCCCATTAGACAGTGTGTGTGTCACAAAACCCTTTGGACAGCGTGGTTGTAACAAAGGCCATTGGACAGCTTGTGTGTCACAGAAAACATAGGACAGTGTGTGTCACAGACCAGCCTGGATAGTGTGTGTGCCACAATCCTCATTGGATAGCATGAGTGTCATAAACCCATTGGACAGCCTGTGTTTCACAATACCCATTGGACACTGTCTTTATCACAAACCCCATTGGACAGTGTGTGTCACGAACCCCATTGGACAGAATGTGTTTTACAAACCCCATTGGACAGTGTGTGTGTCACAAGTCCTCCTGGACAGTGTGTGTGTCACGGACCCCATTGAACAGCGTGTGTGTCAGAAACCACATTGGACAGTGTGTGTGTCACAAAGCCCCCTGGACACAGTGTGTGTCACAAACAACATTGGACAGCGTGCGTGTCACAAAACCGATTGAACAGTGGGTGTGTCGTAAACTCCATTGGACATGTTGGTGTATCACAATCATCATTGGACAGCGTGCGTGTCACAATACCCATTGGACAGTGTTTGTCACAAAGCCCCATTGGACAGCGTGTGTGTCACAAACCCCATTGCACAGAGTGTGTGTCACAAACCCCCCTGGACAGTGTTTGTGTCACGATGCACATTGGACAGCTTGTGTGTCACAAACCACATTGGAAAGCATGTGGTTGTCACAAACCCCATTGGAATGTGTATGTGTCACAAACCGCATTGGATAGTGTGTGTGTGTGTGTCACAAAACCCAATAGACAGTGTGTGTGTCATAAACCCCCTTGGACAGCCTGTGTGTCACAATCCTATTTGGACATCATGTGTGTCACAAACCCCATTGGTCAGCGAGTGTGTCATAAAGCCCATTGGACAGCCTGTGTTTCACAAACCCCATTGGATAGTATGAATATCATAAAACCCATTGGACAGCGATTGTGTGTCACAATCCCCATTGGACAGCATGTGTTTCACAAAACCCATTTGACAGTGTCTGTCACAAACGCCTCTGGACAGTGTGTGTGTCACGAACCCCATTGGACAGCGTGTGTGTCACAAACACCATTGGACAGTGTGTCTGTCACAAACCCCAGTAGAGAGTGTATGTGTCAAGAACCCCATTGGACAGAGTGTGTGTGTCACAAACCCCATTGGACAGTGTGTGTGTCACAAACCCCCCTGGACAGCATGTGTGTCACAAACACCATTGGACAGCGTGTGTGTCACAATCCCATTAGACAGTGCGTGCGTCATAAACCCCGTTGGACAGCGTGTGTATGTCACAATCCTCATTGGACATTGTGTGTGTCATAAACCCCATTGGACAGCCTGTGGTTCGTATTTCCCATTGGACAGCGTGTGTGTCACAAATCCCATTGGACTGTGTGTGTCAGATACCCCCATGGACAGCGTGTTTGTCACAAGCACCATTGGACACAGTGTGTGTGTTACAATCTCCATTGGACAGTGTGTGTGTCATAAACCCCATTGGACAACTTTGTTTCACAATCCCCATTGGAAAGCGTGTGAGTGACGAACCGCATTGGACAGTGTGTGTCACAAACACCCCTGGACAGCGTGTGTGTCACGAACCCCGTTGGACAGTGTGTGTGTTCTAAACGCACCTGGACAGCGTGTATGTCAGAATCCGCATTGGACAAAGTGTTCGTCACAAATCCCATTGGACAGTGTGTGTCACAAACCCCCCTGGACAGTGTGTGTGTCACAAACCCCATTTGACAGCGTGTGTGTGTCACGATCCCCATTGGACAGCGTGTGTGTCACAATCCCCATTGGACAGTGTTTGTCACAAAGCTGCCTGGACAGTGTGTGTGTCAAAAACCCCTTTGTTTAGCGTGTCTGTCACAAACCCCATTGGACAGCGTGTGTGTCTCAAACTGCATTGGATCATTTGTGTGTGTCACAAAACCCATTAGAAAGTGTGTGTGTCATAAACCCCATTGGACAGCCTTTGTGTCACAATCCCCATTGGAAAGCGAGTGTGTCACAATCCCCAGTGGACAGTGTGTGTCACAAAGCTGCCTGGACAGTGTGTGTGTCAAAAACCCCTTTGTTTAGCGTGTGTGTCACAAACCCGTTTGGACTGCTTGTGTGTATCACAAACCCTATCGTAAAGTGTGTGTGTCAGAAACCCCATTGGATAGAGTATGTGTGTCACAGACCCCATTGGATAGTTTGTATGTGTCACAATCCCAATTGGATAGTGTGTGTGTAATAAACCCCATTGGACAGCGTGTGTGTGTCACAATCCCCATTGGACAGTGTGTGTGACACACCCCCATGGACCGTTCGTATGTCAAAAACCCCATTGGACAGTGTGCGTGTCACAAACCCCATTAGACAGTGTGTGTGTCACAAAACCCTTTGGACAGCGTGGTTGTAACAAAGGCCATTGGACAGCTTGTGTGTCACAGAAAACATAGGACAGTGTGTGTCACAGACCAGCCTGGATAGTGTGTGTGCCACAATCCTCATTGGATAGCATGAGTGTCATAAACCCATTGGACAGCCTGTGTTTCACAATACCCATTGGACACTGTCTTTATCACAAACCCCATTGGACAGTGTGTGTCACGAACCCCATTGGACAGAATGTGTTTTACAAACCCCATTGGACAGTGTGTGTGTCACAAGTCCTCCTGGACAGTGTGTGTGTCACGGACCCCATTGAACAGCGTGTGTGTCAGAAACCACATTGGACAGTGTGTGTGTCACAAAGCCCCCTGGACACAGTGTGTGTCACAAACAACATTGGACAGCGTGCGTGTCACAAAACCGATTGAACAGTGGGTGTGTCGTAAACTCCATTGGACATGTTGGTGTATCACAATCATCATTGGACAGCGTGCGTGTCACAATACCCATTGGACAGTGTTTGTCACAAAGCCCCATTGGACAGCGTGTGTGTCACAAACCCCATTGCACAGAGTGTGTGTCACAAACCCCCCTGGACAGTGTTTGTGTCACGATGCACATTGGACAGCTTGTGTGTCACAAACCACATTGGAAAGCATGTGGTTGTCACAAACCCCATTGGAATGTGTATGTGTCACAAACCGCATTGGATAGTGTGTGTGTGTGTGTCACAAAACCCAATAGACAGTGTGTGTGTCATAAACCCCCTTGGACAGCCTGTGTGTCACAATCCTATTTGGACATCATGTGTGTCACAAACCCCATTGGTCAGCGAGTGTGTCATAAAGCCCATTGGACAGCCTGTGTTTCACAAACCCCATTGGATAGTATGAATATCATAAAACCCATTGGACAGCGATTGTGTGTCACAATCCCCATTGGACAGCATGTGTTTCACAAAACCCATTTGACAGTGTCTGTCACAAACGCCTCTGGACAGTGTGTGTGTCACGAACCCCATTGGACAGCGTGTGTGTCACAAACACCATTGGACAGTGTGTCTGTCACAAACCCCAGTAGAGAGTGTATGTGTCAAGAACCCCATTGGACAGAGTGTGTGTGTCACAAACCCCATTGGACAGTGTGTGTGTCACAAACCCCCCTGGACAGCATGTGTGTCACAAACACCATTGGACAGCGTGTGTGTCACAATCCCATTAGACAGTGCGTGTGTCATAAACCCCGTTGGACAGCGTGTGTATGTCACAATCCTCATTGGACATTGTGTGTGTCATAAACCCCATTGGACAGCCTGTGGTTCGTATTTCCCATTGGACAGCGTGTGTGTCACAAATCCCATTGGACTGTGTGTGTCAGATACCCCCATGGACAGCGTGTTTGTCACAAGCACCATTGGACACAGTGTGTGTGTTACAATCTCCATTGGACAGTGTGTGTGTCATAAACCCCATTGGACAACTTTGTTTCACAATCCCCATTGGAAAGCGTGTGAGTGACGAACCGCATTGGACAGTGTGTGTCACAAACACCCCTGGACAGCGTGTGTGTCACGAACCCCGTTGGACAGTGTGTGTGTTCTAAACGCACCTGGACAGCGTGTATGTCAGAATCCGCATTGGACAAAGTGTTTGTCACAAATCCCATTGGACAGTGTGTGTCACAAACCCCCCTGGACAGTGTGTGTGTCACAAACCCCATTTGACAGCGTGTGTGTGTCACGATCCCCATTGGACAGCGTGCGTGTCACAATCCCCATTGGACAGTGTTTGTCACAAACCCCCATGGACAGTGTGTCTGTCAAGAACCCCATTGCACAGCGTGTCTGTCACAAACCCCATTGGACAGCGTGTGTGTCTCAAACTGCATTGGATCATTTGTGTGTGTCACAAAACCCATTAGAAAGTGTGTGTGTCATAAACCCCATTGGACAGCCTTTGTGTCACAATCCCCATTGGAAAGCGAGTGTGTCACAATCCCCAGTGGACAGTGTGTGTCACAAAGCTGCCTGGACAGTGTGTGTGTCAAAAACCCCTTTGTTTAGCGTGTGTGTCACAAACCCGTTTGGACTGCTTGTGTGTATCACAAACCCTATCGTAAAGTGTGTGTGTCAGAAACCCCATTGGATAGAGTATGTGTGTCACAGACCCCATTGGATAGTTTGTATGTGTCACAATCCCAATTGGATAGTGTGTGTGTAATAAACCCCATTGGACAGCGTGTGTGTGTCACAATCCCCATTGGACAGTGTGTGTGACACACCCCCATGGACCGTTCGTATGTCAAAAACCCCATTGGACAGTGTGCGTGTCACAAACCCCATTAGACAGTGTGTGTGTCACAAAACCCTTTGGACAGCGTGGTTGTAACAAAGGCCATTGGACAGCTTGTGTGTCACAGAAAACATAGGACAGTGTGTGTCACAGACCAGCCTGGATAGTGTGTGTGCCACAATCCTCATTGGATAGCATGAGTGTCATAAACCCATTGGACAGCCTGTGTTTCACAATACCCATTGGACACTGTCTTTATCACAAACCCCATTGGACAGTGTGTGTCACGAACCCCATTGGACAGAATGTGTTTTACAAACCCCATTGGACAGTGTGTGTGTCACAAGTCCTCCTGGACAGTGTGTGTGTCACGGACCCCATTGAACAGCGTGTGTGTCAGAAACCACATTGGACAGTGTGTGTGTCACAAAGCCCCCTGGACACAGTGTGTGTCACAAACAACATTGGACAGCGTGCGTGTCACAAAACCGATTGAACAGTGGGTGTGTCGTAAACTCCATTGGACATGTTGGTGTATCACAATCATCATTGGACAGCGTGCGTGTCACAATACCCATTGGACAGTGTTTGTCACAAAGCCCCATTGGACAGCGTGTGTGTCACAAACCCCATTGCACAGAGTGTGTGTCACAAACCCCCCTGGACAGTGTTTGTGTCACGATGCACATTGGACAGCTTGTGTGTCACAAACCACATTGGAAAGCATGTGGTTGTCACAAACCCCATTGGAATGTGTATGTGTCACAAACCGCATTGGATAGTGTGTGTGTGTGTGTCACAAAACCCAATAGACAGTGTGTGTGTCATAAACCCCCTTGGACAGCCTGTGTGTCACAATCCTATTTGGACATCATGTGTGTCACAAACCCCATTGGTCAGCGAGTGTGTCATAAAGCCCATTGGACAGCCTGTGTTTCACAAACCCCATTGGATAGTATGAATATCATAAAACCCATTGGACAGCGATTGTGTGTCACAATCCCCATTGGACAGCATGTGTTTCACAAAACCCATTTGACAGTGTCTGTCACAAACGCCTCTGGACAGTGTGTGTGTCACGAACCCCATTGGACAGCGTGTGTGTCACAAACACCATTGGACAGTGTGTCTGTCACAAACCCCAGTAGAGAGTGTATGTGTCAAGAACCCCATTGGACAGAGTGTGTGTGTCACAAACCCCATTGGACAGTGTGTGTGTCACAAACCCCCCTGGACAGCATGTGTGTCACAAACACCATTGGACAGCGTGTGTGTCACAATCCCATTAGACAGTGCGTGTGTCATAAACCCCGTTGGACAGCGTGTGTATGTCACAATCCTCATTGGACATTGTGTGTGTCATAAACCCCATTGGACAGCCTGTGGTTCGTATTTCCCATTGGACAGCGTGTGTGTCACAAATCCCATTGGACTGTGTGTGTCAGATACCCCCATGGACAGCGTGTTTGTCACAAGCACCATTGGACACAGTGTGTGTGTTACAATCTCCATTGGACAGTGTGTGTGTCATAAACCCCATTGGACAACTTTGTTTCACAATCCCCATTGGAAAGCGTGTGAGTGACGAACCGCATTGGACAGTGTGTGTCACAAACACCCCTGGACAGCGTGTGTGTCACGAACCCCGTTGGACAGTGTGTGTGTCACAAAGAACATTGGACACTGTGTGTGTCACAAACCCCATTAGACAGTGTATGTGTCACAAACACCATTGGACAGTGTGCGTGACATAAACCCCATTGGACAATATGTCTGTGTCACAGTCCCCATTGGACAGCGTTTGTGTGTCACAAAACCCCATGGAACGTGTGTATGTCACGAACCCCATCGGACAGTGTGTGTCTCACGAACCCCATTGGACAGTATGTGTGTAACAAACCCCAGAGGCCAACGTGTGTCTCAAAAACCGCCCTGTACAGTCTGTGTGTCACGAACGCCACTGGACAGCCTGTGTGTGTGAGAAACCACATTGGACAGTGTGTGTGTGTCACAATCTCCATTGAAAGCGTGCGTGTCACAATCCCCATTGGACAGTGTGTGTCACAAACCCCCCTGCACAGTGTGTGTGTCACGATCACCATTGGACTGCTTGTGTGTCATAAACACATTGGACAGCCTGTGTTTCACAATCGCCATTGGACAGAGTGAGTGTCAAAAACCCATTGGATTGCCTGTGTTTCACAATACCCATTGAACAACGTGAGTGTCATAAACCCATTGGAGAGCCTGTGTTTCACAATCCCCATTCGACACCGTGTTTGTCACAAACCACATTGGACAGTGTGTCTGTCACAAACCCTCCTGGACAGAGTGTAAGTCACAAACATCATTGGACAGCGTGTGTGTCACAAAACCAATTGGACAGTGTTTGTGTCATTAACCCCATTGGACAGGCTGTGTGTCACAATCCTATTTGGAAGCATGTGTGTCACAAATCCCATTGGTCAGCGAGTGTGTCATAAAGCCCATTGGACAGCCTTGTCTCACCAACCCCATTGGACAGTGTGTGTGTCACAATCCCCCCTGTACAGTCTGTGTGTCACGAACCCCATTGTACAGCGTGTTTGTCACAAACCCCATTGGACAGGGTGTGTCACAAACCCTCTTGGACAGTCTGTGTGTCACGAACGCCATTGGAAAGCGTGTGTGTCACAAACCCCTTTGGACTGTGAGTGTCACAAACCATCTTGGACAGTGTGTGTGTCATGAACCCCATTGGACAGCGTGCGTGTCACAAAAACGATTGGACAGTGTGTGTGCCATAAACCCCATTGGACATGTTGGTGTATCACAATCATCACTGGACAGCGTGCGTGTTCACAATACCCATTGGACTGTGTTTGTTACAAACCCCAATTCACAGTGTGTGTGTCCCAGTCCCCATTGGACAGCGTGTGTGTCTCAATCCCCATTGGACAGTGTCTGTGTCACAATCCCCTCTTGACAGTGTGTGTGTCATAAACCCCATTGGACAGTGTCTGTGTCACAATCCCCTCTTGACAGTGTGTGTGTCATAAACCCCATTGGACAGCCTGTGTGTCACAATCACCATTGGACAGCCTGTGTGTAACAAACCCTGTTGGAAAGTGTGTGTGTCAGAAATCCCATTGGACAGCGTGTCTGTGGCACAAACACCATTGGATAGTGTGTGTGTGTGTCACAAAACCCATTGGAGAGTCTGTTTGTCATAAACCCCATTGGACAGCGTGTGTGTCTCACAAACCCCCATGGACAGTGTGTGTGTCACGAACCCCATTGGACAGCGTGTGTGTCACAAACCCCATTAAACAGTGTGTATGTGTCACAAACACTATTGGACAGCGTGCGTGTCACAATCCCCGTTGGACAGTGTTTGTCAAAAACCCTGGACAGTGTGTGTGTCATGAGCCTCATTGGACATCGTGAGTATCACAAAACCCATTGGAATGTGTGTGTGTCTCAAACTGCTTTGGATCGTTTGTGTGTGTCACAAAATCATTAGACAGTGTGTTTGTCATAAACCCCATTGCATAGATTATGTGTGTCACAAGCCCCATTGGATAGTGTGTGTGAAACAAACCCCATTAGAAAGTGTGTGTGTCACAAAACCCACTTAGCAGTGTGTGTGATTGTCACAATCCTCATTGGACAACGTTCGTGTCATAATTCCCATTGGACAGTGTGTGTCACAAACCTCCATGGACAAAGTGTGTGTCACAAACCCCTTTGGAAACTGTGTGTCACAAAACCCATTGGACACTGTGTGTCACAAAACCCATTGGTCAGTGTGTGTGTCTTAAATGCCATCAGTCAGCGTGTGTGTGTCACAGTCCCCAATGGACAGTGTGTATTTCATAGACCTCATTGGACAGCCTGTGTTTCACAATCCCCGTTGGCCAGTGTGTGTGTAAAAAACCCCATTGGACAGGGTGTGTCAAAAACACCACTGGACAGTCTGTGTGTCATAAACCCCATTGGACAGCGTGTGTGTTACCAACCCCATTGGACAGCGTGTGTGTGTCATAAACCACATTGGACAGTGTGTGTGTGTGTCAAAATCCCCATTGAACAGCGTGCGTGTCACAATTCCCATTGGACAGTGTGTGTACAACAAACCCCATTGGATAATGTGTGTCACATTCCCCATTGGACAGTGTGTGTGTCACAAACACCATTGGACAGTGTGTGTGCTACAAAACGTAATGGACAGTGTATGTGTCACAAACGCAGTTGCACAGCGTGTGTTTTACAAACCCCATTGGACAGCGTGTGGGTCACAATCCCAGTTGGACATCGTGTGTGTCACAAACACCATTAGACAGTGTGTGTGTCACAAACCCCTCTTGACAGCGTGTGTGTCACAAACCCCATTGGACAATGTGTGTGTCACAAACACCTCTGGACAGCGTGTGTGTTACAAACCCTTCTGGACAGTGTGTTTGTCACAAACCCATTTGGAAAGTGTGTGTGTATCTCAAACCCCATTGAATAGCGTGTGTGTGTCACAAACCCCATAGGACACTGTGTGTGTCATGAACCCCATTGTATAGCGTGTTTGTGTGACAAACCCCATTAGACAGCGTGTTTGTCTCAAACCCAGACAGCGTGCGTGACTCAAACCTCATTGGACAGAGTGTATGTCACAAAAGTCATTGGACAGCGTGTGAGCCTCAAACATATTGGACACTGAGTGTGTATCTCACATGCCATTGGACAGCTATTGTGTGTCACAAGCCCCATTGGACAGTGTGTGTGACACAAATCCCATTGAACAACGTGTATATCACAAACCCCTATGGACAGTGTGTGTGTCTCAAACCCATTGGACAGTGTGCGTGTGACAAACTCCTCTGGACAGCGTGTTTTTCACAAACCCTTCTGTATAGTGTGTGTGTCACAAAAGACATTGGACAACGTGTGTGTCTCAAACCTCACTAGACAGTGTGTGTGTCACAAACGACATTGGACAGTGTGTGTGTCTCAAACACATTGGACAATGTGTGTGTATCATATCCCATTGGACAGCGTGTGTGTGTCACAAACCCCATTGGACAGCGTGTGTCACAAACCCCATTGGACAACGTGTGTGTCTCAAACCGCATTGGACAGTGTGTGTGTCAGAAACCCCATTGGACAGTGTGCGTTTCTCAAACCCCATTGGACTGCGTGTGTCTCAAAAACCCCATTGGACAGTGTGTGTGTCACAAACCCCATTTAACAGCCTCTGTGTTTCACAAACCCCATTGGACAGCGTGTGTGTGTCACAATCCCCATTGGACAGTTTGGTTGTCACAAAACCCACTGGACAATATGTGTGTCATAAACCACATTCGAATATTTGTTTATCACAAGCCCCTTTGGATATCCTGTGTGTGTCACAAACCCCACTGGACACTCTGTGTGACAAAAACCCCATTGGGCAGCCTGTGTTTCTCAAACCCCATTGGACATTGTGCATGTCTCAAATCCCTTTGGACAGTGTGTGTCTCAAACCCCATTGGACACTCTGTCTGTCTCAAACCCCATTGGACAGCGTGTGTTTTACAAACCCCTCTAGACAGTGTTTCAAATTTTTCCAGGTCTCTCAAAATTTTTAAAATCCTGTTGAATCTTATAAAATTCCCACTGAATTTTTCCAAATATCCGTCAAAATTTTTACAATTTCACTTCAAAATTTCTAAAATTCCAGTTGAGAGTCTTAAAATTAATGTTGAATTTTTTCAAATTACTGTTAAAATTTTTGAAGTTTTTTAAGATTTTTAAATTTTCACCTCAAAATTTCTGAAATTCTAGTTGAAGTTTGTAAAATTAGTGTTGAAATATTTCAAATTCCCTTCAAAATTTTTCAATTCCTTTAAAATTGTTCAAATTCCCATTGAAATTTTTGAAATTCCTTTCAAATTTTTGAAATCCTGTTGAAATTTTTAAAATTCTCACTGAAATTTTCCAAATCCCTGTCAAAATTTTTACAATTTCACATCTATATTTCTAATATTCCATTTGATATTTGTAAAGTCAGTGTTGACATTTTTCAGTTCGTTCAAAATTTTTAAATTCCCATCAAATTTTTTTAATTCCCATTGAAATTTTTCAAATTCCTTACAAAATTTTTAAATCCTGTTGAAACTTTAAAAGTTCTGCTGAAGGTTTCCAAATCCCCATTATAATTTTTACAATTTCTCATCAAAATTTCTAAAATTCCAGTGAAATTCTTAAAATTAATGTTCAAATTTTTAAAATTCCCATCTAAATTTTTAAAATTTCTATTGAAATTTTGTCAATTCGTTTTGAAATGTTTAAAATTCCCATTCATTTTTTTCAATTCCTGTTCAAATTGTTCAAATTTTCTTCAAAATGTTTCAAATTTCATTTCAAAATTTTTCAAGTCCTGTTGAAACTTTTTAAATTCTCAAAAGAATTTTTCAAATGTTTGTCAAAACTTTTCAATTTCACATCCAAATTTCTAAAATTCCAGTTGTAATTCTTAAAATTAATGTTCAAATTTTTAAAGGTCCCATCAATATTTTAAAAATCCCTGTCAATATTCTTCAAATTTTTCTCAAAATTTTTACAATTTTACTTCAAAATTTTTAAAATCCCAGTTGAAATTTGTAAAAGTAGTGTTGAAATTGTTCAAGTTTCCTTCATAATTTTCAAAATCCTAACAAAATTTTTCAAATTCCCTTCTAAATTTTTACAATTTCACTTCGCAATTTCTAAAATTGCAGTTGAAATTTGCAAAATTAATGTTGAAATTTTTAAAATTCCCTTCATAACTTTTGAATTCCTGTCCAAATTGTTCAAATTCCCATTGAAATCTTTCAAATTCCTTTCAAAATTTTTAAATCCTGTTGAAACTTTTAAAATTCTCACTAAATTTTCCAAATCCCCATCAAAATTTTTACAGTTTCACATCAAAATTTCTAAATGTCCAGTTGAAATTCTTAAAATTAATGTTAAAATTTTTAAAGTTCCCATTCAAAATTTTTAAATCCCCACCAAAATTCTTTGATTTTTTGTTAAAATTTTTACAATTTCTTGTCAAAAATTCTAAAATTCCAGTTGAAATTTGTAAATTTAATGTTGAAATTGTTCAAGTTTCCTTCTAAAATTTTCAAAATCCCCAACAAAATTTTTCAAATTCCCATCAAAATTTTTAAATTTCACATCACAAGTTCTGAAATTCCAGTTGAAATTCTTAAAATTAATGTTGAAATTTTTAAAGTTTCCTTCAAAAGTTTCCTTCCTTCCATGGCCCTGGAAGAGGCTGAGGCGTTTTCTTGGAGTTGCATCCAGCAAAAGTTAAGTTTCAATAATTCCAGAATGAAACCATCCTAACATGAAGCACAGCGCTGGCCATTCCCAACTTCCATCACCAAAAGCAAAAGGCAGACCAGCTGCTTCTTTAAGGCAGCATAGACAAAATAAAGACGCTTGGAACCACAGCAACTCTTCTGTGCAAAACCTGATCATTTGATTGCTATGGAGGAAATTCAGCCTCCCTGGGAAAAGAAGTTTGAATTTTGGGAAATGAGTTACCCAAGGCCTTTTTGGAAGAACGTTACATTTGAATCCCATTTGACTATCAAAACCAGCCTTTAAAGCTTGGTGTAGGAAAGAAGCAAACAGATCGATGTCTCCTGGAGCTCTGCAGTGTGATCAGACCCACTCTCTGGGCACTACCCAGTGAGACACATAAACCTTCATGCACGGACACAGCTCCCAAGCACGACTCCAGCCCTCCCTCATTGCTCCCTTGCATTTTTCAGCATGGCTTTTGCTGTTAATTTAGCAAGAACTCCTCCTGTTGGCAAACTACTGTTGGTAACAAATTACTTGTTGGTCAACAAGTCCAATGGCTTTGTAGCCTACACTGGGACCCAGATTGCTCCTAGGAAGGAAGTGTTGATTTCAGAGAGAACACATAATACAGATTAAAGAGAAGTACACATTGCTGAGTCAACACCTTGAACTGGGCACCTACTGAATTGGAACTGGGAGGCTTAGAGGAGTCAATGCAGCTGTGATTTAGGGCCCAGCAAGTCCCCTGTGTCAAAAGTGTTCCAAATCGTGCTGAGGAAACAGATGCTTCCCACAAAATGATGTGGGTATCTCTAGATGTGCATCACTACCTTTCTGGCCACGGCCCCAACTGACTTGTTGCGGCACAGCCCCGCAGCACCAGAACATGTTGCTGGTCACCTCCCACCTGAGGAGTGCAGGTTGGACAGCTGTGGCAAGTTACTTGCTTTGTTTTATGTCAGTTTTACTCCTTTTGCTTTTCATGAAGTGAGGCTGTTTCACATCCACTCCATCATGACGTTCCAATTTCCCTGAAAGTGCTGGCGTCACCTCATCCCCAAGAAGGACCGCACTGTGAGCAGGAGGAATACACCAGTCCAAGCCAGGAAAAGAAGGGCTCTGCTCCGGGGACGTGGCGGTGCTGTGCTTTGTCCTGAGCCCCCAGCCGATCGCAATACAACTCTGCCCTTCCCAGGCAGAAATTCCCCGCAGGGCAACTGGAGGCTGGGGAGAGAGATGCTGCTGCTCCCGGTGCTGCCCCAGTCATTGCAATCAGCTCTGGTTCTGTGCAGTGCACGGGGGTGCTGGGGAAGAGGAGGATGCTGCGAAGGCTGCAGCCCGGGGCATGCAGCAGCCACAGACAGCCATGGCTGGTTTGCAATGCGCCACACAGGGATCAGCAGCTGCTGCGGCTCTTGGCTAACTGGGTTTATACCTGAGCCTCCCTCCATTTTTGGGCCCCAGAAACCCAGGGCAGAGTAACTCACACCTGAGACGAAGCTCTGAGTGGGTGGATTTCTTGTCAAGACCAGCACTGTTTGCGGCGCTTCTCCCCGGTGTCTCAGGCCTGAACGTGCTCTCGTGACACTGGAAGCCTCGTGCATCAGAGCCTTGTGCAGAGATGGATCATGGCTCAGATTTCCAGCAAGGGAGGGAGCAGCCAGCTCTTCATGACTTGGAAGACCCTCGGGGGAGGTGAGGGACCACATGTGGGTTTGGAGGGTCTCGCCTGTATCAGCTAATATAGGTGCTCCAAAACACCCCCGCAACAGGGTGGTTCCTTGTGAGACGAAGGGGATGCCGTACGGTGCAGGTCAAGAAGGCCAAGTCGGCAATAGATCTCAAATGTTCCGAGTCCTGGACTGGAATTGGAGACAGGCGGGTGGGAAGGGAGCTTGAGGGGGATCCGGTCAAACTGCCGGCTTGCAGCAGCACCAGCCCAGGGCTTCCCGCAACCAATGCCGGGACACCCCGAGGACAGAGATTTCCTGCAGCCTTCTGTGTCCCGAGGTGGAGCAGGAACAGATGAGCACAGGGGGAAAACCGCCATTTTTTTTTTATTGTGGATTTATTGATTTCTGAAAACAATCCAAGGCCGAGCAGAGGCTGGCAGCACCATGTCCTCAGGGCAGGTGAATGCCGCAGTCGCCGTCCATGCACCTATCCCTGGCTTGGCACCCTCAGACACTCCCTCTGGACCCTGCGCAGGCTCAGGACCAGCCGCATGTGCAGGCACCCGCGTGGCGCTGGCAGCCGGGCTCTACTCCTCTTGCTGTCCCGCCGTGCAGCTGCAGCGGAAAGCCCTGTGCAGAGCCCGGAGTGCCCTCCTGAACCGGGAAGGCCGTCGCTGTGGAGCTGGGCCATGCGCTGGGCAGGCGATGTCTGCACTGGTCTCTCTTCCATGCTCTGCAGACATTGGAGAAACCGTGTTCTCTTCTTCATCCTTTGCAACTGGGACGAGAGGGGCTGTGCTGGCCTGTCCCTCATCCTCTCCTGCCAAATGAGCCTCAATGGCTTCAAGTCCTGCAGGTGCTGGTGCTGCCACTGGAACATCCATGCATTGGGCCAGGTCCTGCTGTTCCACCGGTTGCTGGCCAGGTCCCTGGATCTCAGCCTCAGCCCTGCACACAGCCTCACTGATGATGTACTGCACAATGTCTGCCAGGTCCACACTGTCCTCTGTGGGGCTGTGCTGGGCAGGTGCTGGGCGCTCTGCCTCTGCTGCTGCCTCCATGTCTGTGCAGCTGGGCAAGCCAGACCCCTCCTGGGGACCTGCAGGGGCATCCTGGAGGTGCTCCTGGACCGAGGGGTTGATCCAGATGCTGTGGATGGTGTCTCCGCCTTGGCACCCCTCTTTGCTGTTCTCGTCTTGCAAGTCCATGCGCTGGGCCAGGTCCTGCTGTTCCTCCGATTCCTGGCCAGCTGCCATGATCTCAGCCACAGCCCTGCGCATGGCCTCACTGACGATGCGCTGAGCTGTGTCCCACAGAGCCGTGTCGACGGCTGTGGGGCAATGTGGGGCAGGTGCTGGGCACTCTGCCTCTGCTGCTGCCTCGTTGTTGGTGCTGCGAGGCCAGCTAGACCCCTCCTGGGGACCTTTATGGTGGTCCTGCAAGTGCTCCTGGATCAAGGGAGTGAACCAGGTGCTCTGGAGGGTGTGCTGGCCAAGGCTGTGACTGATCTGCGAGCAGGAGGAGGAGCAGGACACATGGGATGGAGGCGGCAGTCCCGGCACTGCAGCAGCTGCTTGCGGCCCCGTCCAACCACCGGCCTCTCCCTCCTGCCCTGTCCTGTCCCTCCCCTGTGGCCTATGGAGTAAGGGGGGCAGCCCGAAGGGCTGGGAGTGGGTGTTCGCCTCCTCGTCAATGGGCATCTTGGGTCTCGTCTATCACAGAGCTACAGTGAGCACCCAGGGGAGATGATGCCTCCTGAGAAGCTGCTGCCTCCTGAGAAGCTGCTCTCCTGGGAGTGAGCACCCCAGTGCTCTCGCTCCTTAAATACCCCCATGGTCAGGGCGGGGACCCCCGTGTCACAATGGCCTCTGGCTATGACGACCCCATGTCACAATGGCCTCTGGTTATGACGTCACAGAACCCGGGCGGTCGTCACGGAGACACCCACCTCCGGGCCCGGCTGGGACTGGCTGTGCGTGCCGTGGGGCAGCCCCTGCTTGAAGGAGGAGGGAGCAGAGAATGGCGAGGGAAGCTGTCCCCAGCACACAGGACCCCGTCCCCCAGAGCTTTGCTCAGAGACGCTGCTGCCTGCTCCACTACACCTGCAAGAATCCGCATTCAGAGCTTGGTTGCAGGACAAACCAAGGGCCACTCTACAGCCTCACCACACTGATTCTTTGTTTTTGTCGTGGTTTGATCGTGGGGAGACAATCAAAACCATGGGAGAACGTTTCCCTTCACCCTTTTTCCCCCTTCAGGCCACAGTAGTCTACAGTTAACCTCCACTCATCGCTAGACTTACACACTGGCCAAATTGGGCTATTGAAAGGTGAGCGAGTCTTCCTGATCACACCCTGGCTTTCCAGTTGATGAATCAATTTCTGAATAGGAATCCAAGAGTCCCGATTGGTGCGATACTGTCGACAATGCACCGTTGTGGTAGCAACTGGCACCTGCTGATCATCAACCATCAGCAGTCCTACAACAGAAGGGCCATCTGAAAGACCAGGAAAATCAGACAGCTGTTCAATTCTCTCAGTGTCCACAGCTGCTATCCCAAATGCCCACCTATACCCTTCTGGGTCCTTAAAATACCCTCTCTTAAGGTAGTCTGTGCCAAGGATGCACGGAACATCTGGCCAGTCACAATGGGATGCTTTTGCCAATTTTTTTCCAGTTAGGCTCACTTCAGCCTCTACAACAGTCAGCTCTTGGGATTCCCCAAGTCACTCCAAAAATACTGATGAGTTGTGTCCCCTTACAGTCTGAAGGAATTATTGTGCACTGAGCAGCAGTGTCCACCAAAGCCTTGTACTCCTGAGGGCGTGTTGTACCAGCCCATCTTATCTGTACCGTCCAGTAAACTCTGTTATCCCTTTCCTCTGCCTGGCTGGAGGCAGGGCACCTCTAATCTCGGTCTTCCACGGTCACTTGGTGTGAATTAGAGGTTCCTTCACAAGCACCAGAATCTCTTTTGTAAACCGGGGCAGCCCTTTTCCTAGAAGCCTGCCCTGTTAACTCGTGCACTCGTTCTTGAAGTTCCCCAGCAGGTTTATTGTGCCACTTACTCATATCTTCTCCCTGCTCACGAAGGAAGGACCACAGTAAACCTCTGATGGTGGCCTGCCTGTGTTCTCTCTCTCTGGAGATTGGGGACACCTTCTCTCTCTCTGGGGACTGGAAACGCTTTCTCTCTCTCTCTGGATATTGGAAATGCTTTCTCCTAATAGCTGAAACATTGGTTCCTACAAATCGAGAGTCATGTGTGTGTTCCCTGAGTGCTTTCATTTTTCTCAACAGCTTTTCAAAACATTCAACAGTTGTTTCACTCAGTTTCTCCACCCTAGAGACATAAGCCCCTAGGGGATCAGAAAGGTTTTCCTCAAATTCCCAGAGCCGCTCAGTCATGTCATTAATACTTTGTCTACCACCAGTTGACACGAACGTTCCTGCCAATATCTTAGCATATGGAGCTGGTGCACTCTGTGAGAATCTGCGCCACATAGACCGTGTACACTCAACTCTGTCTGGATTCACCCCCTCCTGGCTATCTGGCCCAAAATAGATAATCTCTCGTGCAGCTAACTCTCTCAGGAACTGGATACCTCACTCCGTAGCATTCCATTTCCTTGATGTGCACTGACAGTCATCCTTGTTACGAAACCTTGTTTTCATGGCTGTCAAGAGTCGGGTCCAGAGGGCCGTGGGGTTGGGCTCACTGGCAATTGCCCTATCAAGGGCGGAATCCCTTGACAGGGATCCCAACTGTTTGGCTTCTCCGCCCTCCAGTTCTCTTGTGTCAGCCCCGTCATCCCAGCATCGTAGCATCCAGGTTAACATATTCTCACCATCTTTACGAGTATATTCTTTTCGCAACTCTCTTAGCTCACTTGGAGAAAAAGACCGGCTAACGGTCACTTCCTCCCCTGTTGACACCCCGGGGGATGAATGTGGCCCCTTGCCATCATCTGCAGCCCGATTAGTCTTCTTAGTCGCTTTCTTACAACCGGCTACTGATGCCGATATGGGCTTAACATTATTGCTGGGCTTGTTTTTGCTACAACAGGAACAATGCCCCGTATTTGAGGAAGAAGCTTGAGCCTGAGTAGCCATGGTGTTTATGACTGGGGAAGTGGCGGCTGTAATAAGTGATGGTCAAAACTGTTAATGTTGAACAAATCGAGTAGGATTCAATTGTATTATGCATATTATTGTAAGCAGTAACTGCGCTTGTGCAAGTTTGATTATGTTTTGTAGAACCTTGTAGTAGTAGTTAAAGCCAATGCCATAAATAACAGGACTCCCAGATGGTGCCATAAATAACAGGACTACCAGGTGGTGCCATAAATAACAGGACTACCGGATGGTGTCATAAATAACAGGACTCCCGGATGGTGCCACAGATAATAGGACTCCCAGATGGTGTTACAGATAACAGAGCGCCCGGATGTTGCAACAGATAACAAAAGTTCCAGAGACGGAAATTCCCAGCACGTAAACGAGCGTATAACATATATAAGCACATACGAAAGGTTGATTTGGTGTGCCTGTTGGCGGAACTGAGCTTCCCCCGGTCACCCAGCGCTGTTTTGCTTAATTACCGCTTGCTAAATAAAATCGATTGATTGACTCAGAATCGATTTATTGGCTCTTATTTATAACAGCGGCCACAACGGCAGCCCCTTTTCCAGCCTCACCAGACACCGTGCAACTCTCATTGATCAAAAGATACACAAGCCTTCGATTTAACCTAATCTCTCCTAACAAATATATGAATACTAAGATATTTGTCAGGACAGAGATCAGTATCATAGTTCTTTCAAAACTCCATGAATATTCCAAGTGCTCAAAAACATCACGAATCGGCTCAAATGAGAAGGGAGAAGTATGCTGAGTCCTACTTTCCCAAGATTCACTAGCCCATTTAGCAAACACATAACTGGAATTTAGCTCTCCTGGCGGTCTCTCAAGGTACAGCAGAAAGGAGCAGAAACTCATTATTGGTTGCACTACCATAAAGTAAACCACTGCCAAGCCACAGAGTACTGTTATAAGCATGGTCCAGTTCTTTGTCGTTATCTAATGTAAAACTCTATTGACAAGAAACATCCAGGGAAAACATGGAATACTTGTGCAAAAGGTATCAAATAACTTACAGAAAATATACCACAGCATTTTTCAAATCAAAGTAATTCACCTCTACGTTAATACCACTATTCAATATTCTAAACACCCAGACCTGCAAGTCTTGTAATCCTATGAGTTAACACTGTGCCAGGAAAATTCAAAGGTACTGTTGATCAGTTTTAAAAACCTCCCGGTTTTTTTCCCCGTGCCACCCCACGCTGAGCCTGCCGCGTGGCCACGTGGAGCCGAGCCGCGCTCAAACAAAGACACGCCAGACAGCGACACCTAGTGCCCGCGCTGCACAACACTGAGCCCGCCACATGGCCGCCGAGGCAAAGGCTGATAGCGGCAGAGAAACGGCAGGGCGCAGGAGCACGAGGGTCCGACCCTGCCCTTATAAGTGCCAAAATGCTAAAAATTTCTCAAGTCCCGAATTTGCCCGCATTCTCCACCAATTATCTGTCGTGGTTTGATCGTGGGGAGACAATCCAAACCGTGGCAGATGGTTTCCCTTCACCCTTTATTCCTCTTCAGCAACCCTCCCTCTCTCCTTCCCCCTCCTTCTCACTAGGATGTGGGGAGGACAGGAAAAGAGAAAAGTAAAGGAAAAGAGAATTGGGAAACTTAAAACGTTTACTAAGACTAGGAAAACGAACACACGGCAAAAATAACACAGAAACAAACATTGGAAAACCAGTCCTGAAGTCCAGCAGGATCCCACAGTTGAACCGGAAACAGCACGAGACTTCAGCTTGCAGGAACAGTAGAATGAAGGAAAGCAGTCCAATGAAAAACAACCCATGTACCGAGCAGCCCATGCAAAAAGAGAGCAAGCCAGTCCACGTGCTCTGCTTTTATAGGCAGGAAATCGTGAATGGGATGGAATACCCCTATTGGTCAGTTCGTGGCCACATGACTCGGGCCAGTTCCTTCCATTGCTCCCCGCTTCCGCTTCAGCCCAAAACGGGGGGGGGGGTGGTTCACAACACCAGGACGGTTTTCAACATCATCGTCATGAGTTTTCTTAAGTAGGTATGAGCCTCCTTTGAAGAAATAGGCTGAAGCCACATTCACAAGACCACACAGTCCATTTTCAGCAATAGAATCTACCGTTTCCCCCTTTAGTGACAACCAGGGTTCTCTCAAGGTGCGCTTTTACAGTACTTCTGAGCTGTTCAGTGACTCACTTGCTAAAGGAGGTGGCCTCATCCAACTCCCAGTTTTAGCCTGCCAGCTCTCCAATGCATTGCCTCTGCCACCTTCCTTCCACCGGGCCCTAAGTGCATTCTACTACCTGGTTAGGGAGGTGCACGTGCCACCGGTCCCAAAGCATCACTCTGGGGACCCATCATAGCTGGCCATTACCTCTCAGCTGCTGCACCAGCCAAACCTTTCTGGAACAGCAAACTCTCAGAATCTGCTCCAGGTCTGTAAGAGTCGGTCCAAAACCAGTATCTGCCTGAACATCGCTACCAAGAACAGACTGACAGTGACTTAGAGAGAGGCTTGAGGAGAAGCATTGTGTTAAACAGGTGTCTCCAACATGGAAGGCTACTGCTAACAATGGCTGCTGTGTGGAGTTTGCTTGCTGCTTCAGCCAAGCTAGCCCCCACCTCCTAAAAGGGACTGTTAGACAGGTCTCTCTGACCCAGGGACAACCACTGCCATCCAGAAGATGGATTCTTGCCTGCAGCCTCAGTCACACCTTGTCCCCCACCCGCTCCCTCGAACAAAGGATAACAAAAAAGAGCATGCCCAGAAGCTCACCAAGGGTCCTGAGGCCACCCAATTGACCAGAGAGATACCCCTGAATGCAGGCCACGCAGGCACAGACAAGCGCTGGCAAGAGAGGTGAAGACTTTTCGAGCCTGCGCAGTTAAGCCCGGATTGAGAAACAAAGGCGGAGATTGCCCTGAAACAATGGGAGTGAGGGGGATGAAGAAGTATAAAGATAGTTCCTGACTGGACGTCATTGAGATCTCCCCACCAGAGGATCCCAAACCACCATGGAGGACCGGCAGGACTCCATGGGACTGGACACCAGAGGGATGCCTTTGGAGCTCACCTGCTAGTAAACCAGTCCTCATTCCCATCTTTTCCTTCTTCTTTCCCTGTTTCTTTTTCCTTTCCCTTTTTCTTACTCTCTCGCTATCGCGTGCCGCTTTATGGGCAAAATAATAAAGTAACACTGTTTGACTGTATTCTAAGCCCTTGGCATTTCCGATGCCTTAATTTTGTGCTTCGAGAAGAACGTAAATGAACCATCAGGAATCCATCACTGAGTGGACCCTAACAAGGTCCTTGCAAGCTCTCAATCTCCTTTTGCTCCCCTAGCACACTTCTTCCCCCCTCCATGCAGTTTGGTTTCAGCCTAGGGAGCAGACAAATCCTTGGAAAAAGTAGGCATTCTTTTCATGTCCTATGTCGGCACGGGAAAAGAAGAAAATCCCAAAGTCTCAACATCTACACCGCCCTAAGTGGAAGGCCAACGTGTCCCCACCATCCACCAGCATGATGTGCCACTAGTTCATATACGACTCAGTGATTTTGAGAGAGGTAGAAGAAAACAGGCACCAAAAATTAGAAAAAAGTCTGAAAGCTTAAGACAAAACAGCACTTCTTTAGAAGGAGATGATTGGCTCGAAGGGGGATGGGGTTGTAGCTGAGCTTGTCCCAGTCGGGCAGCATTCTAAAACTGATGAGGACCAGGTGGCCTCCTATGCCCCTAGGGAGAAATTGATGTGCTCTGCTCGCTCCCTGAAATGCCTGTACACCAATTCGCACAGCATGGGGAATAAGCAGGAGGAGTTAGAATCCTATGTTCGGTCGGGAGATTATGATCTGGTGGCAATTACAGAAACATAGTGGGACAGTTCACATGACTGGAATGTGGTCATGGATGGCTATGCCCTTTTCAGGAAAGACAGGCCAGCCAGGCATGGTGGTGGAGTTCCTCTCTATGTGAGAGAGCAACTACAATGTACTAAATTCGGCCCAGGAGTGGATGACGAGCGAGTTGAGAGTGTATGGGTCAGGATCAAGGGTCAGGCTGGCAGGGGTGACACTGTTGTGGGCGTCTGTTACAGGCCACCAGATCAGGCTGAGGAAGTTGATGAGGCCTTCTATGGGCAGTTGAGAGTGGCCTCACAGTCACAGGCCCTGGTTGTTGCGAGTGATTTTAACTTCCCTGATGTTTGCTGGAAGGACCATTCAGCCAGCCAGCCACAGTCCAGGAGGTTCCTCCAGTGCATTGATGAGAACTTCCTCATGCAGATGGTGGAGGAGCCGACTAGGAGAGGTGCACTGCTGGATCTCATCCTCACTAACAAGGAGGGTCTGGTCGAAGCAGTAAAGGTTGAGGGCTGCCTGGGTTGCAGTGACCACGAGATGGTGGAGTTCAGCATCTTGTATGGCAGGAACAGAATAGCAAGCAGAATTGCAACCCTGGACTTTAGCAGGGCTAACTTTGGCCTTTTCAAGAAATTGCTGGGGGAAATCCCATGGGCAAGACTGCTTGAAGGTAAAGGGGCCCAAGATAGCTGGATTGCATTCATAGATTGCTTCTTCCACGCTCAGGACCAGAGCATCCCCACACGTAGGAAGTCAAGGAAGGGAGCCAGGAGGCCTGCCTGGTTGAATAGGGATCTGTTGGGTATGCTCAAGCAGAAGAGGAGAGTTTACAGGTCATGGGAACAGGGGCTGGCCACTTGGGAAGAATATAAGGCTGCTGTTAGAAGATGTAGGAAGGCAGCTAGGATAGCCAACGCCTCCTTAGAATTACAGCTGGTGAGAGGGGTCAAGGACAGCAAAAATAACTTTTTCAAATACATAGCAGATAAAACTAATACCAGAGGCGATGTAGGCCCAGTGATGAATGGGGTGGGTACCCTGGTGGCAGAAGATACAGAGAAGGCAGAATTACTGAATGCCTTCTTTGTCTCTGTCTACTCTGCCGGAGGCTGTCCTGGGGAGCCCTGTCCTGTACCCCTGGGCTGTCCTGTACCCCTGAGACTCCGGATGAAGCCAGGTCAATGGAGGAGTTTGCTCTTTAGTCGATGAGGACTGGGTTAGGGAGCAATGAAATAGTCTGGACATCCATAAATCCGTGGGTCCAGATGGGATGCATCCGCAGGTGCTGAGGGAGCTGGCTGAAGTCATTGCTGGACTGCTCTCCAACATCTTTGCCAAGTCTTGGGAAACGGGGGAGGTGCCCGAGTATTGGAGGAAAGCAAATGTCACTCCAGTCTTCAAAAAGGGCAAGAAGGAGGACCCGGGTAATTATAGACCGGTCAGCCTCACCTCTGTCCCTGGGAAAGTAATGGAACAGCTTATCCTTGGTGCCATCTCAAGGCATATCAAGGATAAGAGGGTTATTAGGGGCAGTCAGCATGGCTTTACCAAGGGTAAGTCATGCTTGACCAACCTCATAGCCTTTTATGAGAATGTAACAAGGTGGATGGATGATGGCAGAGCGGTGGATGTGGTCTACCTTGACTTCAGTAAAGCCTTTGACACAGTCTCCCACAGCATTCTCACAGCTAAGTTGAGGAGGTATGGTCTGGACAATAGAGTAGTGAGGTGGGTTGCAAACTGGCTTACGGAGAGAAGCCAGAGAGTGGTAGTCAATGGTGTGGAGCCTAGTTGGAGGCCAGTATCTAGTGGAGCGCCTCAGGGGTCAGTACTGGGGCCAATGTTATTCAATATATTCATTAACGATTTGGACGAGGGAATAAAGTGTACTATCAGCAAGTTTGCTGATGACACTAAGCTGGGAGGGGTGGCTGACATGCCAGAAGGCTGTGCTGCCATCCAGTGGGACTTGGACAGGCTGGAGAGTTGGGCGGGGAATAACCTAATGAAATTTAACAAGGGAAAGTGTAGAGTCCTGCATCTGGGCAGGAACAACCCCAGGTTCCAGTATAGGTTGGGAAATTACATAGTAGAGAGCACTGTAGAGGAAAGGGACCTGGGGGTCCTGGTGGACAGCAGGATGACCATGAGCCAGCACTGTGCCCTTGTGGCCAGGAAGGCCAAAGGCATCCCGGCATGTATTACGAGGGGGGTGGTTAGTAGATCGAGAGAGGTCCTCCTTCCCCTCTACTCCACCCTGGTGAGACCCCATCTAGAATGTTGTGTCCAGTTCTGGGACCCTCAGTTCAAGAAGGACAGGGAACTGCTGGAGAGGGTCCAGCGTAGGGCAACGAAGATGATGAAGGGAGTGGAGCACCTCCCTTATGAAGAAAGGCTGAGGGAGCTGGGGCTCTTTAGTTTGGAGAAGAGGAGACTAAGGGGGGACCTTATAAATGTTTATAAATATATAAAAGGTGAGTGCCATGAGGATGGAGCCAGGCTCTTCTCGGTGGCCAACAATGATAGGACAAGGGGTAAAGGGATAAAGCTGGAACACAAGAGGTTCCACTTAAATTTGAGAAAAAACTTCTCAGTAAGGGTGACAGAACACTGGAACAGGCTGCCCAGGGAGGTTGTAAAGTCTCATTCTCTGGAGACATTCAAAACCCGCCTGCACATGTTTCTGTGTGACCTCATTTAGGGATTCCTGCTCCAGCAGGGGGATTGGACTAGATGATCTTTTGAGGTCCCTTCCAATCTCAAACATACTGTGATAATGTGATACTGTGATCCCTGCACCAAACCACCAAGACTCAGCCTAAGGAGATCTGCAGTTTCTTTTTTTGTACTGCCAGCAGATTGTGGAAGTACAGTATAAAAACCATCCTTATGGAGAGATCTTCGTATTTTAGGCTTAGTCTAAGTGTCTCAAGTAGCTGGAGTTTTTGCTTGGGTCTAATCCATAAGGTCTTATGGCTTTCCTCCTCGTCTGAAGACGAATGTGCTAGAAACTATAAAGCAAAAAAATGTCCTGCAGTCTTGCCTGTCCTTGCCTGTCCTTGACTTGCCTCATTTTCTTCTCATCTCTGTCCCATCCTCTCTCACTAACCCCTCGTCTGGCTGCATGTCTCTTCTTTCCTATTCTCTTTCCTTTTCTCTGGCTCTCCTGCTTCCTGCCTCTTTTCTTGCAATTCCTCCATTTCACTCGTGCAGACCAACACTACTTTTTATTCTTCATTCACTTTCTCCTGCTCCCTTCGCTCTCTCCCTCTGTCACATATCTTTCTTCCCGACTTGTCTCTTGGAGACTTTGGGCCAATTTGGCCCTAAGTCTGGGCATGGTTTGACAAGTTTTCAGAGACCTGGCTGGTGACAGCAGGGACAGCAGGCAGTGACAGGCCTGGGGCTGACAGGCTCCCCATCCCCTAGGGGGCACCTGGCTGCCACACCCAGCTGACATAGAACCTTTGTCACAATGCCCGCTACCGTGGCGAGGATGTGGTGACTCTGCAGGTGACAGGGACACTGCAGGACTTGGTGTCAACTCAGCAATTTCTCAGTTCTCCAAAGAAGCGGAGTTCTGCAAATTGCTGCCTTTGCTCTTGAAAGGGTGCCATCAGGTGGGTGTTTTGGTGTAATACACTAAAAACCAGAGCAGAAATGGCGAAATATTCCCATGATATGCGTGGTCCCTGCACCAAAGCACCATGACTCAGTCTAAGGAGATCTGCAGCTTATTTTTTTGTACTGCCAGCAGATTGTGGAAGTACAGTATAAAAACCATCCTTATGGAGAGATCTTCCTATTTCAGGCTTAATCTAAGTGTCTCAGATAGCTAGGGTTTTTGCTTGGGCCTAATCGATAGGGTCTTACGGCTTTCCTCCTCGTCTAAAGACGAATGTGCTAGAAACTATAAAGCAAAAAAATGTCCTCCAGCCAAGCCTTGCCTTGCCTGTCCTAGCCTTGCCTTCTTTCCTTCTCATCCTGTTCTCTGTCCCATCCTCTCTCACTAAGCCCTCGTCTGGCTGCATGTCTCTTCTTTCCTTTTCTCTCACTCTCCTGCTTCCTGCCTCTTTTCTTGCAATTCCTCCATCTCACTCCTGCAGCCCAACACTACTTTTTATTCTTCCTTCCCTTTCTCCTGCTCCCTTTGCTTTCTCCCTCTGTCCCATATCTTTCTTCCCGACTTGTCTCTTGCAGACTTTGGGCCAAACTGGCCCCATGTCTGGGCATGGTTTGACAAGTTTTCAGAGGACTGGCTGGTGACAGCAGGGACAGCAGGCAGTGACAGGCCCGGGGCTGACAGGCTCCCCATCCCCTAGGGGGCGCCTGGCTGCCACACCCAGCTGACATAGAACCTTTGGCACAATGCCCGCTACCGTGGCGAGGATGCAGTGACTCTGCAGGTGACAGGGACACTGGATGACTTAGTGTCAGCTCAGCAATTTCTCAGTTCCCCAAAGAAGCAGAATTCTGCAAATTGCTGCCTTTGCACTTGAAAGGATGCCATCAGGTGGGTGTTTTGGTGTAATACACTGAAAACCAGAGCAGAAATGGTGAAATATTCCCATGATATTCATGGTACCTGCACCAAAGCACCATGACTCAGCCTAAGGAGATCTGCAGCTTATTTTTTTGTACTGCCTGCAGATTGTGGAACTGCAGTATGAAACCTATCCTTATGGAGACATCTTCGTATTTTAGGCTTAGTCTAAGTGTCTCAAGTAGCTGGGGTTTTTGCTTGGGTCTAATCCAGAGGGTCTTACGGCTTTCCTCCTCGTCTGAAGACGAATGTGCTAGAAACTATAAAGCAAAAAAATGTCCTGCAGTCTCGCCTTGCCTTGCCTGTCCTTGACTTGCCTCATTTTCTTCTCATCCTCTTCTCTGTCCTATCCTCGCTCACTAAGCCCACGTCTGGCTGCATGTCTGTTCTTTCCTATCTTCTCTCCTTTTCTCTGACTCTCCTGCTTCCTGCCTCTTTTATTGCAGTTCCTCCATCTCACTCCTGCCGCCCAACACTACTTTTTATTCTTCCTTCCCTTTCTCCTGCTCCCTTCACTTTCTCCCTCTGTCCCATATCTTTCGTCCCGACTTGTCTCTTTTAGACTTTGGGCCAAATTGGCCCCAAGTCTGGACATGGTTTGATCTGTTTTCAGAGGCCTGGCTGGTGACAGCAGGGACAGCAGGCAGTGACAGGCCTGGGGCTGACAGGCACCCCATCCCCTAGGGGGCATCTGGCTGCCACACCCAGCTGACATAGAACCTTTGTCACAATGCCCGCTACCGTGGCGAGGATGCGGTGACTCTGCAGGTGACAGGGACACTGCAGGACTTGGTGTCAGCTCAGCAATTTCTCAGTTCCCCAAAGAAGCAGAATTCTGCAAATTGCTGCCTTTGCCCTTGAAGGATGTCATCAGGTGGGTGTTTTGGTGTAATACACTGAAAACCAGAGCAGAAATGGTGAAATATTCCCATGATATGCATGGTCCCTGCCCCAAAGCACCATGACTCAGCCTAAGGTAATCCAGCAGCTTCTTTTTTTGTACTGCAAGCAGATTGTGGAAGTACAGTATAAAAACCATCCTTATGGAGAGATCTTGGTATTTTAGGCTTAGTCTAAGTGTCTCAGGTAGCTGGGGTTTTGGCTTGGGCCAAACCCGTACGGTGTTATGGCTTTCCTCCTAGTCTGAAGACGAATGTGCTAGAAACTATAAAGCAAAAAAATGTCCTGCAGCCTTGCCTTGCCTTCCCTGTACTTGCCTGTCCTTGCCTTGCCTTATTTCCTTCTCATCCTGCTGTCTGTCCCATCCTCTGTCACTAACCCCTCGTCTGGCTGCATGTCTCTTCTTTCCTTGTCTCTCACTCTCCTGCTTCCTGCCTCTTTTCTTGCAATTCCTCCATCTCACTCCTGCAGCCCAACACTACTTTTTATTCTTCCTTCCCTTTCTCCTGCTTCCTTCGCTCTCTCCCTCTGTCCCATATCTTTCTTCCCGACTTGTCTGTTGGAGACATTGGGCCAAATTGGCCCCAAGTCTGGGCATGGTTTGACAAGTTTTCAGAGGCCTGGGTGCTGACAGCAGGGACAGCAGGCAGTGACAGGCCCGGGGCTGACAGGCTCCCCATCCCCTACGTGGCACCTGGCTGCCACACCCAGCTGACATAGAACCTTTGTCACAATGCCCGCTACCGTGGCAAGGATGCAGTGACTCTGCAGGTACACAGGGACACTGCAGGACTTGGTGTCAGCTCAGAAATTTCTCAGTTCTCCAAAGAAGTAGAATTCTGCAAATTTCTACCTTTGCTCTTGAAAGGATGTCATCAGGTGGGTGTTTTGGTGTAATACACTAAAAACCAGAGCAGAAATGGTGAAATATTCCCATGATATGCATGCTTTCTGCACCAAAGCACCATGACTCAGCCTAAGGAGATCTGCAGCTTCTTTTTTTGTACTGCCAGCAGATTGTGGAAGTACAGTATAAAAACCATCCTTATGGAGAGATCTTCCTATTTTAGGCTTAGTCTAAGTGTCTCAAGCAGCTGGGGTTTTTTCCTGCGCCTAATCCATACAGTCTTACAGATTTCCTTCTAGTCTGAAGACGAATGTGCTAGAAACTATAAAGCAAAAAAATATCCTACAGCCTAGCCTTGCCTTGCCTGTCCTTGCCTGTCCTTGCCTTGCCTTATTTCCTTCTCATCCTGTTCTCTGTCCCATCCTATCTCACTAACCCCTCATCTCACTGCATGTCTCTTCTTTCCTTTTCTCTCACTCTTTTGCTTCCTGCCTCTTTTCTTGCAATTCCTCCATCTCACTCCTGCAGCCCAACACTACTTTTTATTCTTCCTTCCCTTTCTTCTGCTCCCTTCGCTCTCTCCCTCTGTCCCATATCTTTCTTCCGGACTTGTCTTTTGGAGACTTTGGGCCAAATTGGCCCCAAGTCTGGGAATGGTTTGACAAGTTTTCAGAGGCCTGGCTGGTGACAGCAGGGCCAGCAGGCAGTGACAGGCCTGGGGCTGACAGGCTCCCCATCCCCTAGGGGGTGCCTGGCTGCCACACCCAGCTGACATAGAACCTTTGTCACAATGCCTGCTACCGTGGTGAGGATGCGGTGACTCTGCAGGTGACAGGGACACTGCAGGACTTGGTGTCAGCTCAGAAATTTCTCAGTGCTCCAAAGAAGCGGAATTCTGCAAATTGCGGCCTTTGCTCTTGAAAGGATGTCATCAGGTGGGTGTTTTGGTGTAATACACTAAAAACCAGAGCAGAAATGGTGAAATATTCCCATGATATGTATGCTCTCTGCACCAAAGCACCATGACTCAGCCTAAGGAGATCTGCAGCTTATTTTTTTGTACTGCCAGCAGATTGTGGAAGTACAGTATAAAAACCATCCTTGTGGAGAGATCTTCCTATTTTAGGCTTAGTCAAAGTGTCTCAGGTAGCTGGGGTTTTTGCTTGGGGCTAATCCATACGGTCTTATGGCTTTCCTCCTAGTCTGAAGACGAATGTGCTAGAAACTACAAAGCAAAAAAGTGTGCTGCAGCCTAGCCTTGCCTTCCTGTCCTTGCCTTGCCTTATTTCCTTCTCATCCTGTTCTCTGTCCCATCCTCTCTCACTAAGCCCTCGTCTGGCTCCATGTCTCTTCTTTCCTTTTCTCTCACTCTCCTGCTTCCTGCCTCTTTTCTTGCAATTCCTCCATCTCACTCCTGCAGCCCCATACTACTTTTTATTCCTCCTTCCATTTCTCCTGCTCTCTTTGCTCTCTCCCTCTGTCCCATATCTTTCTTCCGGACTTGTCTTTTGGAGACTTTGGGCCAAATTGGCCCCAAGTCTGGGCATGGTTTGACAAGTTTTCAGAGGCCTGGCTGGTGACAGCAGGGACAGCAGGCAGTGACAGGCCTGGGGCTGACAGGCTCCACATCCCCTAGGGGGCGCCTGGCTGCCACACCCAGCTGACATAGAACCTTTGTCACAATGCCTGCTATCGTGTTGAGGATGCGGTGACTCTGCAGGTGACAGGGACACTGCAGGACTTGGTGTCAGCTCAGAAATTTCTCAGTGCTCCAAAGAAGCGGAATTCTGCAAATTGCTGCCTTTGCTCTTGAAAGGATGTCATCAGGTGGGTGTTTTGGTGTAATAAACTAAAAACCAGAGCAGAAATGTTCCCATGATATGCATGCTCTCTGCACCAAAGCACCATGACTCAGCCTAAGGAGATCTGCAGCTTATTTTTTTGTGCTGGCAGCAGATTGTGGAAGTACAGTATAAAAACCATCCTTATGGAGAGATCTTCCTATTTTAGGCTTAGTCTAAGTGTCTCAGGTAGCTGGGGTTTTTGCTTGGGCCTAATCCATACGGTCTTTTGGCTTTCCTCCTAGTCTGAAGACGAATGTGCTAGAAACTATAAAGCAAAAAAGTGTCCTGCAGCCTAGCCTTGCCTTGACTGTCCTTGCCTCTCCTTGCATTGCCTTATTTCCTTCTCATCCTGTTCTCTGTCCCATCCTCTCTCACTAACCCCTCGTCTGGCTGCATGTCTCTTCTTTCCTTTTCTCTCACTCTCCTGCTTCCTGCCTCTTTTCTTGCAATTCCTCCATCTCACTCCTGCAGCCCCATACTTCTTTTTATTCTTCCTTCCCTTTCTCCTGCTCCCTTCGCTCTCTCCCTCTGTCCCATATCGTTCTTCCCGACTTGTCTCTTGGAGACTTTGTGCCAAATTGGCCCCTAGTCTGGGAACGGTTTGACAAGTTTTCAGAGGCCTGGCTGGTGACAGCAGGGACAGCAGGCAGTGACAGGCCTGGGGCTGACAGGCTCCCCATCACCTAGATGGTGCCTGGCTGCCACATCCAGCTGACATAGAACCTTTGTCACAATGTCCGCTACCGTGGTGAGGATGCGGTGACTCTGCAGGTGACAGGGACTCTACAGGACTTGATGTCAGCTCAGCAGTTTCTCAGTTCACCAAAGAAGCAGAATTCTGCAAATTGCTGCTTTTGCTCTTGAAAGGATATCATCAGGTGGGTGTTTTGGTGTAATATACTGAAAACCTGAGCAGAAATGGTGAAATATTCCCATGATATGCATGGTCCCTGCCCCAAAGCACCATGACTCAGCCTAAGGAGATCTGCAGCTTCTTTTTTTGTACTGCCAGCAGATTGTGGAAGTACAGTATAAAAACCATCCTTATGGAGAGATCTTGGTATTTTAGGCTTAGTCTAGGTGTCTCAGGTAGCTGGGGTTTTTGCTTGGGCCTATTCCATACGGTCTTATGGCTTTCCTCCTAGTCTGAAGACGAATGTGCTAGAAACTATAAAGCAAAAAAGTGTCCTGCAGCCTAGCCTTGCCTTCCCTGTCCTTGCCTGTCCTTGCCTTGCCTAATTTCCTTCTCATCCTGTTGTCTGTCCCATCCTCTCTCACTAAGCCCTCGTCTGGCTGCATGTCTCTTCTTTCCTTTTCTCTCACTCTCCTGCTTCCTGCCTCTGTTCTTGCAATTCCTCCTTCTCACTCCTGCAGCCCAACACTACTTTTTATTCTTCCTTCCCTTTCTCCTGCTTCCTTCGCTCTCTCCCTCTGTCCCATATCTTTCTTCCCAACTTGTCTCTTGGAGATTTTGGGCAAAATTGGCCCCATGTCTGGGCATGGTTTGACAAGTTTTCAGAGCCCTGGCTGGGGACAGCAGGGACAGCAGGCAGTGACAGGCCTGGGGCTGACAGGCTCCCCATCCCCTAGGGGGCACCTGGCTGCCACACCCAGCTGACATTGAACCTTTGTCACAATGCCCGCTACCGTGGCGAGGATGCGGTGGCTCTGCAGGTGACAGGGACACTGCAGGACTTGGTGTCAGCTCAGCAATTTCTCAGTTCTCCAAAGAAGCGGAATTCTGCAAATTGCTGCCTTTGCTCTTGAAAGGATGTCATCAGGTGGGTGTTTTGGTGTAATACACTAAAACCAGAGAAGAAATGGTGAAATATTCCCATGATATGCGTGCTCCCTGCACCAAAGCACCATGACTCAGCCTAAGGAGATCTGCAGCTTCTTTTCTGTACTGCCAGCAGATTGTGGAAGTACAGTATAAAAACCATCCTTATGGAGAGATCTTCGCATTTTAGGCTTAGTCTAAGTGTCTCAGGTAGCTGGGGTTTTTGCTTGGGCCTAATCCATACGGTCTTATGGCTTTCCTCCTAGTCTGAAGACGAATGTGCTAGAAACTATAAAGCAAAAAAGTGTCCTGCAGCTAAGCCTTGCCTTCCCTGTCCTTGTTTGTCCTTGCCTTGCCTTATTTCCTTCTCATCCTGTTCTCTGTCCCATCCTCTCTCACTAACCCCTCGTCTGGCTGCATTTCTCTTCTTTCCTTTTCTCTCACTCTCCTGCTTCCTGCCTCTTTTCTTGCAATTCCTCCATCTCACTCCTGCAGCCCAACACTACTTTTTATTCTCCCTTCCCTTTCTCCTGCTCCCTTCGCTCTCTCCCTCTGTCCCATATCTTTCTTCCCAACTTGTCTCTTGGAGATTTTGGGCCAAATTGGCCCCATGTCTGGGCATGGTTTGACAAGTTTTCAGAGGCCTGGCTGGTGACAGCAGGGACACGAGGCAGTGACAGGCCTGGGGCTGACAGGCTCCCCATCCCCTAGGGGGCGCCTGGCTGCCACACCCAGCTGACATTGAACCTTTGTCACAATGCCCGCTACCGTGGCGAGGATGCGGTGACTCTGCAGGTGACAGGGACACTGCAGGACTTGGTGTCAGCTCAGCAATTTCTCAGTTCTCCAAAGAAGCGGAATTCTGCAAATTGCTGCCTTTGCTCTTGAAAGGATGTCATCAGGTGGGTGTTTTCGTGTAATATACTAAAAACCAGAGCAGAAATGGTGAAATATTCCCATGATATGCATGGTCCCTGCACCAAAGCACCATGACTCAGCCTAAGGAGATCTGCAAATTCTTTTTTTATACTGCCAGCAGATTGTGGAAGTACAGTATAAAAACCATCCTTATGGACAGATCTTCCTATTTTAGGCTTAGTCTAAGTGTCTCAGGTAGCTGGGGTTTTTGCTTGGGCCTAATCCATACGGTCTTATGGCTTTCCACCTAGTCTGAAGACGAATGTGCTAGAAATTATAAAGCGAATACATGTCCTGCAGCCTAGCCTTGCCTTGCCTGTCCTTGCCTGTCCTAGCCTTGCCTTATTTCCTCTCATCCTGTTCTCTGTCCCATCCTCTCTCACTAAGCCCTCGTCTGGCTGCATGTCTCTTCTTTCCTTTTCTCTCACTCTCCTGCTTCCTGCCTCTTTTCTTGCAATTCCTCCATCTCACTCCTGCAGCCCAACACTACTTTTTATTCTTCCTTCCCTTTCTCCTGCTCCCTTCGCTCTCTCCCTCTGTCCCATATCTTTCTTCCCGACTTGTCTGTTGGAGACTTTGGACCAAATTGGCCCCATGTCTGGGCATTGTTTGACAAGTTTTCAGAGGCCTGGCTGGTGACAGCAGGGACAGCAGGCAGTGACAGGCGTGGGGCTGACAGGCTCCCCATCCCCTAGGGCCACCTCGGTGCCACACCCAGCTGACATAGAACCTTTGCAACAATGCCAGCTACTGTGGCGAGGATGCGGTGACTCCGCAGGTGAGAGGGACACTGCAGGACTTGGTGTCAGCTCAGCAATTTCTCAGTTCTCCAAAGAAGTAGAATTCTGCCAAATTGCTGCCTTTGCTCTTGAAAGGATGTCATCAGGTGGGTGTTTTGGTGTAATACACTAAAAACCGGAGCAGAAATGGTGAAATATTCCCATGATATGCGTGGTCCCTGCACCAAAGCACCATAGAATCACAGAATCACAGAATCGACTGGGTTGGAAAAGACCTCAGAGATCATCGAGTCCAACCCTTGGTCCAACTCTAGTCCGTTTACTATATAATGGCACTAAGTGCCATGTCCAATCTCAGTTTAAAACCCTCTAGGGACGTCGAGTCCACTACCTCCCTGGGCAGGCCATTCCAGTGCCTGTCCACTCTCTCTGTAAAGAATTTCTTTCTAATATCCAGCCTAAATTTCCCCTGGTAGTATTTAAGCCCATGCCCCCTTGTCCTATTGCTATCTGCCTGGGAGAAGAGACCAATCCCCACCTGGCTATAACTTCCCTTCAGGTAGTTACTGAGAGTGATGAGGTCACCTCTAAGCCTCCCCTTCTGTAGACTGAACAACCCCAGCTCCCTCAGCCTCTCCTCATAGGTCTTACGTTCAAGTCCCTTCACCAGTCGTGTTGCTCTTCTCTGCACCCGCTCCAGCACTTCAATGTCTTTCCTGAACTGAGGGGCCCAGAACTGAACACAATACTCCAGGTGTGCCCTCACCAATGCAGAGTACAGGGGAAGGATCATTTCCCTTGTCCTGCTGACCACGCTGTTTTTGATACAGGACAGGATACCGTTGGCCTTCTTGGCCACCTGGGCACACTGTTGGCTCATGTTGAGCTTCCTGTCAATTAGCACCCCCAGGTCCCTTTCTGTCTGACTGCTCTCCAGCCACTCTGCGCCCAGCCTGTAGCGCTGCGGGGGGTTGTTGTGACCAAAGTGCAGCACCCGGCACTTGGCCTTATTGAACTTCATCTCATTGGAATCAGCCCATTTTTCCAGTCTATCCAGATCCCTCTGCAGAGCCCTCCTGCCTTCCAGCAGGTCGACACTCCCTCCCAACTTGGTGTCATCAGCAAATTTGCTGATGATGGTCTCAATCCCCTCATCTAAATCATCAATAAAGATTTTAAACAGGACTGGACCCAACACTGACCCCTGGGGAACACCACTAATGACTGGCCGCCAGCTGGATGCAGCCCCATTCACCAGCACTCTCTGGGCCCGGCCCTCCAGCCAGTTCTTAACCCAGCATAGAGTACACTTGTCCAAGCCGTGGGCTACCAGCTTTTGCAAGAGTATATTATGGGAGACAGTGTCAAAGGCCTTGCTCAAGTCCACATAGACCACATCCACGGCTTTCCCCTCATCCACCAGCTGGGTCACCTGATCATAAAAGGAGATCAGGTTGGTCAGACAGGACCTGCCCCTCCTAAACCCATGCTGGCTGGGTCTGATCCCTTGTCCATCCTGAAGGTGCTGTGTGATTCCATTCAGGATGATCTGCTCCATAACCCTGCCAGGCACCGAGGTCAGGCTGACAGGCCTGTAGTTGCCAGGGTCAGCTCTGCAGCCCTTTTTGTGGACTGGGGTAACACTGGCCAATTTCCAATCATATGGGACCTCCCCAGTGAGCCAGGACTGTTGGAAGATGATGGAGAGCGGCTTGGCAAGTTCTTCTGCTAGCTCCCTCATCACCCTAGGATGGATCCCATCTGGTCCCATAGACTTATGAGGATCCAGATGGCTCAGTAAATCACCAACTATTTCCTCCTGGAATACAAGGGGCCTATTTGGCTTCCTATCTCTGTTAACCACCTCCAGAGATGAGTTGTCCTGAGGGCCACCTGTCTTACTGGTAAAAACTGAGGCAAAGTAGGTATTAAGTACCTCAGCTTTCTCCTCATCTTTGTTAACTATATTTTCTTCAGAGTCCAACAGAGAGTGGAGGTTTTCCTTGCCCCTCCTTTTCTTATTAACATATTTGAAGAAGGACTTTTTATTATCCCTGACAGAATTGGCCAAGTTAACTTCAAATTGCACTTTTGTTTCCCTGATCTTTTTTCTGCATGATCTAGCTATTTCCATAAATTCTTCATAAGTAGCCAGCCCTTTTTTCCACAGTTGGTAAAGTCTCCTTTTATTTCTGATTTCATTCAGAATCTCCCTGTTTAGCCAAGCCGGTTGTCTTCCCTGCCGGCTAGCCTTTCGGCACACTGGTATAGCCTGTTCCTGTGCACTCAAAACCACCTGCTTGAAGCATGTCGAACCCTCCTGGGCCCCCTTGTTTTTAAGCGTTGTTTCCCAGGGTATGCTCTGAACTAGACTTCTGAATAGGCAAAAATCTGCCCTCCGGAAGTCCAGCGTAGAGGTTTTGTTAATGGTTCTCCCTGCATCTCTGAGTATTGAAAATTTTATTATTTCATGGTCGCTATGCCCCAGGCGGCCTCCAACCACTACATCTCCCACCAGCCCTTCTCTGTTTGTAAACAGTAGGTCTAGCGGGGTCTTGCCCCTGGTGGGCTCATTTACCAGCTGATGAAAGAAATTGTCCTCTATACACTCAAGGAACTTCCTAGACTGCCTCTTCTGTGCAGTATTGAGCTCCCAGCAGATATCTGGCAGGTTAAAGTCACCCACAAGAACAAGGGCCGTCGATTTTGAGACATCTGCCAGCTGCTTGTAGAATAATTCATCTCCTTCATTGTCCTGGTTGGGCGGTCTATAACAGACACCCACGAGGATGTCAGCCTTGTTGGACTTCCCCCTGATTCTGGTCCACAGGCACTCAACCTTGTCACTGCTGACCTCAAGTTTAACAGAGTCGAGTGACTCTCTAACATATAAAGCCACCCCTCCACCTCTCCTCCCCTGCCTATCTTTTCTGAAGAGCTTGTAGCCACATATAGCAGCACTCCAGTCATATGAGTCATCCCAGCATGTTTCAGTGATGGCAACTATGTCATAGCTTTCCTGCTGCACGATGGCTTCCAGCTCCTCTTGTTTGCTGCCCATACTGCGTGCATTAGTGTACATGCACTTCAAGTGGGCTGCTGATTTCCCTCTTAATTCGGGCTTTCAATCCTTAGGCTGATCTTTGGAGAGCCCAGTTTCAATCTCTTCCCCCTTCAAACCTAGTTTAAAACCCTCCTGATCAGCCCTGCCAACTTATGGGCTGTAGTCCTCTTGCTCTCCCTAGAAGGATGAAGCCCATATGATTTGAGGAGACTGGGTACCACGGAGCTTGCCCCATGGTCAAAAAACCCAAAATTTTGACGGTGACACCAATCCTTAAGCCACCTGTTGATGAGATGGGCTTTTCTGATCCTCTCTTATTTAGTTCCTCATCCATCCCAGCTAGCACAGGAACTGAGGCAAATATCACTTGTGCTAACATCCCATGAACTGACTGACCCAGTGCTTTAAAGTCCTTTTTAATTATCTTGATACTCATTCTGTTGATGTCCTCGCTGCCAGCTAGGACTACTGACAGGGGACTACTAACCATGACTCAGCCTAAGGAGATCTGCAGCTTATTTTTATGTACTGCCAGCAGATTGTGGAAGTACAGTATAAAAACCATCCTTATGGAGAGATCTTCGTATTTTAGGCTTAGTCTAAGTGTCTCAAGTAGCTGGGGTATTTGCTTGGGCCTAATCCATACGGTCTTATGGCTTTCCTCCTAGACTGAAGATGAATGTGATAGAATCTATAAAGCAAAAAAGTGTTCTGCACCCTATCTTTGCATTGCCTGTCCTTGCCAGTCCTTGCCTTGCCTTATTTCACTCTCATCCTGTTCTCTGCCCCATCCTCTCTCACTAAGCCCTCGTCTGGCTGCATGTCTCTTCTTTCCTTTTCTCTCACTCTCCTGCTTCCTGCCTCTTTTCTTGCAATTCCTCCATCTCACTCCTGCAGCCCAACACTACATTTTATTCTTCCTTCCCTTTCTCCTGCTCCCTTCGCTCTCTCCCTCTGTCCCATATCTTTCTTCCCGACTTGTCTCTTGGAGACTTTGGGCCAAATTGGCCCCACGTCTGGGCATGGTTTGACAAGTTTTCAGAGGCCTGGCTGGTGACAGCAGGGACACCAGGCAGTGACAGGCCTGGGGCTGACAGGCTCCCCATCCCCTAGGGGGCGCCTGGCTGCCACACCCAGCTGACATAGAACCTTTGTCACAATGTCCGCTACCGTGGCGAGGATGCGGTGGCTCTGCAGGTGACAGGGACACTGCAGGACTTGGTGTCAGCTCAGCAATTTCTCACTTCCCCAAAGAAGCGGAATTCTGCAAATTGCTGCCTTTGCTCTTGAAAGGATGTCATCAGGTTGTTGTTCTGGTGTAATACACTAAAAATCAGAGCAGAAATGGTGAAATATTCCCATAGTATGCGTGGTCCCTGCATCAAAGCACCATGACTCAGCCTAAAGAGATCTGCAGCTTCTTTTTTTGTACTGCCAGCAGATTGTGGAAGTACAGTATAAAAACCATCCTTATGGAGAGATCTTCGTATTTTAGGCTTAGTCTAAGTGTCTCAGGTAGCCGGGGTTTTTGCTTGGGCCTAATCCATACGGTCTTATGGCTTTCCTCCTAGTATGAAGACAAATGTGCTAGAAACTATAAAGCATAAAAGTGTCCTGCAGCCTAGCTTTGACTTGCCTGTCCTTGCCTGTCCTTACCTTGCCTTATTTCCTTCTCCTCCTGTTCTCTGTCCCATCCTCTCTCACTAAACCCTCGTCTGGCTGCATGTCTCTTCTTTGTTTTCTCTGACTCTCCTGCTTCCTGCCTCTTTTCTTGCAATTCCTCCATCTCACTCCTGCAGCCCAACACTACTTTTTATTCTTCCTCCCCTTTCTCCTGCTCCCTTCGCTCTCTCCCTCTGTCCCATATCTTTCTTCCCGACTTGCCTCTTCTACATTTTGGGCCAAATTGGCCCCAAGTCTGGGCGTGGTTTGACAAGTTTTCAGAGGCCTGGCTGGTGACAGCAGGGACAGCAGGCATGACAGGCCCGGGGCTGACAGGCTTCCCATCCCCTAGGGGGCCCCTGGCTGCCACACCCAGCTGACATAGAACCTTTGTCACAATGCCCGCTACCGTGGCGAGGATGCGGTGACTCTGCAGGTGACAGGGACACTGCAGGACTTGGTGTCAGCTCAGAAATTTCTCAGTTCTCCAAAGAAGTGGAATTCTGCAAATTGCTGCCTTTGCTCTTGAAAGGATGTCATCAGGTGGGTGTTTTGGTGTAATACACAAAAACCAGAGCAGAAATGGTGAAATATTCCCATGATGTGCGTAGTCCCTGCACCAAAGAACCGTGACTCAGCCTAAGGAGATCTGCAGCTTCTTTTTTTGTACTGCCAGCAGATTGTGTAAGTACAGTATAAAAACCATCCTTATGGACAGATCTTCCTATTTTAGGCTTAGTCTAAGCGTCTCAAGTAGATGGGGTTTTTGCTTGGGCCTAATCCTTACGGTCTTGTGGCTTTCCTCCTAGTCTGAAGACGAATGTGCTAGAAACTATAAAGCAAAAACATGTCCTGCAGCCTAGCCTGTCCTTGCCTGTCCCAGCCTTGCCTTATGTCCTTCTCATCCTGTTCTCTGTCCCATCCTCTCTCACTAAGCCCTCGTCTGGCTGCATGTCTCTTCTTTCCTTTTCTCTCACTCTCCTGCTTCCTGCCTCTTTTCTTGCAATTCCTCCATCTCACTCCTGCAGCCCAACACTACTTTTTATTCTTCCTTCCCTTTCTTCTGCTCCCTTCTCTTTCTCCCTCTGTCCCATATCTTTCTTCCCGACTTGTCTCTTGGAGACTTTGGGCCAAAATGGCCCCAAGTCTGGGCATTTTTTAAACAAGTTTTCAGAGGCCTGGCTGGTGGCAACAGGGACACCAGGCAGTGACAGGCCCGGGGCTGACATGCTTCCCATCCCCTAGGGGGCCCCTGGCTGCCACACCCAGCTGACATAGAACCTTTGTCACAATGCCCGCTACCGTGGCGAGGATGCGGTGGCTCTGCAGGTGACAGGGACACTGCAGGACTTGGTGTCAGCTCAGCAATTTCTCACTTCCCCTAAGAAGCGGAATTCTGCAAATTGCTGCCTTTGCTCTTGAAAGGATGTCATCAGGTGGGTGTTTTGGTGTCATACACTGAAAACAGAGCAGAAACTGTGAAATATTCCCATGATATGCATGGTCCCTGCCCCAAAGCACCATGACTCAGCCTAAGGAGATCTGCAGCTTATTTTTTTGTACTGCTAGCAGATTGTGGAAGTAGAGTATAAAAACCATCCTTATGGAGAGATCTTCGTATTTTAGGCTTAGTCTAAGCGTCTCAAGTAGCTGGGGTTTTTGCTTGGGCCTAATCCATAGGGTCTTATGGCTTTCCTCCTAGTCTGAAGACGAATGTGCTAGAAACTATAAAGCAAAAACGCGTCCTGCAGCCTAGCCTTGCGTTGCCTGTCCTTGCCTGTCCTAGCCTTGCCTTCTTTCATTCTCATCCTGTTCTCTGTCCCATCCTCTCTCACTAACCCCTCGTCTGGCTGCATGTCTCTTCTTTCCTTTTCTCTCACTCTCCTGCTTCCTGCCTCTTTTCTTGCAATTCCTCCATCTCATTCCTGCAGCCCAACACTACTTTTTATTCTTCCTTCCCTTTCTCCTGCTCCCTTCGCTTTCTCCCTCTGTCCCATATCTTTCTTCCCGACTTGTCTCTTGCAGACTTTGGGCCAAATTGGCCCCAAGTCTGGGCATGGTATGACAAGTTTTCAGAGGCCTGGCTGGTGGCAACAGGGACACCAGGCAGTGACAGGCCCGGGGCTGACAGGTTCCCCATCCCCTAGGGGGCGCCTGGCTCCCACACCCAGCTGATATAGAACCTTTGTCACAATGCCCGCTACCGTGGCTAGGATCCGGTGGCTCTGCAGGTGACAGGGACACTGCAGGACTTGGTGTCAGCTCAGCAATTTCTCACTTCCCCTAAGAAGTGGAATTCTGCAAATTGCTGCCTTTGCTCTTGAAAGGATGTCGTGAGGTGGGTGTTTTGGTGTCATACACTGAAAACAGAGCAGAAACTGTGAAATATTCCCATGATATGCATGGTCCCTGCCCCAAAGCACCATGACTCAGCCTAAGGAGATCTGCAGCTTATTTTTTTGTACTGCCAGCAGATTGTGGAAGTACAGTATAAAAACCATCCTTATGGAGAGATCTTGGTATTTTAGGCTTACTCTAAGTGTCTCAAGTAGCTGGGGTTTTTGCTTGGGCCTAATCCATACGGTCTTATGGCTTTCCTCCTAGTCTGAAGACGAATGTGCTAGAAACTATAAAGCAAAAACATGTCCTGCAGCCTAGCCTTGCCTTGCCTGTCCCTGCCTGTTCTAGCCTTGCCTTATGTCCTTCTCATCCTGTTGTCTGTCCCATCCTCTCTCACTAACCCCTCGTCTGGCTGCATGTCTCTTCTTTCCTTTTCTCTCACTCTCCTGCTTCCTGCCTCTTTTCTTGCAATTCCTCCATCTCACTCCTGCAGCCCAACACTACTTTTTATTCTTCCTTCCCTTTCTCCTGCTCCCTTCGCTTTCTCCCTCTGTCCCATATCTTTTTTCATGACTTGTCTCTTGGAGACTTTGGGCCAAACTGGCCCCAAGTCTGGGCATGGTTTGACAAGTTTTCAGAGGCCTGGCTGGTGGTAGCAGGGACACCAGGCAGTGACAGGCCCGGGGCTGACAGGCTCCCCATCCCCTAGCAGGGGCCTGGCTGCCACACCCAGCTGACATAGAACCTTTGTCACAATGCCCGCTACCGTGGCGAGGATGCGGTGGCTCTGCAGGTGACAGGGACACTGCAGGACTTGGTGTCAGCTCAGCAATTTCTCACTTCCCCTAAGAAGCGGAATTGTGCAAATTGCTGCCTTTGCTCTTGAAAGGATGTCATCAGGTGGGTGTTTTGGTGTCATACACTGAAAACAGAGCAGAAACTGTGAAATATTCCCATGATATGCATGGTCCCTGCCCCAAAGCACCATTACTCAGCCTAAGGAGATCTGCAGCTTATTTTTTTGTACTGCCAGCAGATTGTGGAAGTACAGTATAAAAACCATCCTTATGGATTGATCTTGGTATTTTAGGCTTAGTCTAAGTGTCTCAAGTAGCTGGGGTTTTTGCTTGGGCCTAATCCATACGGTCTTATGGCTTTCCTCCTAGTCTGAAGACGAATGTGCTAGAAACTATAAAGCAAAAACATGTCCTGCAGCCTAGCCTTGCCTTGCCTGTCCTTGCCTGTCCTAGCCTTGCCTTATGTCCTTCTCATGCTGTTCTCTGTCCCATCCTCTCTCACTAACCCCTCGTCTGGCTGCATGTCTCTTCCTTCCTTTTCTCTCACTCTCCTGCTTCCTGCCTCTTTTCTTGCAATTCCTCCATCTCACTCCTGCAGCCCAACACTACTTTTTATTCTTCCTTCCCTTTCTCCTGCTCCCTTCGCTTTCTCCCTCTGTCCCATATCTTTCTTCCCGACTTGTCTCTTGCAGACTTTGGGCCAAACTGGCCCCAAGTCTGGGCATGGTTTGACAAGTTTTCAGAGGGACACCAGGCAGTGACAGGCCCGGGGCTGACAGGCTCCCCATCCCCTAGGGGGCGCCTGGCTGCCACACCCAGCTGACATAGAACCTTTGTCACAATGCCCGCTACCGTGGCGAGGATGCAGTGGCTTGCAGGTGACAGGGACACTGCAGGACTTGGTGTCAGCTCAGCAATTTCTCACTTCCCCTAAGAAGCGGAATTCTGCAAATTGCTGCCTTTGCTCTTGAAAGGATGTCATCAGGTGGGTGTTTTGGTGTCATACACTGAAAACAGAGCAGAAACTGTGAAATATTCCCATGAAATGCACGGTCCCAGCCCCAAAGCACCATGACTCAGCCTAAGGAGATCTGCAGCTTATTTTTTTGTACTGGCAGCAGATTGTGGAAGTACAGTATAAAAACCATCCTTATGGAGAGATCTTGGTATTTTAGGCTTAGTCTAAGTGTCTCAAGTAGCTGGGGTTTTTGCTTGGGCCTAATCCATACGGTCTTATGGCTTTCCTCCTAGTCTGAAGACGAATGTGCTAGAAACTATAAAGCAAAAACATGTCCTGCAGCCTAGCCTTGCCTTGCCTGTCCTTGACTTGCCTTATTTCCTTCTCATCCTGTTCTCTGTCTCATCCTTTCTCACTAACCCCTCGTCTGGCTGCATGTCTCTTCTTTCCTTTTCTCTCACTCTCCTGCTTCCTGCCTCTTTTCTTGCAATTCCTCCATCTCACTCCTGCAGCCCAACACTACTTTTTATTCTTCCTTCCCTTTCTCCTGCTCCCTCCGCTTTCTCCCTCTGTCCCATATCTTTCTTCCCGACTTGTCTCTTGCAGACTTTGGGCCAAACTGGCCCCAAGTCTGGGCATGGTTTGACAAGTTTTCAGAGGCCTGGCTGGTGGCAGCAGGGACACCAGGCAGTGACAGGCCCGGGGCTGACAGGCTCCCCATCCCCTAGGGGGCGCCTGGCTGCCACACCCAGCTGACATAGAACCTTTGTCACAATGCCCGCTACCGTGACGAGGATGCGGTGGCTCTGCAGGTGACAGGGACACTGCAGGACTTGGTGTCAGCTCAGCGATTTCTCACTTCCCGTAAGAAGCGGAATTCTGCAAATTGCTGCCTTTGCTCTTGAAAGGATGTCATCAGGTGGGTGTTTTGGTGTCATACACTGAAAACAGAGCAGAAACTGTGAAATATTCCCATGATATGCACGGTGCCTGCCCCAAAGCACCATTACTCAGCCTAAGGAGATCTGCAGCTTATTTTTTTGTACTGCCAGCAGATTGTGGAAGTACAGTATAAAAACCATCCTTATGGATTGATCTTGGTATTTTAGGCTTAGTCTAAGTGTCTCAAGTAGCTGGGGTTTTTGCTTGGGCCTAATCCATACGGTCTTATGGCTTTCCTCCTAGTCTGAAGACGAATGTGCTAGAAACTATAAAGCAAAAACATGTCCTGCAGCCTAGCCTTGCCTTGCCTGTCCCTGCCTGTTCTAGACTTGCCTTATGTCCTTCTCATCCTGTTGTCTGTCCCATCCTCTCTCACTAACCCCTCGTCTGGCTGCATGTCTCTTCTTTCCTTTTCTCTCACTCTCCTGCTTCCTGCCTCTTTTCTTGCAATTCCTCCATCTCACTCCTGCAGCCCAACACTACTTTTTATTCTTCCTTCCCTTTCTCCTGCTCCCTTCGCTTTCTCCCTCTGTCCCATATCTTTTTTCATGACTTGTCTCTTGGAGACTTTGGGCCAAACTGGCCCCAAGTCTGGGCATGGTTTGACAAGTTTTCAGAGGCCTGGCTGGTGGTAGCAGGGACACCAGGCAGTGACAGGCCCGGGGCTGACAGGCTCCCCATCCCCTAGCAGGGGCCTGGCTGCCACACCCAGCTGACATAGAACCTTTGTCACAATGCCCGCTACCGTGGCGAGGATGCGGTGGCTCTGCAGGTGACAGGGACACTGCAGGACTTGGTGTCAGCTCAGCAATTTCTCACTTCCCCTAAGAAGCGGAATTGTGCAAATTGCTGCCTTTGCTCTTGAAAGGATGTCATCAGGTGGGTGTTTTGGTGTCATACACTGAAAACAGAGCAGAAACTGTGAAATATTCCCATGATATGCACGGTCCCTGCCCCAAAGCACCATTACTCAGCCTAAGGAGATCTGCAGCTTATTTTTTTGTACTGCCAGCAGATTGTGGAAGTACAGTATAAAAACCATCCTTATGGAGAGATCTTCCTATTTTAGGCTTAGTCTAAGTGTCTCAAGTAGCTGGGGTTTTTGCTTGGGCCTAATCCATACGGTCTTATGGCTTTCCTCCTAGTCTGAAGACGAATGTGCTAGAAACTATAAAGCAAAAACATGTCCTGCAGCCTAGCCTTGCCTTGCCTGTCCTTGCCTGTCCTAGCCTTGCCTTATGTCCTTCTCATGCTGTTCTCTGTCCCATCCTCTCTCACTAACCCCTCGTCTGGCTGCATGTCTCTTCCTTCCTTTTCTCTCACTCTCCTGCTTCCTGCCTCTTTTCTTGCAATTCGTCCATCTCACTCCTGCAGCCCAACACTACTTTTTATTCTTCCTTCCCTTTCTCCTGCTCCCTTCGCTTTCTCCCTCTGTCCCATATCTTTCTTCCCGACTTGTCTCTTGCAGACTTTGGGCCAAACTGGCCCCAAGTCTGGGCATGGTTTGACAAGTTTTCAGAGGGACACCAGGCAGTGACAGGCCCGGGGCTGACAGGCTCCCCATCCCCTAGGGGGCGCCTGGCTGCCACACCCAGCTGACATAGAACCTTTGTCACAATGCCCGCTACCGTGGCGAGGATGCAGTGGCTTGCAGGTGACAGGGACACTGCAGGACTTGGTGTCAGCTCAGCAATTTCTCACTTCCCCTAAGAAGCGGAATTCTGCAAATTGCTGCCTTTGCTCTTGAAAGGATGTCATCAGGTGGGTGTTTTGGTGTCATACACTGAAAACAGAGCAGAAACTGTGAAATATTCCCATGAAATGCACGGTCCCAGCCCCAAAGCACCATGACTCAGCCTAAGGAGATCTGCAGCTTATTTTTTTGTACTGGCAGCAGATTGTGGAAGTACAGTATAAAAACCATCCTTATGGAGAGATCTTGGTATTTTAGGCTTAGTCTAAGTGTCTCAAGTAGCTGGGGTTTTTGCTTGGGCCTAATCCATACGGTCTTATGGCTTTCCTCCTAGTCTGAAGACGAATGTGCTAGAAACTATAAAGCAAAAACATGTCCTGCAGCCTAGCCTTGCCTTGCCTCTCCTTGCCTGTCCCAGCCTTGCCTTCTTTCCTTCTCGTCCTGTTCTCTGTCCCATCCTCTCTCACTAACCCCTCGTCTGGCTGCATGTCTCTTCTTTCCTTTTCTCTCACTCTCCTGCTTCCTGCCTCTTTTCTTGCAATTCCTCCATCTCACTCCTGCAGCCCAACACTACTTTTTATTCTTCCTTCCCTTTCTCCTGCTCCCTTCGCTTTCTCCCTCTGTCCCATATCTTTCTTCCCGACTTGTCTCTTGCAGACTTTGGGCCAAACTGGCCCCAAGTCTGGGCATGGTTTGACAAGTTTTCAGAGGCCTGGCTGGTGGCAGCAGGGACACCAGGCAGTGACAGGCCCGGGGCTGACAGGCTCCCCATCCCCTAGGGGGCGCCTGGCTGCCACACCCAGCTGACATAGAACCTTTGTCACAATGCCCGCTGCCGTGGCGAGGATGCGGTGGCTCTGCAGGTGACAGGGACACTGCAGGACTTGGTGTCAGCTCAGCAATTTCTCACTTCCCCTAAGAAGGGGAATTCTGCAAATTGCTGCCTTTGCTCTTGAAAGGATGTCATCAGGTGGGTGTTTTGGTGTCATACACTGAAAACAGAGCAGAAACTGTGAAATATTCCCATGAAATGCACGGTCCCAGCCCCAAAGCACCATGACTCAGCCTAAGGAGATCTGCAGCTTATTTTTTTGTACTGGCAGCAGATTGTGGAAGTACAGTATAAAAACCATCCTTATGGAGAGATCTTGGTATTTTAGGCTTAGTCTAAGTGTCTCAAGTAGCTGGGGTTTTTGCTTGGGCCTAATCCATACGGTCTTATGGCTTTCCTCCTAGTCTGAAGACGAATGTGCTAGAAACTATAAAGCAAAAACATGTCCTGCAGCCTAGCCTTGCCTTGCCTGTCCCTGCCTGTTCTAGACTTGCCTTATGTCCTTCTCATCCTGTTGTCTGTCCCATCCTCTCTCACTAACCCCTCGTCTGGCTGCATGTCTCTTCTTTCCTTTTCTCTCACTCTCCTGCTTCCTGCCTCTTTTCTTGCAATTCCTCCATCTCACTCCTGCAGCCCAACACTACTTTTTATTCTTCCTTCCCTTTCTCCTGCTCCCTTCGCTTTCTCCCTCTGTCCCATATCTTTTTTCATGACTTGTCTCTTGGAGACTTTGGGCCAAACTGGCCCCAAGTCTGGGCATGGTTTGACAAGTTTTCAGAGGCCTGGCTGGTGGTAGCAGGGACACCAGGCAGTGACAGGCCCGGGGCTGACAGGCTCCCCATCCCCTAGCAGGGGCCTGGCTGCCACACCCAGCTGACATAGAACCTTTGTCACAATGCCCGCTACCGTGGCGAGGATGCGGTGGCTCTGCAGGTGACAGGGACACTGCAGGACTTGGTGTCAGCTCAGCAATTTCTCACTTCCCCTAAGAAGCGGAATTGTGCAAATTGCTGCCTTTGCTCTTGAAAGGATGTCATCAGGTGGGTGTTTTGGTGTCATACACTGAAAACAGAGCAGAAACTGTGAAATATTCCCATGATATGCACGGTCCCTGCCCCAAAGCACCATTACTCAGCCTAAGGAGATCTGCAGCTTATTTTTTTGTACTGCCAGCAGATTGTGGAAGTACAGTATAAAAACCATCCTTATGGAGAGATCTTCCTATTTTAGGCTTAGTCTAAGTGTCTCAAGTAGCTGGGGTTTTTGCTTGGGCCTAATCCATACGGTCTTATGGCTTTCCTCCTAGTCTGAAGACGAATGTGCTAGAAACTATAAAGCAAAAACATGTCCTGCAGCCTAGCCTTGCCTTGCCTGTCCTTGCCTGTCCTAGCCTTGCCTTATGTCCTTCTCATGCTGTTCTCTGTCCCATCCTCTCTCACTAACCCCTCGTCTGGCTGCATGTCTCTTCCTTCCTTTTCTCTCACTCTCCTGCTTCCTGCCTCTTTTCTTGCAATTCGTCCATCTCACTCCTGCAGCCCAACACTACTTTTTATTCTTCCTTCCCTTTCTCCTGCTCCCTTCGCTTTCTCCCTCTGTCCCATATCTTTCTTCCCGACTTGTCTCTTGCAGACTTTGGGCCAAACTGGCCCCAAGTCTGGGCATGGTTTGACAAGTTTTCAGAGGGACACCAGGCAGTGACAGGCCCGGGGCTGACAGGCTCCCCATCCCCTAGGGGGCGCCTGGCTGCCACACCCAGCTGACATAGAACCTTTGTCACAATGCCCGCTACCGTGGCGAGGATGCAGTGGCTTGCAGGTGACAGGGACACTGCAGGACTTGGTGTCAGCTCAGCAATTTCTCACTTCCCCTAAGAAGCGGAATTCTGCAAATTGCTGCCTTTGCTCTTGAAAGGATGTCATCAGGTGGGTGTTTTGGTGTCATACACTGAAAACAGAGCAGAAACTGTGAAATATTCCCATGAAATGCACGGTCCCAGCCCCAAAGCACCATGACTCAGCCTAAGGAGATCTGCAGCTTATTTTTTTGTACTGGCAGCAGATTGTGGAAGTACAGTATAAAAACCATCCTTATGGAGAGATCTTGGTATTTTAGGCTTAGTCTAAGTGTCTCAAGTAGCTGGGGTTTTTGCTTGGGCCTAATCCATACGGTCTTATGGCTTTCCTCCTAGTCTGAAGACGAATGTGCTAGAAACTATAAAGCAAAAACATGTCCTGCAGCCTAGCCTTGCCTTGCCTCTCCTTGCCTGTCCCAGCCTTGCCTTCTTTCCTTCTCGTCCTGTTCTCTGTCCCATCCTCTCTCACTAACCCCTCGTCTGGCTGCATGTCTCTTCTTTCCTTTTCTCTCACTCTCCTGCTTCCTGCCTCTTTTCTTGCAATTCCTCCATCTCACTCCTGCAGCCCAACACTACTTTTTATTCTTCCTTCCCTTTCTCCTGCTCCCTTCGCTTTCTCCCTCTGTCCCATATCTTTCTTCCCGACTTGTCTCTTGCAGACTTTGGGCCAAACTGGCCCCAAGTCTGGGCATGGTTTGACAAGTTTTCAGAGGCCTGGCTGGTGGCAGCAGGGACACCAGGCAGTGACAGGCCCGGGGCTGACAGGCTCCCCATCCCCTAGGGGGCGCCTGGCTGCCACACCCAGCTGACATAGAACCTTTGTCACAATGCCCGCTGCCGTGGCGAGGATGCGGTGGCTCTGCAGGTGACAGGGACACTGCAGGACTTGGTGTCAGCTCAGCAATTTCTCACTTCCCCTAAGAAGGGGAATTCTGCAAATTGCTGCCTTTGCTCTTGAAAGGATGTCATCAGGTGGGTGTTTTGGTGTCATACACTGAAAACAGAGCAGAAACTGTGAAATATTCCCATGAAATGCACGGTCCCAGCCCCAAAGCACCATGACTCAGCCTAAGGAGATCTGCAGCTTATTTTTTTGTACTGGCAGCAGATTGTGGAAGTACAGTATAAAAACCATCCTTATGGAGAGATCTTGGTATTTTAGGCTTAGTCTAAGTGTCTCAAGTAGCTGGGGTTTTTGCTTGGGCCTAATCCATACGGTCTTATGGCTTTCCTCCTAGTCTGAAGACGAATGTGCTAGAAACTATAAAGCAAAAACATGTCCTGCAGCCTAGCCTTGCCTTGCCTGTCCCTGCCTGTTCTAGCCTTGCCTTATGTCCTTCTCATCCTGTTGTCTGTCCCATCCTCTCTCACTAACCCCTCGTCTGGCTGCATGTCTCTTCTTTCCTTTTCTCTCACTCTCCTGCTTCCTGCCTCTTTTCTTGCAATTCCTCCATCTCACTCCTGCAGCCCAACACTACTTTTTATTCTTCCTTCCCTTTCTCCTGCTCCCTTCGCTTTCTCCCTCTGTCCCATATCTTTTTTCATGACTTGTCTCTTGGAGACTTTGGGCCAAACTGGCCCCAAGTCTGGGCATGGTTTGACAAGTTTTCAGAGGCCTGGCTGGTGGTAGCAGGGACACCAGGCAGTGACAGGCCCGGGGCTGACAGGCTCCCCATCCCCTAGCGGGGGCCTGGCTGCCACACCCAGCTGACATAGAACCTTTGTCACAATGCCCGCTACCGTGGCGAGGATGCGGTGGCTCTGCAGGTGACAGGGACACTGCAGGACTTGGTGTCAGCTCAGCAATTTCTCACTTCCCCTAAGAAGCGGAATTGTGCAAATTGCTGCCTTTGCTCTTGAAAGGATGTCATCAGGTGGGTGTTTTGGTGTCATACACTGAAAACAGAGCAGAAACTGTGAAATATTCCCATGATATGCACGGTCCCTGCCCCAAAGCACCATGACTCAGCCTAAGGAGATCTGCAGCTTATTTTTTTGTACTGCCAGCAGATTGTGGAAGTACAGTATAAAAACCATCCTTATGGATTGATCTTGGTATTTTAGGCTTAGTCTAAGTGTCTCAAGTAGCTGGGGTTTTTGCTTGGGCCTAATCCATACGGTCTTATGGCTTTCCTCCTAGTCTGAAGACGAATGTGCTAGAAACTATAAAGCAAAAACATGTCCTGCAGCCTAGCCTTGCCTTGCCTGTCCTTGCCTGTCCTAGCCTTGCCTTATGTCCTTCTCATGCTGTTCTCTGTCCCATCCTCTCTCACTAACCCCTCGTCTGGCTGCATGTCTCTTCCTTCCTTTTCTCTCACTCTCCTGCTTCCTGCCTCTTTTCTTGCAATTCCTCCATCTCACTCCTGCAGCCCAACACTACTTTTTATTCTTCCTTCCCTTTCTCCTGCTCCCTTCGCTTTCTCCCTCTGTCCCATATCTTTCTTCCCGACTTGTCTCTTGCAGACTTTGGGCCAAACTGGCCCCAAGTCTGGGCATGGTTTGACAAGTTTTCAGAGGGACACCAGGCAGTGACAGGCCCGGGGCTGACAGGCTCCCCATCCCCTAGGGGGCGCCTGGCTGCCACACCCAGCTGACATAGAACCTTTGTCACAATGCCCGCTACCGTGGCGAGGATGCAGTGGCTTGCAGGTGACAGGGACACTGCAGGACTTGGTGTCAGCTCAGCAATTTCTCACTTCCCCTAAGAAGCGGAATTCTGCAAATTGCTGCCTTTGCTCTTGAAAGGATGTCATCAGGTGGGTGTTTTGGTGTCATACACTGAAAACAGAGCAGAAACTGTGAAATATTCCCATGAAATGCACGGTCCCAGCCCCAAAGCACCATGACTCAGCCTAAGGAGATCTGCAGCTTATTTTTTTGTGCTGGCAGCAGATTGTGGAAGTACAGTATAAAAACCATCCTTATGGAGAGATCTTGGTATTTTAGGCTTAGTCTAAGTGTCTCAAGTAGCTGGGGTTTTTGCTTGGGCCTAATCCATACGGTCTTATGGCTTTCCTCCTAGTCTGAAGACGAATGTGCTAGAAACTATAAAGCAAAAACATGTCCTGCAGCCTAGCCTTGCCTTGCCTGTCCTTGCCTGTCCTAGCCTTGCCTTATGTCCTTCTCATGCTGTTCTCTGTCCCATCCTCTCTCACTAACCCCTCGTCTGGCTGCATGTCTCTTCTTTCCTTTTCTCTCACTCTCCTGCTTCCTGCCTCTTTTCTTGCAATTCCTCCATCTCACTCCTGCAGCCCAACACTACTTTTTATTCTTCCTTCCCTTTCTCCTGCTCCCTTCGCTTTCTCCCTCTGTCCCATATCTTTCTTCCCGACTTGTCTCTTGCAGACTTTGGGCCAAACTGGCCCCAAGTCTGGGCATGGTTTGACAAGTTTTCAGAGGCCTGGCTGGTGGCAGCAGGGACACCAGGCAGTGACAGGCCCGGGGCTGACAGGCTCCCCATCCCCTAGGGGGCGCCTGGCTGCCACACCCAGCTGACATAGAACCTTTGTCACAATGCCCGCTGCCGTGGCGAGGATGCGGTGGCTCTGCAGGTGACAGGGACACTGCAGGACTTGGTGTCAGCTCAGCAATTTCTCACTTCCCCTAAGAAGGGGAATTCTGCAAATTGCTGCCTTTGCTCTTGAAAGGATGTCATCAGGTGGGTGTTTTGGTGTCATACACTGAAAACAGAGCAGAAACTGTGAAATATTCCCATGAAATGCACGGTCCCAGCCCCAAAGCAACATGACTCAGCCTAAGGAGATCTGCAGCTTATTTTTTTGTACTGGCAGCAGATTGTGGAAGTACAGGATAAAAACCATCCTTATGGAGAGATCTTGGTATTTTAGGCTTAGTCTAAGTGTCTCAAGTAACTGGGGTTTTTGCTTGGGCCTAATCCATATGGTCTTATGGCTTTCCTCCTAGTCTGAAGACGAATGTGCTAGAAACTATAAAGCAAAAACATGTCCTGCAACCTATCTTTGCCTTGCCTGTTCTTGCCTGTCCTAGCCTTGCCTTATGTCCTTCTCATGCTGTTCTCTGTCCCATCCTCTCTCACTAACCCCTCGTCTGGCTGCATGTCTCTTCCTTCCTTTTCTCTCACTCTCCTGCTTCCTGCCTCTTTTCTTGCAATTCCTCCATCTCACTCCTGCAGCCCAACACTACTTTTTATTCTTCCTTCCCTTTCTCCTGCTCCCTTCGCTTTCTCCCTCTGTCCCATATCTTTCTTCCCGACTTGTCTCTTGCAGACTTTGGGCCAAACTGGCCCCAAGTCTGGGCATGGTTTGACAAGTTTTCAGAGGGACACCAGGCAGTGACAGGCCCGGGGCTGACAGGCTCCCCATCCCCTAGGGGGCGCCTGGCTGCCACACCCAGCTGACATAGAACCTTTGTCACAATGCCCGCTACCGTGGCGAGGATGCAGTGGCTTGCAGGTGACAGGGACACTGCAGGACTTGGTGTCAGCTCAGCAATTTCTCACTTCCGCTAAGAAGCGGAATTCTGCAAATTGCTGCCTTTGCTCTTGAAAGGATGTCATCAGGTGGGTGTTTTGGTGTCATACACTGAAAACAGAGCAGAAACTGTGAAATATTCCCATGAAATGCACGGTCCCAGCCCCAAAGCACCATGACTCAGCCTAAGGAGATCTGCAGCTTATTTTTTTGTACTGGCAGCAGATTGTGGAAGTACAGTATAAAAACCATCCTTATGGAGAGATCTTGGTATTTTAGGCTTAGTCTAAGTGTCTCAAGTAGCTGGGGTTTTTGCTTGGGCCTAATCCATACGGTCTTATGGCTTTCCTCCTAGTCTGAAGACGAATGTGCTAGAAACTATAAAGCAAAAACATGTCCTGCAGCCTAGCCTTGCCTTGCCTCTCCTTGCCTGTCCCAGCCTTGCCTTCTTTCCTTCTCGTCCTGTTCTCTGTCCCATCCTCTCTCACTAACCCCTCGTCTGGCTGCATGTCTCTTCTTTCCTTTTCTCTCACTCTCCTGCTTCCTGCCTCTTTTCTTGCAATTCCTCCATCTCACTCCTGCAGCCCAACACTACTTTTTATTCTTCCTTCCCTTTCTCCTGCTCCCTTCGCTTTCTCCCTCTGTCCCATATCTTTCTTCCCGACTTGTCTCTTGCAGACTTTGGGACAAACTGGCCCCAAGTCTGGGCATGGTTTGACAAGTTTTCAGAGGCCTGGCTGGTGGTAGCAGGGACACCAGGCAGTGACAGGCCCGGGGCTGACAGGCTCCCCATCCCCTAGGGGGCGCCTGGCTGCCACACCCAGCTGACATAGAACCTTTGTCACAATGCCCGCTGCCGTGGCGAGGATGCGGTGGCTCTGCAGGTGACAGGGACACTGCAGGACTTGGTGTCAGCTCAGCAATTTCTCACTTCCCCTAAGAAGGGGAATTCTGCAAATTGCTGCCTTTGCTCTTGAAAGGATGTCATCAGGTGGGTGTTTTGGTGTCATACACTGAAAACAGAGCAGAAACTGTGAAATATTCCCATGAAATGCACGGTCCCAGCCCCAAAGCACCATGACTCAGCCTAAGGAGATCTGCAGCTTATTTTTTTGTACTGGCAGCAGATTGTGGAAGTACAGTATAAAAACCATCCTTATGGAGAGATCTTGGTATTTTAGGCTTAGTCTAAGTGTCTCAAGTAGCTGGGGTTTTTGCTTGGGCCTAATCCATACGGTCTTATGGCTTTCCTCCTAGTCTGAAGACGAATGTGCTAGAAACTATAAAGCAAAAACATGTCCTGCAGCCTAGCCTTGCCTTGCCTGTCCCTGCCTGTTCTAGCCTTGCCTTATGTCCTTCTCATCCTGTTGTCTGTCCCATCCTCTCTCACTAACCCCTCGTCTGGCTGCATGTCTCTTCTTTCCTTTTCTCTCACTCTCCTGCTTCCTGCCTCTTTTCTTGCAATTCCTCCATCTCACTCCTGCAGCCCAACACTACTTTTTATTCTTCCTTCCCTTTCTCCTGCTCCCTTCGCTTTCTCCCTCTGTCCCATATCTTTTTTCATGACTTGTCTCTTGGAGACTTTGGGCCAAACTGGCCCCAAGTCTGGGCATGGTTTGACAAGTTTTCAGAGGCCTGGCTGGTGGTAGCAGGGACACCAGGCAGTGACAGGCCCGGGGCTGACAGGCTCCCCATCCCCTAGCGGGGGCCTGGCTGCCACACCCAGCTGACATAGAACCTTTGTCACAATGCCCGCTACCGTGGCGAGGATGCGGTGGCTCTGCAGGTGACAGGGACACTGCAGGACTTGGTGTCAGCTCAGCAATTTCTCACTTCCCCTAAGAAGCGGAATTGTGCAAATTGCTGCCTTTGCTCTTGAAAGGATGTCATCAGGTGGGTGTTTTGGTGTCATACACTGAAAACAGAGCAGAAACTGTGAAATATTCCCATGATATGCACGGTCCCTGCCCCAAAGCACCATGACTCAGCCTAAGGAGATCTGCAGCTTATTTTTTTGTACTGCCAGCAGATTGTGGAAGTACAGTATAAAAACCATCCTTATGGATTGATCTTGGTATTTTAGGCTTAGTCTAAGTGTCTCAAGTAGCTGGGGTTTTTGCTTGGGCCTAATCCATACGGTCTTATGGCTTTCCTCCTAGTCTGAAGACGAATGTGCTAGAAACTATAAAGCAAAAACATGTCCTGCAGCCTAGCCTTGCCTTGCCTGTCCTTGCCTGTCCTAGCCTTGCCTTATGTCCTTCTCATGCTGTTCTCTGTCCCATCCTCTCTCACTAACCCCTCGTCTGGCTGCATGTCTCTTCCTTCCTTTTCTCTCACTCTCCTGCTTCCTGCCTCTTTTCTTGCAATTCCTCCATCTCACTCCTGCAGCCCAACACTACTTTTTATTCTTCCTTCCCTTTCTCCTGCTCCCTTCGCTTTCTCCCTCTGTCCCATATCTTTCTTCCCGACTTGTCTCTTGCAGACTTTGGGCCAAACTGGCCCCAAGTCTGGGCATGGTTTGACAAGTTTTCAGAGGGACACCAGGCAGTGACAGGCCCGGGGCTGACAGGCTCCCCATCCCCTAGGGGGCGCCTGGCTGCCACACCCAGCTGACATAGAACCTTTGTCACAATGCCCGCTACCGTGGCGAGGATGCAGTGGCTTGCAGGTGACAGGGACACTGCAGGACTTGGTGTCAGCTCAGCAATTTCTCACTTCCCCTAAGAAGCGGAATTCTGCAAATTGCTGCCTTTGCTCTTGAAAGGATGTCATCAGGTGGGTGTTTTGGTGTCATACACTGAAAACAGAGCAGAAACTGTGAAATATTCCCATGAAATGCACGGTCCCAGCCCCAAAGCACCATGACTCAGCCTAAGGAGATCTGCAGCTTATTTTTTTGTGCTGGCAGCAGATTGTGGAAGTACAGTATAAAAACCATCCTTATGGAGAGATCTTGGTATTTTAGGCTTAGTCTAAGTGTCTCAAGTAGCTGGGGTTTTTGCTTGGGCCTAATCCATACGGTCTTATGGCTTTCCTCCTAGTCTGAAGACGAATGTGCTAGAAACTATAAAGCAAAAACATGTCCTGCAGCCTAGCCTTGCCTTGCCTGTCCTTGCCTGTCCTAGCCTTGCCTTATGTCCTTCTCATGCTGTTCTCTGTCCCATCCTCTCTCACTAACCCCTCGTCTGGCTGCATGTCTCTTCTTTCCTTTTCTCTCACTCTCCTGCTTCCTGCCTCTTTTCTTGCAATTCCTCCATCTCACTCCTGCAGCCCAACACTACTTTTTATTCTTCCTTCCCTTTCTCCTGCTCCCTTCGCTTTCTCCCTCTGTCCCATATCTTTCTTCCCGACTTGTCTCTTGCAGACTTTGGGCCAAACTGGCCCCAAGTCTGGGCATGGTTTGACAAGTTTTCAGAGGCCTGGCTGGTGGCAGCAGGGACACCAGGCAGTGACAGGCCCGGGGCTGACAGGCTCCCCATCCCCTAGGGGGCGCCTGGCTGCCACACCCAGCTGACATAGAACCTTTGTCACAATGCCCGCTGCCGTGGCGAGGATGCGGTGGCTCTGCAGGTGACAGGGACACTGCAGGACTTGGTGTCAGCTCAGCAATTTCTCACTTCCCCTAAGAAGGGGAATTCTGCAAATTGCTGCCTTTGCTCTTGAAAGGATGTCATCAGGTGGGTGTTTTGGTGTCATACACTGAAAACAGAGCAGAAACTGTGAAATATTCCCATGAAATGCACGGTCCCAGCCCCAAAGCACCATGACTCAGCCTAAGGAGATCTGCAGCTTATTTTTTTGTACTGGCAGCAGATTGTGGAAGTACAGGATAAAAACCATCCTTATGGAGAGATCTTGGTATTTTAGGCTTAGTCTAAGTGTCTCAAGTAACTGGGGTTTTTGCTTGGGCCTAATCCATACGGTCTTATGGCTTTCCTCCTAGTCTGAAGACGAATGTGCTAGAAACTATAAAGCAAAAACATGTCCTGCAACCTATCTTTGCCTTGCCTGTTCTTGCCTGTCCTAGCCTTGCCTTATGTCCTTCTCATCCTGTTCTCTGTCCCATCCTCTCTCACTAACCCCTCGTCTGGCTGCATGTCTCTTCTTTCCTTTTCTCTCACTCTCCTGCTTCCTGCCTCTTTTCTTGCAATTCCTCCATCTCACTCCTGCAGCCCAACACTACTTTTTACTCTTCCTTCCCTTTCTCCTGCTCCCTTCGCTTTCTCCCTCTGTCCCATATCTTTCTTCCTGACTTGTCTCTTGCAGACTTTTGGGCCAAACTGGCCCCAAGTCTGGGCATGGTTTGACAAGTTTTCAGAGGGACACCAGGCAGTGACAGGCCCGGGGCTGACAGGCTCCCCATCCCCTAGGGGGCGCCTGGCTGCCACACCCAGCTGACATAGAACCTTTGTCACAATGCCCGCTACCGTGACGAGGATGCGGTGGCTCTGCAGGTGACAGGGACACTGCAGGACTTGGTGTCAGCTCAGCAATTTCTCACTTCCCCTAAGAAGCGGAATTCTGCAAATTGCTGCCTTTGCTCTTGAAAGGATGTCGTGAGGTGGGTGTTTTGGTGTCATACACTGAAAACAGAGCAGAAACTGTGAAATATTCCCATGATATGCATGGTCCCTGCCCCAAAGCACCATGACTCAGCCTAAGGAGATCTGCAGCTGATTTTTTTGTACTGCCAGCAGATTGTGGAAGTACAGTATAAAAACCATCCTTATGGAGAGATCTTGGTATTTTAGGCTTAGTCTAAGTGTCTCAAGTAGCTGGGGTTTTTGCTTGGGCCTAATCCATACGGTCTTATGGCTTTCCTCCTAGTCTGAAGACGAATGTGCTAGAAACTATAAAGCAAAAACATGTCCTGCAGCCTAGCCTTGCCTTGCCTGTCCCTGCCTGTTCTAGCCTTGCCTTATGTCCTTCTCATCCTGTTGTCTGTCCCATCCTCTCTCACTAACCCCTCGTCTGGCTGCATGTCTCTTCTTTCCTTTTCTCTCACTCTCCTGCTTCCTGCCTCTTTTCTTGCAATTCCTCCATCTCACTCCTGCAGCCCAACACTACTTTTTATTCTTCCTTCCCTTTCTCCTGCTCCCTTCGCTTTCTCCCTCTGTCCCATATCATTTTTCATGACTTGTCTCTTGGAGACTTTGGGCCAAACTGGCCCCAAGTCTGGGCATGGTTTGACAAGTTTTCAGAGGCCTGGCTGGTGGTAGCAGGGACACCAGGCAGTGACAGGCCCGGGGCTGACAGGCTCCCCATCCCCTAGCGGGGGCCTGGCTGCCACACCCAGCTGACATAGAACCTTTGTCACAATGCCCGCTACCGTGGCGAGGATGCGGTGGCTCTGCAGGTGACAGGGACACTGCAGGACTTGGTGTCAGCTCAGCAATTTCTCACTTCCCCTAAGAAGCGGAATTGTGCAAATTGCTGCCTTTGCTCTTGAAAGGATGTCATCAGGTGGGTGTTTTGGTGTCATACACTGAAAACAGAGCAGAAACTGTGAAATATTCCCATGATATGCACGGTCCCTGCCCCAAAGCACCATTACTCAGCCTAAGGAGATCTGCAGCTTATTTTTTTGTACTGCCAGCAGATTGTGGAAGTACAGTATAAAAACCATCCTTATGGATTGATCTTGGTATTTTAGGCTTAGTCTAAGTGTCTCAAGTAGCTGGGGTTTTTGCTTGGGCCTAATCCATACGGTCTTATGGCTTTCCTCCTAGTCTGAAGACGAATGTGCTAGAAACTATAAAGCAAAAACATGTCCTGCAGGCTAGCCTTGCCTTGCCTGTCCTTGCCTGTCCTAGCCTTGCCTTATGTCCTTCTCATGCTGTTCTCTGTCCCATCCTCTCTCACTAACCCCTCGTCTGGCTGCATGTCTCTTCCTTCCTTTTCTCTCACTCTCCTGCTTCCTGCCTCTTTTCTTGCAATTCCTCCATCTCACTCCTGCAGCCCAACACTACTTTTTATTCTTCCTTCCCTTTCTCCTGCTCCCTTCGCTTTCTCCCTCTGTCCCATATCTTTCTTCCCGACTTGTCTCTTGCAGACTTTGGGACAAACTGGCCCCAAGTCTGGGCATGGTTTGACAAGTTTTCAGAGGGACACCAGGCAGTGACAGGCCCGGGGCTGACAGGCTCCCCATCCCCTAGGGGGCGCCTGGCTGCCACACCCAGCTGACATAGAACCTTTGTCACAATGCCCGCTACCGTGGCGAGGATGCAGTGGCTTGCAGGTGACAGGGACACTGCAGGACTTGGTGTCAGCTCAGCAATTTCTCACTTCCCCTAAGAAGCGGAATTCTGCAAATTGCTGCCTTTGCTCTTGAAAGGATGTCATCAGGTGGGTGTTTTGGTGTCATACACTGAAAACAGAGCAGAAACTGTGAAATATTCCCATGAAATGCACGGTCCCAGCCCCAAAGCACCATGACTCAGCCTAAGGAGATCTGCAGCTTATTTTTTTGTGCTGGCAGCAGATTGTGGAAGTACAGTATAAAAACCATCCTTATGGAGAGATCTTGGTATTTTAGGCTTAGTCTAAGTGTCTCAAGTAGCTGGGGTTTTTGCTTGGGCCTAATCCATACGGTCTTATGGCTTTCCTCCTAGTCTGAAGACGAATGTGCTAGAAACTATAAAGCAAAAACATGTCCTGCAGCCTAGCCTTGCCTTGCCTGTCCTTGCCTGTCCTAGCCTTGCCTTATGTCCTTCTCATCCTGTTCTCTGTCCCATCCTCTCTCACTAACCCCTCGTCTGGCTGCATGTCTCTTCTTTCCTTTTCTCTCACTCTCCTGCTTCCTGCCTCTTTTCTTGCAATTCCTCCATCTCACTCCTGCAGCCCAACACTACTTTTTATTCTTCCTTCCCTTTCTCCTGCTCCCTTCGCTTTCTCCCTCTGTCCCATATCTTTCTTCCCGACTTGTCTCTTGCAGACTTTGGGCCAAACTGGCCCCAAGTCTGGGCATGGTTTGACAAGTTTTCAGAGGCCTGGCTGGTGGCAGCAGGGACACCAGGCAGTGACAGGCCCGGGGCTGACAGGCTCCCCATCCCCTAGGGGGCGCCTGGCTGCCACACCCAGCTGACATAGAACCTTTGTCACAATGCCCGCTGCCGTGGCGAGGATGCGGTGGCTCTGCAGGTGACAGGGACACTGCAGGACTTGGTGTCAGCTCAGCAATTTCTCACTTCCCCTAAGAAGGGGAATTCTGCAAATTGCTGCCTTTGCTCTTGAAAGGATGTCATCAGGTGGGTGTTTTGGTGTCATACACTGAAAACAGAGCAGAAACTGTGAAATATTCCCATGAAATGCACGGTCCCAGCCCCAAAGCACCATGACTCAGCCTAAGGAGATCTGCAGCTTATTTTTTTGTACTGGCAGCAGATTGTGGAAGTACAGGATAAAAACCATCCTTATGGAGAGATCTTGGTATTTTAGGCTTAGTCTAAGTGTCTCAAGTAACTGGGGTTTTTGCTTGGGCCTAATCCATACGGTCTTATGGCTTTCCTCCTAGTCTGAAGACGAATGTGCTAGAAAATATAAAGCAAAAACATGTCCTGCAACCTATCTTTGCCTTGCCTGTTCTTGCCTGTCCTAGCCTTGCCTTATGTCCTTCTCATGCTGTTCTCTGTCCCATCCTCTCTCACTAACCCCTCGTCTGGCTGCATGTCTCTTCTTTCCTTTTCTCTTACTCTCCTGCTTCCTGCCTCTTTTCTTGCAATTCCTCCATCTCAATCCTGCAGCCCAACACTACTTTTTACTCTTCCTTCCCTTTCTCCTGCTCCCTTCGCTTTCTCCCTCTGTCCCATATCTTTCTTCCTGACTTGTCTCTTGCAGACTTTTGGGCCAAACTGGCCCCAAGTCTGGGCATGGTTTGACAAGTTTTCAGAGGGACACCAGGCAGTGACAGGCCCGGGGCTGACAGGCTCCCCATCCCCTAGGGGGCGCCTGGCTGCCACACCCAGCTGACATAGAACCTTTGTCACAATGCCCGCTACCGTGGCGAGGATGCGGTGGCTCTGCAGGTGACAGGGACACTGCAGGACTTGGTGTCAGCTCAGCAATTTCTCACTTCCCCTAAGAAGCGGAATTCTGCAAATTGCTGCCTTTGCTCTTGAAAGGATGTCGTGAGGTGGGTGTTTTGGTGTCATACACTGAAAACAGAGCAGAAACTGTGAAATATTCCCATGATATGCATGGTCCCTGCCCCAAAGCACCATGACTCAGCCTAAGGAGATCTGCAGCTTATTTTTTTGTACTGCCAGCAGATTGTGGAAGTACAGTATAAAAACCATCCTTATGGAGAGATCTTGGTATTTTAGGCTTAGTCTAAGTGTCTCAAGTAGCTGGGGTTTTTGCTTGGGCCTAATCCATACGGTCTTATGGCTTTCCTCCTAGTCTGAAGACGAATGTGCTAGAAACTATAAAGCAAAAACATGTCCTGCAGCCTAGCCTTGCCTTGCCTGTCCCTGCCTGTTCTAGCCTTGCCTTATGTCCTTCTCATCCTGTTCTCTGTCCCATCCTCTCTCACTAACCCCTCGTCTGGCTGCATGTCTCTTCTTTCCTTTTCTCTCACTCTCCTGCTTCCTGCCTCTTTTCTTGCAATTCCTCCATCTCACTCCTGCAGCCCAACACTACTTTTTATTCTTCCTTCCCTTTCTCCTGCTCCCTTCGCTTTCTCCCTCTGTCCCATATCTTTTTTCATGACTTGTCTCTTGGAGACTTTGGGCCAAACTGGCCCCAAGTCTGGGCATGGTTTGACAAGTTTTCAGAGGCCTGGCTGGTGGTAGCAGGGACACCAGGCAGTGACAGGCCCGGGGCTGACAGGCTCCCCATCCCCTAGGGGGCGCCTGGCTGCCACACCCAGCTGACATAGAACCTTTGTCACAATGCCCGCTACCGTGGCGAGGATGCGGTGGCTCTGCAGGTGACAGGGACACTGCAGGACTTGGTGTCAGCTCAGCAATTTCTCACTTCCCCTAAGAAGCGGAATTGTGCAAATTGCTGCCTTTGCTCTTGAAAGGATGTCATCAGGTGGGTGTTTTGGTGTCATACACTGAAAACAGAGCAGAAACTGTGAAATATTCCCATGATATGCACGGTCCCTGCCCCAAAGCACCATTACTCAGCCTAAGGAGATCTGCAGCTTATTTTTTTGTACTGCCAGCAGATTGTGGAAGTACAGTATAAAAACCATCCTTATGGATTGATCTTGGTATTTTAGGCTTAGTCTAAGTGTCTCAAGTAGCTGGGGTTTTTGCTTGGGCCTAATCCATACGGTCTTATGGCTTTCCTCCTAGTCTGAAGACGAATGTGCTAGAAACTATAAAGCAAAAACATGTCCTGCAGCCTAGCCTTGCCTTGCCTCTCCTTGCCTGTCCTAGCCTTGCCTTATGTCCTTCTCATGCTGTTCTCTGTCCCATCCTCTCTCACTAACCCCTCGTCTGGCTGCATGTCTCTTCCTTCCTTTTCTCTCACTCTCCTGCTTCCTGCCTCTTTTCTTGCAATTCCTCCATCTCACTCCTGCAGCCCAACACTACTTTTTATTCTTCCTTCCCTTTCTCCTGCTCCCTTCGCTTTCTCCCTCTGTCCCCTATCTTTCTTCCCGACTTGTCTCTTGCAGACTTTGGGCCAAACTGGCCCCAAGTCTGGGCATGGTTTGACAAGTTTTCAGAGGGACACCAGGCAGTGACAGGCCCGGGGCTGACAGGCTCCCCATCCCCTAGGGGGCGCCTGGCTGCCACACCCAGCTGACATAGAACCTTTGTCACAATGCCCGCTACCGTGGCGAGGATGCAGTGGCTTGCAGGTGACAGGGACACTGCAGGACTTGGTGTCAGCTCAGCAATTTCTCACTTCCCCTAAGAAGCGGAATTCTGCAAATTGCTGCCTTTGCTCTTGAAAGGATGTCATCAGGTGGGTGTTTTGGTGTCATACACTGAAAACAGAGCAGAAACTGTGAAATATTCCCATGAAATGCATGGTCCCAGCCTCAAAGCACCATGACTCAGCCTAAGGAGATCTGCAGCTTATTTTTTTGTAATGGCAGCAGATTGTGGAAGTACAGTATAAAAACCATCCTTATGGAGAGATCTTGGTATTTTAGGCTTAGTCTAAGTGTCTCAAGTAGCTGGGGTTTTTGCTTGGGCCTAATCCATACGGTCTTATGGCTTTCCTCCTAGTCTGAAGACGAATGTGCTAGAAACTATAAAGCAAAAACATGTCCTGCAGCCTAGCCTTGCCTTGCCTCTCCTTGCCTGTCCTAGCCTTGCCTTATGTCCTTCTCATCCTGTTCTCTGTCCCATCCTCTCTCACTAACCCCTCGTCTGGCTGCATGTCTCTTCTTTCCTTTTCTCTCACTCTCCTGCTTCCTGCCTCTTTTCTTGCAATTCCTCCATCTCACTCCTGCAGCCCAACCCTACTTTTTACTCTTCCTTCCCTTTCTCCTGCTCCCTTCGCTTTCTCCCTCTGTCCCATATCTTTCTTCCTGACTTGTCTCTTGCAGACTTTTGGGCCAAACTGGCCCCAAGTCTGGGCATGGTTTGACAAGTTTTCAGAGGGACACCAGGCAGTGACAGGCCCGGGGCTGACAGGCTCCCCATCCCCTAGGGGGCGCCTGGCTGCCACACCCAGCTGACATAGAACCTTTGTCACAATGCCCGCTACCGTGGCGAGGATGCAGTGGCTCTGCAGGTGACAGGGACACTGCAGGACTTGGTGTCAGCTCAGCAATTTCTCACTTCCCCTAGGAAGCGGAATTGTGCAAATTGCTGCCTTTGCTCTTGAAAGGATGTCATCAGGTGGGTGTTTTGGTGTCATACCCTGAAAACAGAGCAGAAACTGTGAAATATTCCCATGATATGCATGGTCCCTGCCCCAAAGCACCATGACTCAGCCTAAGGAGATCTGTAGCTTATTTTTTTGTACTGCCAGCAGATTGTGGAAGTACAGTATAAAAACCATCCTTATGGAGAGATCTTGGTATTTTAGGCTTAGTCTAAGTGTCTCAAGTAGCTGGGGTTTTTGCTTGGGCCTAATCCATACGGTCATATGGCTTTCTTCCTAGTCTGAAGACGAATGTGCTAGAAACTATAAAGCAAAAACATGTCCTGCAGCCTAGCCTTGCCTTGCCTGTCCTTGCCTGTCCTAGCCTTGCCTTATGTCCTTCTCATCCTGTTCTCTGTCCCATCCTCTCTCACTAACCCCTCGTCTGGCTGCATGTCTCTTCCTTCCTTTTCTCTCACTCTCCTGCTTCCTGCCTCTTTTCTTGCAATTCCTCCATCTCACTCCTGCAGCCCAACACTACTTTTTATTCTTCCTTCCCTTTCTCCTGCTCCCTTCGCTTTCTCCCTCTGTCCCCTATCTTTCTTCCCGACTTGTCTCTTGCAGACTTTGGGCCAAACTGGCCCCAAGTCTGGGCATGGTTTGACAAGTTTTCAGAGGGACACCAGGCAGTGACAGGCCCGGGGCTGACAGGCTCCCCATCCCCTAGGGGGCGCCTGGCTGCCACACCCAGCTGACATAGAACCTTTGTCACAATGCCCGCTACCGTGGCGAGGATGCGGTGGCTCTGCAGGTGACAGGGACACTGCAGGACTTGGTGTCAGCTCAGCAATTTCTCACTTCCCCTAAGAAGCGGAATTCTGCAAATTGCTGCCTTTGCTCTTGAAAGGATGTCATCAGGTGGGTGTTTTGGTGTCATACACTGAAAACAGAGCAGAAACTGTGAAATATTCCCATGAAATGCATGGTCCCAGCCTCAAAGCACCATGACTCAGCCTAAGGAGATCTGCAGCTTATTTTTTTGTAATGGCAGCAGATTGTGGAAGTACAGTATAAAAACCATCCTTATGGAGAGATCTTGGTATTTTAGGCTTAGTCTAAGTGTCTCAAGTAGCTGGGGTTTTTGCTTGGGCCTAATCCATACGGTCTTATGGCTTTCCTCCTAGTCTGAAGACGAATGTGCTAGAAACTATAAAGCAAAAACATGTCCTGCAGCCTAGCCTTGCCTTGCCTGTCCTTGCCTGTCCTAGCCTTGCCTTATGTCCTTCTCATCCTGTTCTCTGTCCCATCCTCTCTCACTAACCCCTCGTCTGGCTGCATGTCTCTTCTTTCCTTTTCTCTCACTCTCCTGCTTCCTGCCTCTTTTCTTGCAATTCCTCCATCTCACTCCTGCAGCCCAACCCTACTTTTTACTCTTCCTTCCCTTTCTCCTGCTCCCTTCGCTTTCTCCCTCTGTCCCATATCTTTCTTCCTGACTTGTCTCTTGCAGACTTTTGGGCCAAACTGGCCCCAAGTCTGGGCATGGTTTGACAAGTTTTCAGAGGGACACCAGGCAGTGACAGGCCCGGGGCTGACAGGCTCCCCATCCCCTAGGGGGCGCCTGGCTGCCACACCCAGCTGACATAGAACCTTTGTCACAATGCCCGCTACCGTGACGAGGATGCGGTGGCTCTGCAGGTGACAGGGACACTGCAGGACTTGGTGTCAGCACAGCAATTTCTCACTTCCCCTAAGAAGCGGAATTCTGCAAATTGCTGCCTTTGCTCTTGAAAGGATGTCATCAGGTGGGTGTTTTGGTGTCATACACTGAAAACAGAGCAGAAACTGTGAAATATTCCCATGATATGCATGGTCCCTGCCCCAAAGCACCATGACTCAGCCTAAGGAGATCTGCAGCTTATTTTTTTGTACTGCCAGCAGATTGTGGAAGTACAGTATAAAAACCATCCTTATGGAGAGATCTTGGTATTTTAGGCTTAGTCTAAGTGTCTCAAGTAGCTGGGGTTTTTGCTTGGGCCTAATCCATACGGTCTTATGGCTTTCCTCCTAGTCTGAAGACGAATGTGCTAGAAACTATAAAGCAAAAACATGTCCTGCAGCCTAGCCTTGCCTTGCCTGTCCCTGCCTGTTCTAGCCTTGCCTTATGTCCTTCTCGTCCTGTTCTCTGTCCCATCCTCTCTCACTAACCCCTCGTCTGGCTGCATGTCTCTTCTTTCCTTTTCTCTCACTCTCCTGCTTCCTGCCTCTTTTCTTGCAATTCCTCCATCTCACTCCTGCAGCCCAACACTACTTTTTATTCTTCCTTCCCTTTCTCCTGCTCCCTTCGCTTTCTCCCTCTGTCCCATATCTTTCTTCCCGACTTGTCTCTTGCAGACTTTGGGCCAAACTGGCCCCAAGTCTGGGCATGGTTTGACAAGTTTTCAGAGGCCTGGCTGGTGGCAGCAGGGACACCAGGCAGTGACAGGCCCGGGGCTGACAGGCTCCCCATCCCCTAGGGGGCGCCTGGCTGCCACACCCAGCTGACATAGAACCTTTGTCACAATGCCCGCTACCGTGGCGAGGATGCAGTGGCTCTGCAGGTGACAGGGACACTGCAGGACTTGGTGTCAGCTCAGCAATTTCTCACTTCCCCTAGGAAGCGGAATTGTGCAAATTGCTGCCTTTGCTCTTGAAAGGATGTCATCAGGTGGGTGTTTTGGTGTCATACCCTGAAAACAGAGCAGAAACTGTGAAATATTCCCATGATATGCATGGTCCCTGCCCCAAAGCACCATGACTCAGCCTAAGGAGATCTGTAGCTTATTTTTTTGTACTGCCAGCAGATTGTGGAAGTACAGTATAAAAACCATCCTTATGGAGAGATCTTGGTATTTTAGGCTTAGTCTAAGTGTCTCAAGTAGCTGGGGTTTTTGCTTGGGCCTAATCCATACGGTCATATGGCTTTCTTCCTAGTCTGAAGACGAATGTGCTAGAAACTATAAAGCAAAAACATGTCCTGCAGCCTAGCCTTGCCTTGCCTGTCCTTGCCTGTCCTAGCCTTGCCTTATGTCCTTCTCATCCTGTTCTCTGTCCCATCCTCTCTCACTAACCCCTCGTCTGGCTGCATGTCTCTTCTTTCCTTTTCTCTCACTCTCCTGCTTCCTGCCTCTTTTCTTGCAATTCCTCCATCTCACTCCTGCAGCCCAACACTACTTTTTATTCTTCCTTCCCTTTCTCCTGCTCCCTTCGCTTTCTCCCTCTGTCCCATATCTTTCTTCCCAACTTGTCTCTTGCAGACTTTGGGCCAAACTGGCCCCATGTCTGGGCATGGTTTGACAAGTTTTCAGAGGGACACCAGGCAGTGACAGGCCCGGGGCTGACAGGCTCCCCATCCCCTAGAGCGCGCCTGGCTGCCACACCCAGCTGACATAGAACCTTTGTCACAATGCCCGCTACCGTGGCGAGGATGCGGTGGCTCTGCAGGTGACAGGGACACTGCAGGACTTGGTGTCAGCTCAGCAATTTCTCACTTCCCCTAAGAAGCGGAATTGTGCAAATTGCTGCCTTTGCTCTTGAAAGGATGTCGTGAGGTGGGTGTTTTGGTGTCATACACTGTAAACAGAGCAGAAACTGTGAAATATTCCCATGATATGCATGGTCCCTGCCCCAAAGCACCATGACTCAGCCTAAGGAGATCTGCAGCTTAATTTTTTGTACTACCAGCAGATTGTGGAAGTACAGTATAAAAACCATCCTTATGGAGAGATCTTGGTATTTTAGGCTTAGTCTAAGTGTCTCAAGTAGCTGGGGTTTTTGCTTGGGCCTAATCCATACGGTCTTATGGCTTTCCTCCTAGTCTGAAGACGAATGTGCTAGAAACTATAAAGCAAAAACATGTCCTGCAGCCTAGCCTTGCCTTGCCTGTCCTTGCCTATCCCAGCCTTGCCTTATGTCCTTCTCATCCTGTTCTCTGTCCCATCCTCTCTTCACTAACCCCTCGTCTGGCTGCATGTCTCTTCTTTCCTTTTCTCTCACTCTCCTGCTTCCTGCCTCTTTTCTTGCAATTCCTTCATCTCACTCCTGCAGCCCAACACTACTTTTTATTCTTCCTTCCCTTTCTCCTGCTCCCTTTGCTTTCTCCCTCAGTCCCATATCTTTCTTCCCGACTTGTCTCTTGCAGACTTTGGGCCAAACTGGCCCCTAGTCTGGGCATGGTTTGACAAGTTTTCAGAGGCCTGGCTGGTGGCAGCAGGGACAGCAGGCAGTGACAGGCCCGGGGCTGACAGGCTCCCCATCCCCTAGGGGGCGCCTGGCTGCCACACCCAGCTGACATAGAACCTTTGTCACATTACCCGCTACCGTGGCGAGGATGCAGTGGCTCTGCAGGTGACAGGGACACTGCAGGACTTGGTGTCAGCTCAGCAATTTCTCACTTCCCCTAAGAAGCGGAATTGTGCAAATTGCTGCCTTTGCTCTTGAAAGGATGTCGTGAGGTGGGTGTTTTGGTGTCATACACTGAAAGCAGAGCAGAAACTGTGAAATATTCCCATGATATGCATGGTCCCTGCCCCAAAGCACCATGACTCAGCCTAAGGAGATCTGCAGCTTATTTTTTTGTACTACCAGCAGATTGTGGAAGTACAGTATAAAAACCATCCTTATGGAGAGATCTTGGTATTTCAGGCTTAGTCTAAGTATCTCAAGTAGCTGGGGTTTTTGCTTGGGCCTAATCCATACGGTCTTATGGCTTTCCTCCTAGTCTGAAGACGAATGTGCTAGAAACTATAAAGCAAAAACATGTCCTGCAGCCTAGCCTTGCCTTGCCTGTCCTTGCCTGTCCTAGCCTTGCCTTATGTCCTTCTCATGCTGTTCTCTGTCCCATCCTCTCTCACTAACCCCTCGTCTGGCTGCATGTCTCTTCTTTCCTTTTCTCTCACTCTCCTGCTTCCTGCCTCTTTTCTTGCAATTCTTCCATCTCACTCCTGCAGCCCAACACTACTTTTTATTCTTCCTTCCCTTTCTCCTGCTCCCTTCGCTTTCTCCCTCTGTCCCATATCTTTCTTCCCGACTTGTCTCTTGTAGACTTTTGGGTCAAACTGGCCCCAAGTCTGGGCATGGTTTGACAAGTTTTCAGAGGGACACCAGGCAGTGACAGGCCCGGGGCTGACAGGCTCCCCATCCCCTAGGGGGCGCCTGGCTGCCACACCCAGCTGACATAGAACCTTTGTCACAATGCCCGCTACCGTGGCGAGGATGCGGTGGCTCTGCAGGTGACAGGGACAGTGCAGGACTTGGTGTCAGCTCAGCAATTTCTCACTTCCCCTAAGAAGCGGAATTCTGCAAATTGCTGCCTTTGCTCTTGAAAGGATGTAGTGAGGTGGGTGTTTTGGTTTCATACACTGAAAACAGAGCAGAAACTGTGAAATATTCCCATGATATGCATGGTCCCTGCCCCAAAGCACCATGACTCAGCCTAAGGAGATCTGCAGCTGATTTTTTTGTACTGCCAGCAGATTGTGGAAGTACAGTATAAAAACCATCCTTATGGAGAGATCTTGGTATTTTAGGCTTAGTCTAAGTGTCTCAAGTAGCTGGGGTTTTTGCTTGGGCCTAATCCATACGGTCTTATGGCTTTCCTCCTCGTCTGAAGACGAATGTGCTAGAAACTATAAAGCAAAAACATGTCCTGCAGCCTAGCCTTGCCTTGCCTGTCCTTGCCTGTCCTAGCCTTGCCTTATGTCCTTCTCATCCTGTTGTCTGTCCCATCCTCTCTCACTAACCCCTCGTCTGGCTGCATGTCTCTTCTTTCCTTTTCTCTCACTCTCCTGCTTCCTGCCTCTTTTCTTGCAATTCCTCCATCTCACTCCTGCAGCCCAACACTACTTTTTATTCTTCCTTCCCTTTCTCCTGCTCCCTTCGCTTTCTCCCTCTGTCCCATATCTTTCTTCCTGACTTGTCTCTTGCAGACTTTGGGCCAAACTGGCCCCAAGTCTGGGCATGGTTTGACAAGTTTTCAGAGGCCTGGCTGGTGGCAGCAGGGACAGCAGGCAGTGACAGGCCCGGGGCTGACAGGCTCCCCATCCCCTAGGGGGCGCCTGGCTGCCACACCCAGCTGACATAGAACCTTTGTCACAATGCCCGCTACCGTGGCGAGGATGCGGTGGCTCTGCAGGTGACAGGGACACTGCAGGACTTGGTGTCAGCTCAGCAATTTCTCACTTCCCCTAAGAAGCGGAATTCTGCAAATTGCTGCCTTTGCTCTTGAAAGGATGTCATCAGGTGGGTGTTTTGGTGTCATACACTGAAAACAGAGCAGAAACTGTGAAATATTCCCATGATATGCACGGTCCCTGCCCCAAAGCACCATGACTCAGCCTAAGGAGATCTGCAGCTTATTTTTTTGTACTGCCAGCAGATTGTGGAAGTACAGTATAAAAACCATCCTTATGGAGAGATCTTGGTATTTTAGACTTAGTCTAAGAGTCTCAAGTAGCTGGGGTTTTTGCTTGGGCCTAATCCATATGGTCTTATGGCTTTCCTCCTAGTCTGAAGACGAATGTGCTAGAAACTATAAAGCAAAAACATGTCCTGCAGCCTAACCTTGCCTTGCCTGTCCTTGCCTGTCCTAGCCTTGCCTTATGTCCTTCTCATCCTGTTCTCTGTCCCATCCTCTCTCACTAAGCCCTCGTCTGGCTGCATGTCTCTTCTTTCCTTTTCTCTCACTCTCCTGCTTCCTGCCTCTTTTCTTGCAATTCCTCCATCTCACTCCTGCAGCCCAACACTACTTTTTATTCTTCCTTCCCTTTCTCCTGCTCCCTTCGCTTTCTCCCTCTGTCCCATATCTTTCTTCCCGACTTGTCTCTTGCAGACTTTGGGCCAAACTGGCCCCTAGTCTGGGCATGGTTTGACAAGTTTTCAGAGGCCTGGCTGGTGGCAGCAGGGACACCAGGCAGTGACAGGCCCGGGGCTGACAGGCTCCCCATCCCCTAGGGGGCGCCTGGCTGCCACACCCAGCTGACATAGAACCTTTGTCACAATGCCCGCTACCGTGGCGAGGATGCGGTGGCTCTGCAGGTGACAGGGACACTGCAGGACTTGGTGTCAGCTCAGCAATTTCTCACTTCCCCTAAGAAGCGGAATTCTGCAAATTGCTGCCTTTTCTCTTGAAAGGATGTCATCAGGTGGGTGTTTTGGTGTCATACACTGAAAACAGAGCAGAAACTGTGAAATATTCCCATGATATGCATGGTCCCTGCCCCAAAGCACCATGACTCAGCCTAAGGAGATCTGCAGCTTATTTTTTTGTACTGCCAGCAGATTGTGGAAGTACAGTATAAAAACCATCCTTATGGAGAGATCTTGGTATTTTAGGCTTAGTCTAAGTATCTCAAGTAGCTGGGGTTTTTGCTTGGGCCTAATCCATACGGTCTTATGGCTTTCCTCCTCGTCTGAAGACGAATGTGCTAGAAACTATAAAGCAAAAACATGTCCTGCAGCCTAGCCTTGCCTTGCCTGTCCTTGCCTGTCCTAGCCTTGCCTTATGTCCTTCTCATCCTGTTGTCTGTCCCATCCTCTCTCACTAACCCCTCGTCTGGCTGCATGTCTCTTCTTTCCTTTTCTCTCACTCTCCTGCTTCCTGCCTCTTTTCTTGCAATTCCTCCATCTCACTCCTGCAGCCCAACACTACTTTTTATTCTTCCTTCCCTTTCTCCTGCTCCCTTCGCTTTCTCCCTCTGTCCCATATCTTTCTTCCTGACTTGTCTCTTGCAGACTTTGGGCCAAACTGGCCCCAAGTCTGGGCATGGTTTGACAAGTTTTCAGAGGCCTGGCTGGTGGCAGCAGGGCCACCAGGCAGTGACAGGCCCGGGGCTGACAGGCTCCCCATCCCCTAGGGGGCGCCTGGCTGCCACACCCAGCTGACATAGAACCTTTGTCACAATGCCCGCTACCGTGGCGAGGATGCGGTGGCTCTGCAGGTGACAGGGACACTGCAGGACTTGGTGTCAGCTCAGCAATTTCTCACTTCCCCTAAGAAGCGGAATTCTGCAAATTGCTGCCTTTGCTCTTGAAAGGATGTCATCAGGTGGGTGTATTGGTGTCATGCACTGAAAACAGAGCAGAAACTGTGAAATATTCCCATGATATGCACGGTCCCTGCCCCAAAGCACCATGACTCAGCCTAAGGAGATCTGCAGCTTATTTTTTTGTACTGCCAGCAGATTGTGGAAGTACAGTATAAAAACCATCCTTATGGAGAGATCTTGGTATTTTAGGCTTAGTCTAAGTATCTCATGTAGCTGGGGTTTTTGCTTGGGCCTAATCCATACGGTCTTATGGCTTTCCTCCTCGTCTGAAGACGAATGTGCTAGAAACTATAAAGCAAAAACATGTCCTGCAGCCTAACCTTGCCTTGCCTGTCCTTGCCTGTCCTAGCCTTGCCTTATGTCCTTCTCATGCTGTTCTCTGTCCCATCCTCTCTCACTAAGCCCTCGTCTGGCTGCATGTCTCTTCTTTCCTTTTCTCTCACTCTCCTGCTTCCTGCCTCTTTTCTTGCAATTCCTCCATCTCACTCCTGCAGCCCAACACTACTTTTTATTCTTCCTTCCCTTTCTCCTGCTCCCTTCGCTTTCTCCCTCTGTCCCATATCTTTCTTCCCGACTTGTCTCTTGCAGACTTTGGGCCAAACTGGCCCCAAGTCTGGGCATGGTTTGACAAGTTTTCAGTGGCCTGGCTGGTGGCAGCAGGGACACCAGGCAGTGACAGGCCCGGGGCTGACAGGCTCCCCATCCCCTAGGGGGCGCCTGGCTGCCACACCCAGCTGACATAGAACCTTTGTCACAATGCCCGCTACCGTGGCGAGGATGCGGTGGCTCTGCAGGTGACAGGGACACTGCAGGACTTGGTGTCAGCTCAGCAATTTCTCACTTCCCCTAAGAAGCGGAATTCTGCAAATTGCTGCCTTTGCTCTTGAAAGGATGTCATCAGGTGGGTGTTTTGGTGTCATACACTGAAAACAGAGCAGAAACTGTGAAATATTCCCATGATATGCACGGTCCCTGCCCCAAAGCACCATGACTCAGCCTAAGGAGATCTGCAGCTTATTTTTTTGTACTGCCAGCAGATTGTGGAAGTACAGTATAAAAACCATCCTTATGGAGAGATCTTGGTATTTTAGACTTAGTCTAAGAGTCTCAAGTAGCTGGGGTTTTTGCTTGGGCCTAATCCATATGGTCTTATGGCTTTCCTCCTAGTCTGAAGACGAATGTGCTAGAAACTATAAAGCAAAAACATGTCCTGCAGCCTAACCTTGCCTTGCCTGTCCTTGCCTGTCCTAGCCTTGCCTTATGTCCTTCTCATCCTGTTCTCTGTCCCATCCTCTCTCACTAAGCCCTCGTCTGGCTGCATGTCTCTTCTTTCCTTTTCTCTCACTCTCCTGCTTCCTGCCTCTTTTCTTGCAATTCCTCCATCTCACTCCTGCAGCCCAACACTACTTTTTATTCTTCCTTCCCTTTCTCCTGCTCCCTTCGCTTTCTCCCTCTGTCCCATATCTTTCTTCCCGACTTGTCTCTTGCAGACTTTGGGCCAAACTGGCCCCTAGTCTGGGCATGGTTTGACAAGTTTTCAGAGGCCTGGCTGGTGGCAGCAGGGACACCAGGCAGTGACAGGCCCGGGGCTGACAGGCTCCCCATCCCCTAGGGGGCGCCTGGCTGCCACACCCAGCTGACATAGAACCTTTGTCACAATGCCCGCTACCGTGGCGAGGATGCGGTGGCTCTGCAGGTGACAGGGACACTGCAGGACTTGGTGTCAGCTCAGCAATTTCTCACTTCCCCTAAGAAGCGGAATTCTGCAAATTGCTGCCTTTTCTCTTGAAAGGATGTCATCAGGTGGGTGTTTTGGTGTCATACACTGAAAACAGAGCAGAAACTGTGAAATATTCCCATGATATGCATGGTCCCTGCCCCAAAGCACCATGACTCAGCCTAAGGAGATCTGCAGCTTATTTTTTTGTACTGCCAGCAGATTGTGGAAGTACAGTATAAAAACCATCCTTATGGAGAGATCTTGGTATTTTAGGCTTAGTCTAAGTATCTCAAGTAGCTGGGGTTTTTGCTTGGGCCTAATCCATACGGTCTTATGGCTTTCCTCCTCGTCTGAAGACGAATGTGCTAGAAACTATAAAGCAAAAACATGTCCTGCAGCCTAGCCTTGCCTTGCCTGTCCTTGCCTGTCCTAGCCTTGCCTTATGTCCTTCTCATCCTGTTGTCTGTCCCATCCTCTCTCACTAACCCCTCGTCTGGCTGCATGTCTCTTCTTTCCTTTTCTCTCACTCTCCTGCTTCCTGCCTCTTTTCTTGCAATTCCTCCATCTCACTCCTGCAGCCCAACACTACTTTTTATTCTTCCTTCCCTTTCTCCTGCTCCCTTCGCTTTCTCCCTCTGTCCCATATCTTTCTTCCTGACTTGTCTCTTGCAGACTTTGGGCCAAACTGGCCCCAAGTCTGGGCATGGTTTGACAAGTTTTCAGAGGCCTGGCTGGTGGCAGCAGGGCCACCAGGCAGTGACAGGCCCGGGGCTGACAGGCTCCCCATCCCCTAGGGGGCGCCTGGCTGCCACACCCAGCTGACATAGAACCTTTGTCACAATGCCCGCTACCGTGGCGAGGATGCGGTGGCTCTGCAGGTGACAGGGACACTGCAGGACTTGGTGTCAGCTCAGCAATTTCTCACTTCCCCTAAGAAGCGGAATTCTGCAAATTGCTGCCTTTGCTCTTGAAAGGATGTCATCAGGTGGGTGTATTGGTGTCATGCACTGAAAACAGAGCAGAAACTGTGAAATATTCCCATGATATGCACGGTCCCTGCCCCAAAGCACCATGACTCAGCCTAAGGAGATCTGCAGCTTATTTTTTTGTACTGCCAGCAGATTGTGGAAGTACAGTATAAAAACCATCCTTATGGAGAGATCTTGGTATTTTAGGCTTAGTCTAAGTATCTCATGTAGCTGGGGTTTTTGCTTGGGCCTAATCCATACGGTCTTATGGCTTTCCTCCTCGTCTGAAGACGAATGTGCTAGAAACTATAAAGCAAAAACATGTCCTGCAGCCTAACCTTGCCTTGCCTGTCCTTGCCTGTCCTAGCCTTGCCTTATGTCCTTCTCATGCTGTTCTCTGTCCCATCCTCTCTCACTAAGCCCTCGTCTGGCTGCATGTCTCTTCTTTCCTTTTCTCTCACTCTCCTGCTTCCTGCCTCTTTTCTTGCAATTCCTCCATCTCACTCCTGCAGCCCAACACTACTTTTTATTCTTCCTTCCCTTTCTCCTGCTCCCTTCGCTTTCTCCCTCTGTCCCATATCTTTCTTCCCGACTTGTCTCTTGCAGACTTTGGGCCAAACTGGCCCCAAGTCTGGGCATGGTTTGACAAGTTTTCAGTGGCCTGGCTGGTGGCAGCAGGGACACCAGGCAGTGACAGGCCCGGGGCTGACAGGCTCCCCATCCCCTAGGGGGCGCCTGGCTGCCACACCCAGCTGACATAGAACCTTTGTCACAATGCCCGCTACCGTGGCGAGGATGCGGTGGCTCTGCAGGTGACAGGGACACTGCAGGACTTGGTGTCAGCTCAGCAATTTCTCACTTCCCCTAAGAAGCGGAATTCTGCAAATTGCTGCCTTTGCTCTTGAAAAGATGTCGTGAGGTGGGTGTTTTGGTGTCATACACTGAAAGCAGAGCAGAAACTGTGAAATATTCCCATGATATGCATGGTCCCTGCCCCAAAGCACCATGACTCAGCCTAAGGAGATCTGCTGCTTATTTTTTTGTACTACCAGCAGATTGTGGAAGTACAGTATAAAAACCATCCTTATGGAGAGATCTTGGTATTTCAGACTTAGTCTAAGTGTCTCAAGTAGCTGGGGTTTTTGCTTGGGCCTAATCCATACGGTCTTATGGCTTTCCTCCTAGTCTGAAGACGAATGTGCTAGAAACTATAAAGCAAAAACATGTCCTGCAGCCTAGCCTTGCCTTGCCTGTCCTTGCCTGTCCTAGCCTTGCCTTATGTCCTTCTCATGCTGTTCTCTGTCCCATCCTCTCTCACTAACCCCTCGTCTGGCTGCATGTCTCTTCTTTCCTTTCCTCTCACTCTCCTGCTTCCTGCCTCTTTTCTTGCAATTCTTCCATCTCACTCCTGCAGCCCAACACTACTTTTTATTCTTCCTTCCCTTTCTCCTGCTCCCTTCGCTTTCTCCCTCTGTCCCATATCTTTCTTCCCGACTTGTCTCTTGTAGACTTTTGGGTCAAACTGGCCCCAAGTCTGGGCATGGTTTGACAAGTTTTCAGAGGGACACCAGGCAGTGACAGGCCCGGGGCTGACAGGCTCCCCATCCCCTAGGGGGCGCCTGGCTGCCACACCCAGCTGACATAGAACCTTTGTCACAATGCCCGCTACCGTGGCGAGGATGCGGTGGCTCTGCAGGTGACAGAGACACTGCAGGACTTGGTGTCAGCTCAGCAATTTCTCACTTCCCCTAAGAAGCGGAATTCTGCAAATTGCTGCCTTTGCTCTTGAAAGGATGTCGTGAGGTGGGTGTTTTGGTGTCATACACTGAAAACAGAGCAGAAACTGTGAAATATTCCCATGATATGCACGGTCCCTGCCCCAAAGCACCATGACTCAGCCTAAGGAGATCTGCAGCTTATTTTTTTGTACTACCAGCAGATTGTGGAAGTACAGTATAAAAACCATCCTTATGGAGAGATCTTGGTATTTTAGGCTTAGTCTAAGTGTCTCAAGTAACTGGGGTTTTTGCTTGGGCCTAATCCATAGGGTCTTATGGCTTTCCTCCTCGTCTGAAGACGAATGTGCTAGAAACTATAAAGCAAAAACATGTCCTGCAGCCTAGCCTTGCCTTGCCTGTCCTTGCCTGTCCCAGCCTTGCCTTCTGTCCTTCTCATCCTGTTCTCTGTCCCATCCTCTCTCACTAACCCCTCGTCTGGCTGCATGTCTCTTCTTTCCTTTTCTCTCACTCTCCTGCTTCCTGCCTCTTTTCTTGCAATTCCTCCATCTCACTCCTGCAGCCCAACACTACTTTTTATTCTTCCTCCCCTTTCTCCTGCTCCCTTCGCTTTCTCCCTCTGTCCCATATCTTTCTTCCCGACTTGTCTCTTGCAGACTTTGGGCCAAACTGGCCCCAAGTCTGGGCATGGTTTGACAAGTTTTCAGAGGCCTGGCTGGTGGCAGCAGGGACACCAGGCAGTGACAGGCCCGGGGCTGACAGGCTCCCCATCCCCTAGGGGGCGCCTGGCTGCCACACCCAGCTGACATAGAACCTTTGTCACAATGCCCGCTACCGTGGCGAGGATGCGGTGGCTCTGCAGGTGACAGGGACACTGCAGGACTTGGTGTCAGCTCAGCAATTTCTCACTTCCCCTAAGAAGCGGAATTCTGCAAATTGCTGCCTTTGCTCTTGAAAGGATGTCATCAGGTGGGTGTTTTGGTGTCATACACTGAAAACAGAGCAGAAACTGTGAAATATTCCCATGATATGCACGGTCCCTGCCCCAAAGCACCATGACTCTGCCTAAGGAGATCTTCAGCTTATTTTTTTGTACTGCCAGCAGATTGTGGAAGTACAGTATAAAAACCATCCTTATGGAGAGATCTTGGTATTTTAGGCTTAGTCTAAGTGTCTCAAGTAGCTGGGGTTTTTGCTTGGGCCTAATCCATAGGGTCTTATGGCTTTCCTCCTCGTCTGAAGACGAATGTGCTAGAAACTATAAAGCAAAAACATGTCCTGCAGCCTAGCCTTGCCTTGCCTGTCCTTGCCTGTCCTAGCCTTGCCTTGTGTCCTTCTCATCCTGTTCTCTGTCACATCCTCTCTCACTTACCCCTCGTCTGGCTGCATGTCTCTTCTTTCCTTTTCTCTCACTCTCCTGCTTCCTGCCTCTTTTCTTGCAATTCCTCCATCTCACTCCTGCAGCCCAACACTACTTTTTATTCTTCCTTCCCTTTCTCCTGCTCCCTTCGCTTTCTCCCTCTGTCCCATATCTTTCTTCCCGACTTGTCTCTTGCAGACTTTGGGCCAAACTGGCCCCAAGTCTGGGCATGGTTTGACAAGTTTTCAGAGGCCTGGCTGGTGGCAGCAGGGACACCAGGCAGTGACAGGCCCGGGGCTGACAGGCTCCCCATCCCCTAGGGGGCGCCTGGCTGCCACACCCAGCTGACATAGAACCTTTGTCACAATGCCCGCTACCGTGGCGAGGATGCGGTGGCTCTGCAGGTGACAGGGACACTGCAGGACTTGGTGTCAGCTCAGCAATTTCTCACTTCCCCTAAGAAGCGGAATTCTGCAAATTGCTGCCTTTGCTCTTGAAAGGATGTCATCAGGTGGGTGTTTTGGTGTCATACCCTGAAAACAGAGCAGAAACTGTGAAATATTCCCATGATATGCATGGTCCCTGCCCCAAAGCACCATGACTCAGCCTAAGGAGATCTGTAGCTTATTTTTTTGTACTGCCAGCAGATTGTGGAAGTACAGTATAAAAACCATCCTTGTGGAGAGATCTTGGTATTTTAGGCTTAGTCTAAGTGTCTCAAGTAGCTGGGGTTTTTGCTTGGGCCTAATCCATACGGTCTTATGGCTTTCCTCCTAGTCTGAAGACGAATGTGCTAGAAACTATAAAGCAAAAACATGTCCTGAAGCCTAGCCTTGCCTTGCCTGTCCTTGTCTGTCCTAGCCTTGCCTTATGTCCTTCTCATCCTGTTCTCTGTCCCATCCTCTCTCACTAACCCCTCGTCTGGCTGCATGTCTCTTCTTTCCTTTTCTCTCACTCTCCTGCTTCCTGCCTCTTTTCTTGCAATTCCTCCATCTCACTCCTGCAGGCCAACACTACTTTTTATTCTTCCTTCCCTTTCTCCTGCTCCCTTCGCTTTCTCCCTCTGTCCCATACCTTTCTTCCCGACTTGTCTCTTGCAGACTTTGGGCCAAACTGGCCCCAAGTCTGGGCATGGTTTGACAAGTTTTCAGAGGCCTGGCTGGTGGCAGCAGGGACACCAGGCAGTGACAGGCCCGGGGCTGACAGGCTCCCCATCCCCTAGGGGGCGCCTGGCTGCCACACCCAGCTGACATAGAACCTTTGTCACAATGCCCGCTACCGTGGCGAGGATGCGGTGGCTCTGCAGGTGACAGGGACACTGCAGGACTTGGTGTCAGCTCAGCAATTTCTCACTTCCCCTAAGAAGCGGAATTCTGCAAATTGCTGCCTTTGCTCTTGAAAGGATGTCATCAGGTGGGTGTTTTGGTGTCATACACTGAAAACAGAGCAGAAACTGTGAAATATTCCCATGATATGCACGGTCCCTGCCCCAAAGCACCATGACTCAGCCTAAGGAGATCTGCAGCTTATTTTTTTGTACTGCCAGCAGATTGTGGAAGTACAGTATAAAAACCATCCTTATGGAGAGATCTTGGTATTTTAGGCTTAGTCTAAGTGTCTCAAGTAGCTGGGGTTTTTGCTTGGGCCTAATCCATACGGTCTTATGGCTTTCCTCCTCGTCTGAAGACGAATGTGCTAGAAACTATAAAGCAAAAACATGTCCTGCAGCCTAGCCTTGCCTTGCCTATCCTTGCCTGTCCTAGCCTTGCCTTGTGTCCTTCTCATCCTGTTCTCTGTCCCATCCTCTCTCACTTACCCCTCGTCTGGCTGCATGTCTCTTCTTTCCTTTTCTCTCACTCTCCTGCTTCCTGCCTCTTTTCTTGCAATTCCTCCATCTCACTCCTGCAGCCCAACACTACTTTTTATTCTTCCTTCCCTTTCTCCTGCTCCCTTCGCTTTCTCCCTCTGTCCCATATCTTTCTTCCCGACTTGTCTCTTGTAGACTTTTGGGCCAAACTGGCCCCAAGTCTGGGCATGGTTTGACAAGTTTTCAGAGGGACACCAGGCAGTGACAGGCCCGGGGCTGACAGGCTCCCCATCCCCTAGGGGGCGCCTGGCTGCCACACCCAGCTGACATAGAACCTTTGTCACAATGCCCGCTACCGTGGCGAGGATGCGGTGGCTCTGCAGGTGACAGGGACACTGCAGGACTTGGTGTCAGCTCAGCAATTTCTCACTTCCCCTAAGAAGCGGAATTCTGCAAATTGCTGCCTTTGCTCTTGAAAGGATGTCATCAGGTGGGTGTTTTGGTGTCATACACTGAAAACAGAGCAGAAACTGTGAAATATTCCCATGATATGCACGGTCCCTGCCCCAAAGCACCATGACTCAGCCTAAGGAGATCTGCAGCTTATTTTTTTGTACTGCCAGCAGATTGTGGAAGTACAGTATAAAAACCATCCTTATGGAGAGATCTTGGTATTTTAGGCTTAGTCTAAGTGTCTCAAGTAGCTGGGGTTTTTGCTTGGGCCTAATCCATACGGTCTTATGGCTTTCCTCCTAGTCTGAAGACGAATGTGCTAGAAACTATAAAGCAAAAACATGTCCTGCAGCCTAGCCTTGCTTGCCTGTCCTTGCCTGTCCTAGCCTTGCCTTGTGTCCTTCTCATCCTGTTCTCTGTCCCATCCTCTCTCACTTACCCCTCGTCTGGCTGCATGTCTCTTCTTTCCTTTTCTCTCACTCTCCTGCTTCCTGCCTCTTTTCTTGCAATTCCTCCATCTCACTCCTGCAGCCCAACACTACTTTTTATTCTTCCTTCCCTTTCTCCTGCTCCCTTCGCTTTCTCCCTCTGTCCCATATCTTTCTTCCCGACTTGTCTCTTGCAGACTTTGGGCCAAACTGGCCCCAAGTCTGGGCATGGTTTGACAAGTTTTCAGAGGCCTGGCTGGTGGCAGCAGGGACACCAGGCAGTGACAGGCCCGGGGCTGACAGGCTCCCCATCCCCTAGGGGGCGCCTGGCTGCCACACCCAGCTGACATAGAACCTTTGTCACAATGCCCGCTACCGTGGCGAGGATGCGGTGGCTCTGCAGGTGACAGGGACACTGCAGGACTTGGTGTCAGCTCAGCAATTTCTCACTTCCCCTAAGAAGCGGAATTCAGCAAATTGCTGCCTTTGCTCTTGAAAGGATGTCATCAGGTGGGTGTATTGGTGTCATGCACTGAAAACAGAGCAGAAACTGTGAAATATTCCCATGATATGCACGGTCCCTGCCCCAAAGCACCATGACTCAGCCTAAGGTGATCTGCAGCTTATTTTTTTGTACTGCCAGCAGATTGTGGAAGTACAGTATAAAAACCATCCTTATGGAGAGATCTTGGTATTTTAGGCTTAGTCTAAGTATCTCAAGTAGCTGGGGTTTTTGCTTGGGCCTAATCCATACGGTTTTATGGCTTTCCTCCTAGTCTGAAGACGAATGTGCTAGAAACTATGAAGCAAAAACATGTCCTGCAGCCTAGCCTTGCCTTGCCTGTCCTTGCCTGTCCTAGCCTTGCCTTCTTTCCTTCTCATCCTGTTCTCTGTCCCATCCTCTCTCACTAAGCCCTCGTCTGGCTGCATGTCTCTTCTTTCCTTTTCTCTCACTCTCCTGCTTCCTGCCTCTTTTCTTGCAATTCCTCCATCTCACTCCTGCAGCCCAACACTACTTTTTATTCTTCCTTCCCTTTCTCCTGCTCCCTTCGCTTTCTCCCTCTGTCCCATATCTTTCTTCCCGACTTGTCTCTTGCAGACTTTGGGCCAAACTGGCCCCAAGTCTGGGCATGGTTTGACAAGTTTTCAGCGGCATGGCTGGTGGCAGCAGGGACACCAGGCAGTGACAGGCCCGGGGCTGACAGGCTCCCCATCCCCTAGGGGGCGCCTGGCTGCCACACCCAGCTGACATAGAACCTTTGTCACAATGCCCGCTACCGTGGCGAGGATGCGGTGGCTCTGCAGGTGACAGGGACACTGCAGGACTTGGTGTCAGCTCAGCAATTTCTCACTTCCCCTAAGAAGCGGAATTCTGTAAACTGCTGCCTTTGCTCTTGAAAGGATGTCATCAGGTGGGTGTATTGGTGTCATGCACTGAAAGCAGAGCAGAAACTGTGAAATATTCCCATGATATGCACGGTCCCTGCCCCAAAGCACCATGACTCAGCCTAAGGAGATCTGCAGCTTATTTTTTTGTACTGCCAGCAGATTGTGGAAGTACAGTATAAAAACCAGCCTTATGGAGAGATCTTGGTATTTTAGGCTTAGTCTAAGTGTCTCAAGTAGCTGGGGTTTTTGCTTGGGCCTAATCCATACGGTCTTATGGCTTTCCTCCTCGTCTGAAGACGAATGTGCTAGAAACTATAAAGCAAAAACATGTCCTGCAGCCTAGCCTAGCCTTGCCTGTCCTTGCCTGTCCTAGCCTTGCCTTATGTCCTTCTCATCCTGTTGTCTGTCCCATCCTCTCTCACTAAGCCATCGTCTGGCTGCATGTCTCTTCTTTCCTTTTCTCTCACTCTCCTGCTTCCTGCCTCTTTTCTTGCAATTCCTCCATCTCACTCCTGCAGCCCAACACTACTTTTTATTCTTCCTTCCCTTTCTCCTGCTCCCTTCGCTTTCTCCCTCTGTCCCATATCTTTCTTCCCGACTTGTCTCTTGCAGACTTTGGGCCAAACTGGCCCCAAGTCTGGGCATGGTTTGACAAGTTTTCAGAGGCCTGGCTGGTGGCAGCAGGGACACCAGGCAGTGACAGGCCCGGGGCTGACAGGCTCCCCATCCCCTAGGGGGCGCCTGGCTGCCACACCCAGCTGACATAGAACCTTTGTCACAATGCCCGCTACCGTGGCGAGGATGCGGTGGCTCTGCAGGTGACAGGGACACTGCAGGACTTGGTGCCAGCTCAGCAATTTCTCACTTCCCCTAAGAAGCGGAATTCTGCAAATTGCTGCCTTTGCTCTTGAAAGGATGTCATCAGGTGGGTGTATTGGTGTCATGCACTGAAAACAGAGCAGAAACTGTGAAATATTCCCATGATATGCATGGTCCCTGCCCCAAAGCACCATGACTCAGCCTAAGGAGATCTGCAGCTTATTTTTTTGTACTGCCAGCAGATTGTGGAAGTACAGTATAAAAACCATCCTTATGGAGAGATCTTGGTATTTTAGGCTTAGTCTAAGTGTCTCAAGTAGCTGGGGTTTTTGCTTGGGCCTAATCCATACGGTCTTATGGCTTTCCTCCTCGTCTGAAGACGAATGTGCTAGAAACTATAAAGCAAAAACATGTCCTGCAGCCTAGCCTTGCCTTGCCTGTCCTTGCCTGTCCTAGCCTTGCCTTGTGTCCTTCTCATCCTGTTCTCTGTCCCATCCTCTCTCACTTACCCCTCGTCTGGCTGCATGTCTCTTCTTTCCTTTTCTCTCACTCTCCTGCTTCCTGCCTCTTTTCTTGCAATTCCTCCATCTCACTCCTGCAGCCCAACACTACTTTTTATTCTTCCTTCCCTTTCTCCTGCTCCCTTCGCTTTCTCCCTCTGTCCCATATCTTTCTTCCCGACTTGTCTCTTGCAGACTTTGGGCCAAACTGGCCCCAAGTCTGGGCATGGTTTGACAAGTTTTCAGAGGCCTGGCTGGTGGCAGCAGGGACACCAGGCAGTGACAGGCCCGGGGCTGACAGGCTCCCCATCCCCTAGGGGGCGCCTGGCTGCCACACCCAGCTGACATAGAACCTTTGTCACAATGCCCGCTACCGTGGCGAGGATGCGGTGGCTCTGCAGGTGACAGGGACACTGCAGGACTTGGTGTCAGCTCAGCAATTTCTCACTTCCCCTAAGAAGCGGAATTCTGCAAATTGCTGCCTTTGCTCTTGAAAGGATGTCATCAGGTGGGTGTATTGGTGTCATGCACTGAAAACAGAGCAGAAACTGTGAAATATTCCCATGATATGCACGGTCCCTGCCCCAAAGCACCATGACTCAGCCTAAGGAGATCTGCAGCTTATTTTTTTGTACTGCCAGCAGATTGTGGAAGTACAGTATAAAAACCATCCTTATGGAGAGATCTTGGTATTTTAGGCTTAGTCTAAGTATCTCAAGTAGCTGGGGTTTTTGCTTGGGCCTATTCCATACGGTCTTATGGCTTTCCTCCTAGTCTGAAGACGAATGTGCTAGAAACTATGAAGCAAAAACATGTCCTGCAGCCTAGCCTTGCCTTGCCTGTCCTTGCCTGTCCTAGCCTTGCCTTATTTCCTTCTCATCCTGTTTTCTGTCCCATCCTCTCTCACTAACCCCTCGTCTGGCTGCATGTCTCTTCTTTCCTTTTCTCTCACTCTCCTGCTTCCTGCCTCTTTTCTTGCAATTCCTCCATCTCACTCCTGCAGCCCAACACTACTTTTTATTCTTCCTTCCCTTTCTCCTGCTCCCTTCGCTTTCTCCCTCTGTCCCATATCTTTCTTCCCGACTTGTCTCTTGCAGACTTTGGGCCATACTGGCCCCAAGTCTGGGCATGGTTTGACAAGTTTTCAGAGGCCTGGCTGGTGGCAGCAGGGCCAGCAGGCAGTGACAGGCCCGGGGCTGACAGGCTCCCCATCCCCTAGGGGGCGCCTGGCTGCCACACCCAGCTGACATAGAACCTTTGTCACAATGCCCGCTACCGTGGCGAGGATGCGGTGGCTCTGCAGGTGACAGGGACACTGCAGGACTTGGTGTCAGCTCAGCAATTTCTCACTTCCCCTAAGAAGCGGAATTCTGCAAATTGCTGCCTTTGCTCTTGAAAGGATGTCATCAGGTGGGTGTTTTGGTGTCATACCCTGAAAACAGAGCAGAAACTGTGAAATATTCCCATGATATGAATGGTCCCTGCCCCAAAGCACCATGACTCAGCCTAAGGAGATCTGTAGCTTATTTTTTTGTACTGCCAGCAGATTGTGGAAGTACAGTATAAAAACCATCCTTATGGAGAGATCTTGGTATTTTAGGCTTAGTCTAAGTGTCTCAAGTAGCTGGGGTTTTTGCTTGGGCCTAATCCATACGGTCTTATGGCTTTCCTCCTAGTCTGAAGACGAATGTGCTAGAAACTATAAAGCAAAAACATGTCCTGAAGCCTAGCCTTGCCTTGCCTGTCCTTGTCTGTCCTAGCCTTGCCTTATGTCCTTCTCATCCTGTTCTCTGTCCCATCCTCTCTCACTAACCCCTCGTCTGGCTGCATGTCTCTTCTTTCCTTTTCTCTCACTCTCCTGCTTCCTGCCTCTTTTCTTGCAATTCCTCCATCTCACTCCTGCAGGCTAACACTACTTTTTATTCTTCCTTCCCTTTCTCCTGCTCCCTTCGATTTCTCCCTCTGTCCCATATCTTTCTTCCCGACTTGTCTCTTGCAGACTTTGGGCCAAACTGGCCCCAAGTCTGGGCATGGTTTGACAAGTTTTCAGAGGCCTGGCTGGTGGCAGCAGGGACACCAGGCAGTGACAGGCCCAGGGCTGACAGGCTCCCCATCCCCTAGGGGGCGCCTGGCTGCCACACCCAGCTGACATAGAACCTTTGTCACAATGCCCGCTACCGTGGCGAGGATGCGGTGGCTCTGCAGGTGACAGGGACACTGCAGGACTTGGTGTCAGCTCAGCAATTTCTCACTTCCCCTAAGAAGCGGAATTGTTCAAATTGCTGCCTTTGCTCTTGAAAGGATGTCATCAGGTGGGTGTTTTGGTGTCATACCCTGAAAACAGAGCAGAAACTGTGAAATATTCCCATGATATGCACGGTCCCTGCCCCAAAGCACCATGACTCAGCCTAAGGAGATCTGCAGCTTATTTTTTTGTACTGGCAGCAGATTGTGGAAGTACAGTATAAAAACCATCCTTATGGAGAGATCTTGGTATTTTAGGCTTAGTCTAAGTGTCTCAAGTAGCTGGGGTTTTTGCTTGGGCCTAATCCATACGGTCATATGGCTTTCCTCCTTGTCTGAAGATGAATGTGCTAGAAACTATAAAGCAAAAACATGTCCTGCAGCCTAGCCTTGCCTTGCCTGTCCTTGCCTGTCCCAGCCTTGCCTTCTTTCCTTCTCGTCCTGTTCTCTGTCCCATCCTCTCTCACTAACCCCTCGTCTGGCTGCATGTCTCTTCTTTCCTTTTCTCTCACTCTCCTGCTTCCTGCCTCTTTTCTTGCAATTCCTCCATCTCACTCCTGCAGCCCAACACTACTTTTTATTCTTCCTTCCCTTTCTCCTGCTCCCATCGCTTTCTCCCTCTGTCCCATATCTTTCTTCCCGACTTGTCTCTTGCAGACTTTGGGCCAAACTGGCCCCAAGTCTGGGCATGGTTTGACAAGTTTTCAGCGGCCTGGCTGGTGTCAGCAGGGACACCAGGCAGTGACAGGCCCGGGGCTGACAGGCTCCCCATCCCCTAGGGGGCGCCTGGCTGCCACACCCAGCTGACATAGAACCTTTGTCACAATGCCCGCTACCGTGGCGAGGATGCGGTGGCTCTGCAGGTGACAGGGACACTGCAGGACTTGGTGTCAGCTCAGCAATTTCTCACTTCCCCTAAGAAGCGGAATTCTGCAAATTGCTGCCTTTGCTCTTGAAAGGATGTCATCAGGTGGGTGTTTTGGTGTCATACACTGAAAACAGAGCAGAAACTGTGAAATATTCCCATGATATGCATGGTCCCTGCCCCAAAGCACCATGACTCAGCCTAAGGAGATCTGCAGCTTATTTTTTTGTACTGCCAGCAGATTGTGGAAGTACAGTATAAAAACCATCCTTATAGAGAGATCTTGGTATTTTAGGCTTAGTCTAAGTGTCTCAAGTAGCTGGGGTTTTTGCTTGGGCCTAATCCATACGGTCTTATGGCTTTCCTCCTAGTCTGAAGACGAATGTGCTAGAAACTATAAAGCAAAAACATGTCCTGAAGCCTAGCCTTGCCTTGCCTGTCCTTGTCTGTCCTAGCCTTGCCTTACGTCCTTCTCATCCTGTTCTCTGTCCCATCCTCTCTCACTAACCCCTCGTCTGGCTGCATGTCTCTTCTTTCCTTTTCTCTCACTCTCCTGCTTCCTGCCTCTTTTCTTGCAATTCCTCCATCTCACTCCTGCAGGCCAACACTACTTTTTATTCTTCCTTCCCTTTCTCCTGCTCCCTTCGATTTCTCCCTCTGTCCCATATCTTTCTTCCCGACTTGTCTCTTGCAGACTTTGGGCCAAACTGGCCCCAAGTCTGGGCATGGTTTGAGAAGTTTTCAGAGGCCTGGCTGGTGGCAGCAGGGACACCAGGCAGTGACAGGCCCGGGGCTGACAGGCTCCCCATCCCCTAGGGGGCGCCTGGCTGCCACACCCAGCTGACATAGAACCTTTGTCACAATGCCCGCTACCGTGGCGAGGATGCGGTGGCTCTGCAGGTGACAGGGACACTGCAGGACTTGGTGTCAGCTCAGCAATTTCTCACTTCCCCTAAGAAGCGGAATTCTGCAAATTGCTGCCTTTGCTCTTGAAAGGATGTCATCAGGTGGGTGTTTTGGTGTCATACCCTGAAAACAGAGCAGAAACTGTGAAATATTCCCATGATATGCACGGTCCCTGCCCCAAAGCACCATGACTCAGCCTAAGGAGATCTGTAGCTTATTTTTTTGTACTGCCAGCAGATTGTGGAAGTACAGTATAAAAACCATCCTTATGGAGAGATCTTGGTATTTTAGGCTTAGTCTAAGTGTCTCAAGTAGCTGGGGTTTTTGCTTGGGCCTAATCCATACGGTCATATGGCTTTCCTCCTTGTCTGAAGATGAATGTGCTAGAAACTATAAAGCAAAAACATGTCCTGCAGCCTAGCCTTGCCTTGCCTGTCCTTGCCTGTCCCAGCCTTGCCTTCTTTCCTTCTCGTCCTGTTCTCTGTCCCATCCTCTCTCACTAAGCCCTCGTCTGGCTCCATGTCTCTTCTTTCCTTTTCTCTCACTCTCCTGCTTCCTGCCTCTTTTCTTGCAATTCCTCCATCTCACTCCTCCAGCCCAACACTACTTTTTATTCTTCCTTCCCTTTCTCCTGCTCCCTTCGCTTTCTCCCTCTGTCCCATATCTTTCTTCCCGACTTGTCTCTTGCAGACTTTGGGCCAAACTGGCCCCAAGTCTGGGCATGGTTTGACAAGTTTTCAGAGGCCTGGCTGGTGGCAGCAGGGACACCAGGCAGTGACAGGCCCGGGGCTGACAGGCTCCCCATCCCCTAGGGGGCGCCTGGCTGCCACACCCAGCTGACATAGAACCTTTGTCACAATGCCCGCTACCGTGGCGAGGATGCGGTGGCTCTGCAGGTGACAGGGACACTGCAGGACTTGGTGTCAGCTCAGCAATTTCTCACTTCCCCTAAGAAGCGGAATTCTGCAAATTGCTGCCTTTGCTCTTGAAAGGATGTCATCAGGTGGGTGTTTTGGTGTCATACACTGAAAACAGAGCAGAAACTGTGAAATATTCCCATGATATGCATGGTCCCTGCCCCAAAGCACCATGACTCAGCCTAAGGAGATCTGCAGCTTATTTTTTTGTACTGCCAGCAGATTGTGGAAGTACAGTATAAAAACCATCCTTATGGAGAGATCTTGGTATTTTAGGCTTAGTCTAAGTGTCTCAAGTAGCTGGGGTTTTTGCTTGGGCCTAATCCATACGGTCTTATGGCTTTCCTCCTCGTCTGAAGACGAATGTGCTAGAAACTATAAAGCAAAAACATGTCCTGCAGCCTAACCTTGCCTTGCCTGTCCTTGCCTGTCCTAGCCTTGCCTTATGTCCTTCTCATCCTGTTCTCTGTCCCATCCTCTCTCACTAACCCCTCGTCTGGCTGCATGTCTCTTCTTTCCTTTTCTCTCACTCTCGTGCTTCCTGCCTCTTTTCTTGCAATTCCTCCATCTCACTCCTGCAGCCCAACACTACTTTTTATTCTTCCTTCCCTTTCTCCTGCTCCCTTTGCTTTCTCCCTCTGTCCCATATATTTCTTCCCGACTTGTCTCTTGGAGACTTTGGGCCAAACTGGCCCCAAGTCTGGGCATGGTTTGACAAGTTTTCAGAGGCCTGGCTGGTGGCAGCAGGGACACCAGGCAGTGACAGGCCCGGGGCTGACAGGCTCCCCATCCCCTAGGGGGCGCCTGGCTGCCACACCCAGCTGACATAGAACCTTTGTCACAATGCCCGCTACCGTGGCGAGGATGCGGTGGCTCTGCAGGTGACAGGGACACTGCAGGACTTGGTGTCAGCTCAGCAATTTCTCACTTCCCCTAAGAAGCGGAATTCTGCAAATTGCTGCCTTTGCTCTTGAAAGGATGTCATCAGGTGGGTGTTTTGGTGTCATACACTGAAAACAGAGCAGAAACTGTGAAATATTCCCATGATATGCATGGTCCCTGCCCCAAAGCACCATGACTCAGCCTAAGGAGATCTTCAGCTTATTTTTTTGTACTGCCAGCAGATTGTGAAAGTACAGTATAAAAACCATCCTTATGGAGAGATCTTGGTATTTTAGGCTTAGTCTAAGTGTCTCAAGTAGCTGGGGTTTTTGCTTGGGCCTAATCCATACGGTCATATGGCTTTCCTCCTTGTCTGAAGACGAATGTGCTAGAAACTATAAAGCAAAAACATGTCCTGCAGCCTAGCCTTGCCTTGTCTGTCCTTGCCTGTCCCAGCCTTGCCTTCTTTCCTTCTCGTCCTGTTCTCTGTCCCATCCTCTCTCACTAACCCCTCGTCTGGCTGCATGTCTCTTCTTTCCTTTTCTCTCACTCTCCTGCTTCCTGCCTCTTTTCTTGCAATTCCTCCATCTCACTCCTGCAGCCCAACACTACTTTTTATTCTTCCTTCCCTTTCTCCTGCTCCCTTCGCTTTCTCCCTCTGTCCCATATCTTTCTTCCCGACTTGTCTCTTGCAGACTTTGGGCCAAACTGGCCCCAAGTCTGGGCATGGTTTGACAAGTTTTCAGAGGCCTGGCTGGTGGCAGCAGGGCCAGCAGGCAGTGACAGGCCCGGGGCTGACAGGCTCCCCATCCCCTAGGGGGCGCCTGGCTGCCACACCCAGCTGACATAGAACCTTTGTCACAATGCCCGCTACCGTGGCGAGGATGCGGTGGCTCTGCAGGTGACAGGGACACTGCAGGACTTGGTGTCAGCTCAGCAATTTCTCACTTCCCCTAAGAAGCGGAATTCTGCAAATTGCTGCCTTTGCTCTTGAAAGGATGTCATCAGGTGGGTGTTTTGGTGTCATACACTGAAAACAGAGCAGAAACTGTGAAATATTCCCATGATATGCACGGTCCCTGCCCCAAAGCACCATGACTCAGCCTAAGGAGATCTTCAGCTTATTTTTTTGTACTGCCAGCAGATTGTGGAAGTACAGTATAAAAACCATCCTTATGGAGAGATCTTGGTATTTTAGGCTTAGTCTAAGTGTCTCAAGTAGCTGGGGTTTTTGCTTGGGCCTAATCCATACGGTCTTATGGCTTTCCTCCTCGTCTGAAGACGAATGTGCTAGAAACTATAAAGCAAAAACATGTCCTGCAGCCTAGCCTTGCCTTGCCTGTCCTTGCCTGTCCTAGCCTTGCCTTGTGTCCTTCTCATCCTGTTCTCTGTCCCATCCTCTCTCACTAACCCCTCGTCTGGCTGCATGTCTCTTCTTTCCTTTTCTCTCACTCTCCTGCTTCCTGCCTCTTTTCTTGCAATTCCTCCATCTCACTCCTGCAGCCCAACACTACTTTTTATTCTTCCTTCCCTTTCTCCTGCTCCCTTCGCTTTCTCCCTCTGTCCCATATCTTTCTTCCCGACTTGTCTCTTGCAGACTTTGGGCCAAACTGGCCCCAAGTCTGGGCATGGTTTGACAAGTTTTCAGCGGCCTGGCTGGTGGCAGCAGGGACACCAGGCAGTGACAGGCCCGGGGCTGACAGGCTCCCCATCCCCTAGGGGGCGCCTGGCTGCCACACCCAGCTGACATAGAACCTTTGTCACAATGCCCGCTACCGTGGCGAGGATGCGGTGGCTCTGCAGGTGACAGGGATACTGCAGGACTTGGTGTCAGCTCAGCAATTTCTCACTTCCCCTAAGAAGCGGAATTCTGCAAATTGCTGCCTTTGCTCTTGAAAGGATGTCATCAGGTGGGTGTTTTGGTGTCATACACTGAAAACAGAACAGAAACTGTGAAATATTCCCATGATATGCACGGTCCCTGCCCCAAAGCACCATGACTCAGCCTAAGGAGATCTGCAGCTTATTTTTTTGTACTGCCAGCAGATTGTGGAAGTACAGTATAAAAACCATCCTTATGGAGAAATCTTGGTATTTTAGGCTTAGTCTAAGAGTCTCAAGTAGCTGGGGTTTTTGCTTGGGCCTAATCCATACGGTCTTATGGCTTTCCTCCTAGTCTGAAGACGAATGTGCTAGAAACTATAAAGCAAAAACATGTCCTGCAGCCTAACCTTGCCTTGCCTGTCCTTGCCTGTCCTAGCCTTGCCTTATGTCCTTCTCATCCTGTTCTCTGTCCCATCCTCTCTCACTAAGCCCTCGTCTGGCTGCATGTCTCTTCTTTCCTTTTCTCTCACTCTCGTGCTTCCTGCCTCTTTTCTTGCAATTCCTCCATCTCACTCCAGCAGCCCAACACTACTTTTTATTCTTCCTTCCCTTTCTCCTGCTCCCTTCGCTTTCTCCCTCTGTCCCATATCTTTCTTCCCGTCTTGTCTCTTGCAGACTTTGGGCCAAACTGGCCCCAAGTCTGGGCATGGTTTGACAAGTTTTCAGAGGCCTGGCTGGTGGCAGCAAGGACACCAGGGTGTGACAGGCCCGGGGCTGACAGGCTCCCCATCCCCTAGGGGGCGCCTGGCTGCCACACCCAGCTGACATAGAACCTTTGTCACAATGCCCGCTACCGCGGCGAGGATGCGGTGGCTCTGCAGGTGACAGGGACACTGCAGGACTTGGTGTCAGCTCAGCAATTTCTCACTTCCCCTAAGAAGCGGAATTCTGCAAATTGCTGCCTTTGCTCTTGAAAGGATGTCATCAGGTGGGTGTTTTGGTGTCATGCACTGAAAACAGAGCAGAAACTGTGAAATATTCCCATGATATGCACGGTCCCTGCCCCAAAGCACCATGACTCAGCCTAAGGAGATCTGCAGCTGATTTTTTTGTACTGCCAGCAGATTGTGGAAGTACAGTATAAAAACCATCCTTATGGAGAGATCTTGGTATTTTAGACTTAGTCTAAGTGTCTCAAGTAGCTGGGGTTTTTGCTTGGGCCTAATCCATACGGTCTTATGGCTTTCCTCCTCGTCTGAAGACGAATGTGCTAGAAACTATAAAGCAAAAACATGTCCTGCAGCCTAGCCTTGCCTTGCCTGTCCTTGCCTGTCCTAGCCTTGCCTTCTTTCCTTCTCATCCTGTTCTCTGTCCCATCCTCTCTCACTAACCCTTCGTCTGGCTGCATGTCTCTTCTTTCCTTTTCTCTCACTCTCGTGCTTCCTGCCTCTTTTCTTGCAATTCCTCCATCTCACTCCTGCAGCCCAACACTACATTTTATTCTTCTTTCCCTTTCTCCTGCTCCCTTCGCTTTCTCCCTCTGTCCCATATCTTTCTTCCCGTCTTGTCTCTTGCAGACTTTGGGCCAAACTGGCCCCAAGTCTGGGCATGGTTTGACAAGTTTTCAGAGGCCTGGCTGGTGGCAGCAAGGACACCAGGGTGTGACAGGACCGGGGCTGACAGGCTCCCCATCCCCTAGGGGGCGCCTGGCTGCCACACCCAGCTGACATAGAACCTTTGTCACAATGCCCGCTACCGTGGCGAGGATGCGGTGGCTCTGCAGGTGACAGGGATACTGCAGGACTTGGTGTCAGCTCAGCAATTTCTCACTTCCCCTAAGAAGCGGAATTCTGCAAATTGCTGCCTTTGCTCTTGAAAGGATGTCATCAGGTGGGTGTTTTGGTGTCATACACTGAAAACAGAGCAGAAATTCTGAAATATTCCCATGATATGCATGGTCCCTGCCCCAAAGCACCATGACTCAGCCTAAGGAGATCTGCAGCTTATTTTTTTGTACTGCCAGCAGATTGTGGAAGTACAGTATTAAAACCATCCTTATGGAGGGATCTTGGTATTTTAGGCTTAGTCTAAGAGTCTCAAGTAGCTGGGACTTTTGCTTGGGCCTAATCCATATGGTCTTATGGCTTTCCTCCTAGTCTGAAGACGAATGTGCTAGAAACTATAAAGCAAAAACATGTCCTGCAGCCTAGCCTTGCCTTGCCTGTCCTTGCCTGTCCTAGCCTTGCCTTCTTTCCTTCTCATCCTGTTCTCTGTCCCATCCTCTCTCACTAACCCTTCGTCTGGCTGCATGTCTCTTCTTTCCTTTTCTCTCACTCTCGTGCTTCCTGCCTCTTTTCTTGCAATTCCTCCATCTCACTCCTGCAGCCCAACACTACTTTTTATTCTTCCTTCCCTTTCTCCTGCTCCCTTCGCTTTCTCCCTCTGTCCCATATCTTTCTTCCCGTCTTGTCTCTTGCAGACTTTGGGCCAAACTGGCCCCAAGTCTGGGCATGGTTTGACAAGTTTTCAGAGGCCTGGCTGGTGGCAGCAAGGACACCAGGGTGTGACAGGACCGGGGCTGACAGGCTCCCCATCCCCTAGGGGGCGCCTGGCTGCCACACCCAGCTGACATAGAACCTTTGTCACAATGCCCGCTACCGTGGCGAGGATGCGGTGGCTCTGCAGGTGACAGGGACACTGCAGGACTTGGTGTCAGCTCAGCAATTTCTCACTTCCCCTAAGAAGCGGAATTCTGCAAATTGCTGCCTTTGCTCTTGAAAGGATGTCATCAGGTGGGTGTTTTGGTGTCATACACTGAAAACAGAGCAGAAATTCTGAAATATTCCCATGATATGCATGGTCCCTGCCCCAAAGCACCATGACTCAGCCTAAGGAGATCTGCAGCTTATTTTTTTGTACTGCCAGCAGATTGTGGAAGTACAGTATTAAAACCATCCTTATGGAGGGATCTTGGTATTTTAGGCTTAGTCTAAGAGTCTCAAGTAGCTGGGACTTTTGCTTGGGCCTAATCCATATGGTCTTATGGCTTTCCTCCTAGTCTGAAGATGAATGTGCTAGAAACTATAAAGCAAAAACATGTCCTGCAGCATAGCCTTGCCTTGCCTGTCCTTGCCTGTCCTAGCCTTGCCTTCTTTCCTTCTCATCCTGTTCTCTGTCCCATCCTCTCTCACTAACCCTTCGTCTGGCTGCATGTCTCTTCTTTCCTTTTCTCTCACTCTCCTGCTTCCTGCCTCTTTTCTTGCAATTCCTCCATCTCACTCCAGCAGCCCAACACTACTTTTTATTCTTCCTTCCCTTTCTCCTGCTCCCTTCGCTTTCTCCCTCTGTCCCATATCTTTCTTCCCGTCTTGTCTCTTGCAGACTTTGGGCCAAACTGGCCCCAAGTCTGGGCATGGTTTGACAAGTTTTCAGAGGCCTGGCTGGTGGCAGCAAGGACACCAGGGTGTGACAGGCCCGGGGCTGACAGGCTCCCCATCCCCTAGGGGGCGCCTGGCTGCCACACCCAGCTGACATAGAACCTTTGTCACAATGCCCGCTACCGCGGCGAGGATGCGGTGGCTCTGCAGGTGACAGGGACACTGCAGGACTTGGTGTCAGCTCAGCAATTTCTCACTTCCCCTAAGAAGCGGAATTCTGCAAATTGCTGCCTTTGCTCTTGAAAGGATGTCATCAGGTGGGTGTTTTGGTGTCATGCACTGAAAACAGAGCAGAAACTGTGAAATATTCCCATGATATGCACGGTCCCTGCCCCAAAGCACCATGACTCAGCCTAAGGAGATCTGCAGCTGATTTTTTTGTACTGCCAGCAGATTGTGGAAGTACAGTATAAAAACCATCCTTATGGAGAGATCTTGGTATTTTAGACTTAGTCTAAGTGTCTCAAGTAGCTGGGGTTTTTGCTTGGGCCTAATCCATACGGTCTTATGGCTTTCCTCCTCGTCTGAAGACGAATGTGCTAGAAACTATAAAGCAAAAACATGTCCTGCAGCCTAGCCTTGCCTTGCCTGTCCTTGCCTGTCCTAGCCTTGCCTTCTTTCCTTCTCATCCTGTTCTCTGTCCCATCCTCTCTCACTAACCCTTCGTCTGGCTGCATGTCTCTTCTTTCCTTTTCTCTCACTCTCGTGCTTCCTGCCTCTTTTCTTGCAATTCCTCCATCTCACTCCTGCAGCCCAACACTACATTTTATTCTTCTTTCCCTTTCTCCTGCTCCCTTCGCTTTCTCCCTCTGTCCCATATCTTTCTTCCCGTCTTGTCTCTTGCAGACTTTGGGCCAAACTGGCCCCAAGTCTGGGCATGGTTTGACAAGTTTTCAGAGGCCTGGCTGGTGGCAGCAAGGACACCAGGGTGTGACAGGACCGGGGCTGACAGGCTCCCCATCCCCTAGGGGGCGCCTGGCTGCCACACCCAGCTGACATAGAACCTTTGTCACAATGCCCGCTACCGTGGCGAGGATGCGGTGGCTCTGCAGGTGACAGGGATACTGCAGGACTTGGTGTCAGCTCAGCAATTTCTCACTTCCCCTAAGAAGCGGAATTCTGCAAATTGCTGCCTTTGCTCTTGAAAGGATGTCATCAGGTGGGTGTTTTGGTGTCATACACTGAAAACAGAGCAGAAATTCTGAAATATTCCCATGATATGCATGGTCCCTGCCCCAAAGCACCATGACTCAGCCTAAGGAGATCTGCAGCTTATTTTTTTGTACTGCCAGCAGATTGTGGAAGTACAGTATTAAAACCATCCTTATGGAGGGATCTTGGTATTTTAGGCTTAGTCTAAGAGTCTCAAGTAGCTGGGACTTTTGCTTGGGCCTAATCCATATGGTCTTATGGCTTTCCTCCTAGTCTGAAGACGAATGTGCTAGAAACTATAAAGCAAAAACATGTCCTGCAGCCTAGCCTTGCCTTGCCTGTCCTTGCCTGTCCTAGCCTTGCCTTCTTTCCTTCTCATCCTGTTCTCTGTCCCATCCTCTCTCACTAACCCTTCGTCTGGCTGCATGTCTCTTCTTTCCTTTTCTCTCACTCTCGTGCTTCCTGCCTCTTTTCTTGCAATTCCTCCATCTCACTCCTGCAGCCCAACACTACTTTTTATTCTTCCTTCCCTTTCTCCTGCTCCCTTCGCTTTCTCCCTCTGTCCCATATCTTTCTTCCCGTCTTGTCTCTTGCAGACTTTGGGCCAAACTGGCCCCAAGTCTGGGCATGGTTTGACAAGTTTTCAGAGGCCTGGCTGGTGGCAGCAAGGACACCAGGGTGTGACAGGACCGGGGCTGACAGGCTCCCCATCCCCTAGGGGGCGCCTGGCTGCCACACCCAGCTGACATAGAACCTTTGTCACAATGCCCGCTACCGTGGCGAGGATGCGGTGGCTCTGCAGGTGACAGGGACACTGCAGGACTTGGTGTCAGCTCAGCAATTTCTCACTTCCCCTAAGAAGCGGAATTCTGCAAATTGCTGCCTTTGCTCTTGAAAGGATGTCATCAGGTGGGTGTTTTGGTGTCATACACTGAAAACAGAGCAGAAATTCTGAAATATTCCCATGATATGCATGGTCCCTGCCCCAAAGCACCATGACTCAGCCTAAGGAGATCTGCAGCTTATTTTTTTCTACTGCCAGCAGATTGTGGAAGTACAGTATTAAAACCATCCTTATGGAGGGATCTTGGTATTTTAGGCTTAGTCTAAGAGTCTCAAGTAGCTGGGACTTTTGCTTGGGCCTAATCCATATGGTCTTATGGCTTTCCTCCTAGTCTGAAGATGAATGTGCTAGAAACTATAAAGCAAAAACATGTCCTGCAGGCTAGCCTTGCCTTGCCTGTCCTTGCCTGTCCTAGCCTTGCCTTATGTCCTTCTCATCCTGTTCTCTGTCCCATCCTCTCTCACTAACCCCTCGTCTGGCTGCATGTCTCTTCTTTCCTTTTCTCTCACTCTCCTGCTTCCTGCCTCTTTTCTTGCAATTCCTCCATCTCACTCCTGCAGCCCAACACTACTTTTTATTCTTCCTTCCCTTTCTCCTGCTCCCTTCGCTTTCTCCCTCTGTCCCATATCTTTCTTCCCGACTTGTCTCTTGCAGACTTTGGGCCAAACTGGCCCCAAGTCTGGGCATGGTTTGACAAGTTTTCAGAGGCCTGGCTGGTGGCAGCAGGGACACCAGGCAGTGACAGGCCCGGGGCTGACAGGCTCCCCATCCCCTAGGGGGTGCCTGGCTGCCACACCCAGCTGACATAGAACCTTTGTCACAGTGCCCGCTACCGTGGCGAGGATGCGGTGGCTCTGCAGGTGACAGGGACACTGCAGGACTTGGTGTCAGCTCAGCAATTTCTCACTTCCCCTAAGAAGCGGAATTCTGCAAATTGCTGCCTTTGCTCTTGAAAGGATGTCGTGAGGTGGGTGTTTTGGTGTCATACACTGAAAGCAGAGCAGAAACTGTGAAATATTCCCATGATATGCATGGTCCCTGCCCCAAAGCACCATGACTCAGCCTAAGGAGATCTGCAGCTTATTTTTTTGTACTACCAGCAGATTGTGGAAGTACAGTATAAAAACCATCCTTATGGAGAGATCTTGGTATTTTAGACTTAGTCTAAGTGTCTCAAGTAGCTGGGGTTTTTGCTTGGGCCTAATCCATACGGTCTTATGGCTTTCCTCCTAGTCTGAAGACGAATGTGCTAGAAACTATAAAGCAAAAACATGTCCTGCAGCCTAGCCTTGCCTTGCCTGTCCTTGCCTGTCCTAGCCTTGCCTTCTTTCCTTCTCATCCTGTTCTCTGTCCCATCCTCTCTCACTAACCCTTTGTCTGGCTGCATGTCTCTTCTTTCCTTTTCTCTCACTCTCGTGCTTCCTGCCTCTTTTCTTGCAATTCCTCCATCTCACTCCTGCAGCCCAACACTACTTTTTATTCTTCCTTCCCTTTCTCCTGCTCCCTTCGCTTTCTCCCTCTGTCCCATATCTTTCTTCCCGTCTTGTCTCTTGCAGACTTTGGGCCAAACTGGCCCCAAGTCTGGGCATGGTTTGACAAGTTTTCAGAGGCCTGGCTGGTGGCAGCAGGGCCAGCAGGCAGTGACAGGCCCGGGGCTGACAGGCTCCCCATCCCCTAGGGGGCGCCTGGCTGCCACACCCAGCTGACATAGAACCTTTGTCACAATGCCCACTGCCGCGGCGAGGATGCGGTGGCTCTGCAGGTGACAGGGACACTGCAGGACTTGGTGTCAGCTCAGCAATTTCTCACTTCCCCTAAGAAGCGGAATTCTGCAAATTGCTGCCTTTGCTATTGAAAGGATGTCATCAGGTGGGTGTTTTGGTGTCATACACTGAAAACAGAGCAGAAACTGTGAAATATTCCCATGATACGCACGGTCCCTGCCCCAAAGCACCATGACTCAGCCTAAGGAGATCTGCAGCTTATTTTTTTGTACTGCCAGCAGATTGTGGAAGTACAGTATAAAAACCATCCTTATGGAGAGATCTTGGTATTTTAGGCTTAGTCTAAGTGTCTCAAGTAGCTGGGGTTTTTGCTTGGGCCTAATCCATATGGTCTTATGGCTTTCCTCCTAGTCTGAAGACGAATGTGCTAGAAACTATAAAGCAAAAACATGTCCTGCAAGCTAGCCTTGCCTTGCCTGTCCTTGCCTGTCCCAAACTTGCCTTATGTCCTTCTCATCCTGTTCTCTGTCCCATCCTCTCTCACTAACCCCTCGTCTGGCTGCATGTCTCTTCTTTCCTTTTCTCTCACTCTCCTGCTTCCTGCCTCTTTTCTTGCAATTCCTCCATCTCACTCCTGCAGCCCAACACTACTTTTTATTCTTCCTTCCCTTTCTCCTGCTCCCTTCGCTCTCTCCCTCTGTCCCATATCTTTCTTCCCGACTTGTCTCTTGCAGACTTTGGGCCAAACTGGCCCCAAGTCTGGGCATGGTTTGACAAGTTTTCAGAGGCCTGGCTGGTGGCAGCAGGGCCAGCAGGCAGTGACAGGCCCGGGGCTGACAGGCTCCCCATCCCCTAGGGGGCGCCTGGCTGCCACACCCAGCTGACATAGAACCTTTGTCACAATGCCCACTACCGTGGCGAGGATGCGGTGGCTCTGCAGGTGACAGGGACACTGCAGGACTTGGTGTCAGCTCAGCAATTTGTCACTTCCCCTAAGAAGCGGAATTCTGCAAATTGCTGCCTTTGCTCTTGAAAGGATGTCATCAGGTGGGTGTTTTGGTGTCATACACTGAAAACAGAGCATAAATTCTGAAATATTCCCATGATATGCATGGTCCCTGCCCCAAAGCACCATGACTCAGCCTAAGGAGATCTGTAGCTTATTTTTTTGTACTGCCAGCAGATTGTGGAAGTACAGTATAAAAACCATCCTTATGGAGGGATCTTGGTATTTTAGGCTTAGTCTAAGAGTCTCAAGTAGCTGGGGTTTTTGCTTGGGCCTAATCCATATGGTCTTATGGCTTTCCTCCTAGTCTGAAGACGAATGTGCTATAAACTATAAAGCAAAAACATGTCCTGCAGCCTAGCCTTGCCTTGCCTGTCCTTGCCTGTCCTAGCCTTGCCTTATGTCCTTCTCATCCTGTTCTCTGTCCCATCCTCTCTCACTAACCCCTCGTCTGGCTGCATGTCTCTTCTTTCCTTTTCTCTCACTCTCCTGCTTCCTGCCTCTTTTCTTGCAATTCCTCCATCTCACTCCTGCAGCCCAACACTACTTTTTATTCTTCCTTCCCTTTCTCCTGCTCCCTTCGCTTTCCCCCTCTGTCCCATATCTTTCTTCCCGACTTGTCTCTTGCAGACTTTGGGCCAAACTGGCCCCAAGTCTGGGCATGGTTTGACAAGTTTTCAGAGGCCTGGCTGGTGGCAGCAGGGACACCAGGCAGTGACAGGCCCGGGGCTGACAGGCTCCCCATCCCCTAGGGGGCGCCTGGCTGCCACACCCAGCTGACATAGAACCTTTGTCACAATGCCCGCTACCGTGGCGAGGATGCGGTGGCTCTGCAGGTGACAGGGACACTGCAGGACTTGGTGTCAGCTCAGCAATTTCTCACTTCCCCTAAGAAGTGGAATTCTGCAAATTGCTGCCTTTGCTATTGAAAGGATGTCATCAGGTGGGTGTTTTGGTGTCATACACTGAAAACAGAGCAGAAACTGTGAAATATTCCCATGATATGCATGGTCCCTGCCCCAAAGCACCATGACTCAGCCTAAGGAGATCTGCAGCTGATTTTTTTGTACTGCCAGCAGATTGTGGAAGTACAGTATAAAAACCATCCTTATGGAGAGATCTTGGTATTTTAGGCTTAGTCTAAGTGTCTCAAGTAGCTGGGGTTTTTGCTTGGGCCTAATCCATACGGTCTTATGGCTTTCCTCCTAGTCTGAAGATGAATGTGCTAGAAACTATAAAGCATAAACATGTCCTGCAGCCTAGCCTTGCCTTGCCTGTCCTTGCCTGTCCTAGCCTTGCCTTCTTTCCTTCTCATCCTGTTCTCTGTCCCATCCTCTCTCACTAACCCCTCGTCTGGCTGCATGTCTCTTCTTTCCTTTTCTCTCACTCTCCTGCTTCCTGCCTCTTTTCTTGCAATTCCTCCATCTCACTCCTGCAGCCCAACACTACTTTTTATTCTTCCTTCCCTTTCTCCTGCTCCCTTCGCTTTCTCCCTCTGTCCCATATCTTTCTTCCCGACTTGTCTCTTGCAGACTTTGGGCCAAACTGGCCCCAAATCTGGGCATGGTTTGACAAGTTTTCAGAGGCCTGGCTGGTGGCAGCAGGGCCAGCAGGCAGTGACAGGCCCGGGGCTGACAGGCTCCCCATCCCCTAGGGGGCGCCTGGCTGCCACACCCAGCTGACATAGAACCTTTGTCACAATGCCCGCTACCGTGGCGAGGATGCGGTGGCTCTGCAGGTGACAGGGACACTGCAGGACTTGGTGTCAGCTCAGCAATTTCTCACTTCCCCTAAGAAGCGAATTGTGAAAATTGCTGCCTTTGCTCTTGAAAGGATGTCATCAGGTGGGTGTTTTGGTGTCATACACTGAAAACAGAGCAGAAACTGTGAAATATTCCCATGATATGCATGGTCCCTGCCCCAAAGCACCATGACTCAGCCTAAGGAGATCTGTAACTTATTTTTTTCTACTGCCAGCAGATTGTGGAAGTACAGTATAAAAACCATCCTTATGGAGAGATCTTGGTATTTTAGGCTTAGTCTAAGAGTCTCAAGTAGCTGGGGTTTTTGCTTGGGCCTAATCCATATGGTCTTCTGGCTTTCCTCCTAGTCTGAAGACGAATGTGCTAGAAACTATAAAGCAAAAACATGTCCTGCAGCCTAGCCTTGCCTTGCCTGTCCTTGCCTGTCCTAGCCTTGCCTTATGTCCTTCTCATCCTGTTCTCTGTCCCATCCTCTCTCACTAAGCCCTCGTCTGGCTGCATGTCTCTTCTTTCCTTTTCTCTCACTCTCCTGCTTCCTGCCTCTTTTCTTGCAATTCCTCCATCTCACTCCTGCAGCCCAACACTACTTTTTATTCTTCCTTCCCTTTCTCCTGCTCCCTTCGCTTTCTCCCTCTGTCCCATATCTTTCTTCCCGACTTGTCTCTTGCAGACTTTGGGCCAAACTGGCCCCAAGTCTGGGCATGGTTTGACAAGTTTTCAGAGGCCTGGCTGGTGGCAGCAGGGCCAGCAGGCAGTGACAGGCCCGGGGCTGACAGGCTCCCCATCCCCTAGGGGGCGCCTGGCTGCCACACCCAGCTGACATAGAACCTTTGTCACAATGCCCGCTACCGTGGCGAGGATGCGGTGGCTCTGCAGGTGACAGGGACACTGCAGGACTTGGTGTCAGCTCAGCAATTTCTCACTTCCCCTAAGAAGCGGAATTCTGCAAATTGCTGCCTTTGCTCTTGAAAGGATGTCATCAGGTGGGTGTTTTGGTGTCATACACTGAAAACAGAGCAGAAACTGTGAAATATTCCCATGATATGCATGGTCCCTGCCCCAAAGCACCATGACTCAGCCTAAGGAGATCTGCAGCTTATTTTTTTGTACTGCCAGCAGATTGTGGAAGTACAGTATAAAAACCATGCTTATGGAGAGATCTTGGTATTTTAGGCTTAGTCTAAGTGTCTCAAGTAGCTGGGGTTTTTGCTTGGGCCTAATCCACACGGTTTTATGGCTTTCCTCCTAGTCTGAAGACGAATGTGCTAGAAACTATAAAGCAAAAACATGTCCTGCAGCCTAGCCTTGCCTTGCCTGTCCTTGCCTGTCCTAGCCTTGCCTTATGTCCTTCTCATCCTGTTCTCTGTCCCATCCTCTCTCACTAACCCCTCGTCTGGCTGCATGTCTCTTCTTTCCTTTTCTCTCACTCTCCTGCTTCCTGCCTCTTTTCTTGCAATTCCTCCATCTCACTCCTGCAGCCCAACTCTACTTTTTATTCTTCCTTCCCTTTCTCCTGCTCCCTTCGCTCTCTCCCTCTGTCCCATATCTTTCTTCCCGACTTGTCTCTTGCAGACTTTGGGCCAAACTGGCCCCAAGTCTGGGCATGGTTTGACAAGTTTTCAGAGGCCTGGCTGGTGGCAGCAGGGCCAGCAGGCAGTGACAGGCCCGGGGCTGACAGGCTCCCCATCCCCTAGGGGGCGCCTGGCTGCCACACCCAGCTGACATAGAACCTTTGTCACAATGCCCGCTACCGTGGCGAGGATGCGGTGGCTCTGCAGGTGACAGGGACACTGCAGGACTTGGTGTCAGCTCAGCAATTTCTCACTTCCCCTAAGAAGCGGAATTCTGCAAATTGCTGCCTTTGCTCTTGAAAGGATGTCATCAGGTGGGTGTTTTGGTGTCATACACTGAAAACAGAGCATAAATTCTGAAATATTCCCATGATATGCATGGTCCCTGCCCCAAAGCACCATGACTCAGCCTAAGGAGATCTGTAGCTTATTTTTTTGTACTGCCAGCAGATTGTGGAAGTACAGTATAAAAACCATCCTTATGGAGGGATCTTGGTATTTTAGGCTTAGTCTAAGAGTCTCAAGTAGCTGGGGTTTTTGCTTGGGCCTAATCCATATGGTCTTATGGCTTTCCTCCTAGTCTGAAGACGAATGTGCTATAAACTATAAAGCAAAAACATGTCCTGCAGCCTAGCCTTGCCTTGCCTGTCCTTGCCTGTCCTAGCCTTACCTTATGTCCTTCTCATCCTGTTCTCTGTCCCATCCTCTCTCACTAACCCCTCGTCTGGCTGCATGTCTCTTCTTTCCTTTTCTCTCACTCTCCTGCTTCCTGCCTCTTTTCTTGCAATTCCTCCATCTCACTCCTGCAGCCCAACACTACTTTTTATTCTTCCTTCCCTTTCTCCTGCTCCCTTCGCTTTCTCCCTCTGTCCCATATCTTTCTTCCCGACTTGTCTCTTGCAGACTTTGGGCCAAACTGGCCCCAAGTCTGGGCATGGTTTGACAAGTTTTCAGAGGCCTGGCTGGTGGCAGCAGGGCCAGCAGGCAGTGACAGGCCCGGGGCTGACAGGCTCCCCATCCCCTAGGGGGCGCCTGGCTGCCACACCCAGCTGACATAGAACCTTTGTCACAATGCCCGCTACCGCGGCGAGGATGCGGTGGCTCTGCAGGTGACAGGGACACTGCAGGACTTGGTGTCAGCTCAGCAATTTCTCACTTCCCCTAAGAAGCGGAATTCTGCAAATTGCTGCCTTTGCTCTTGAAAGGATGTCATCAGGTGGGTGTTTTGGTGTCATACACTGAAAACAGAGCAGAAACTGTGAAATATTCCCATGATATGCATGGTCCCTGCCCCAAAGCACCATGACTCAGCCTAAGGAGATCTGCAGCTTATTTTTTTGTACTGCCAGCAGATTGTGGAAGTACAGTATAAAAACCATGCTTATGGAGAGATCTTGGTATTTTAGGCTTAGTCTAAGTGTCTCAAGTAGCTGGGGTTTTTGCTTGGGCCTAATCCATACGGTTTTATGGCTTTCCTCCTAGTCTGAAGACGAATGTGCTAGAAACTATAAAGCAAAAACATGTCCTGCAGCCTAGCCTTGCCTTGCCTGTCCTTGCCTGTCCTAGCCTTGCCTTATGTCCTTCTCATCCTGTTCTCTGTCCCATCCTCTCTCACTAACCCCTCGTCTGGCTGCATGTCTCTTCTTTCCTTTCTCTCACTCTCCTGCTTCCTGCCTCTTTTCTTGAAATTCCTCCATCTCACTCCTGCAGCCCAACACTACTTTTTATTCTTCCTTCCCTTTCTCCTGCTCCCTTCGCTTTCTCCCTCTGTCCCATATCTTTCTTCCCGACTTGTCTCTTGCAGACTTTGGGCCAAACTGGCCCCAAATCTGGGCATGGTTTGACAAGTTTTCAGAGGCCTGGCTGGTGGCAGCAGGGCCAGCAGGCAGTGACAGGCCCGGGGCTGACAGGCTCCCCATCCCCTAGGGGGCGCCTGGCTGCCACACCCAGCTGACATAGAACCTTTGTCACAATGCCCGCTACCGTGGCGAGGATGCGGTGGCTCTGCAGGTGACAGGGACACTGCAGGACTTGGTGTCAGCTCAGCAATTTCTCACTTCCCCTAAGAAGCGAATTGTGAAAATTGCTGCCTTTGCTCTTGAAAGGATGTCATCAGGTGGGTGTTTTGGTGTCATACACTGAAAACAGAGCAGAAACTGTGAAATATTCCCATGATATGCATGGTCCCTGCCCCAAAGCACCATGACTCAGCCTAAGGAGATCTGTAACTTATTTTTTTCTACTGCCAGCAGATTGTGGAAGTACAGTATAAAAACCATCCTTATGGAGAGATCTTGGTATTTTAGGCTTAGTCTAAGAGTCTCAAGTAGCTGGGGTTTTTGCTTGGGCCTAATCCATATGGTCTTCTGGCTTTCCTCCTAGTCTGAAGACGAATGTGCTAGAAACTATAAAGCAAAAACATGTCCTGCAGGCTAGCCTTGCCTTGCCTGTCCTTGCCTGTCCTAGCCTTGCCTTATGTCCTTCTCATCCTGTTCTCTGTCCCATCCTCTCTCACTAAGCCCTCGTCTGGCTGCATGTCTCTTCTTTCCTTTTCTCTCACTCTCCTGCTTCCTGCCTCTTTTCTTGCAATTCCTCCATCTCACTCCTGCAGCCCAACACTACTTTTCATTCTTCCTTCCCTTTCTCCTGCTCCCTTCGATTTCTCCCTCTGTCCCATATCTTTCTTCCTGACTTTTCTCTTGCAGACTTTGGGCCAAACTGGCCCCAAGTCTGGGCATGGTTTGACAAGTTTTCAGCGGCCTGGCTGGTGGCAGCAGGGCCAGCAGGCAGTGACAGGCCCGGGGCTGACAGGCTCCCCATCCCCTAGGGGGCGCCTGGCTGCCACACCCAGCTGACATAGAACCTTTGTCACAATGCCCGCTGCCGCGGCGAGGATGCGGTGGCTCTGCAGGTGACAGGGACACTGCAGGACTTGGTGTCAGCTCAGCAATTTCTCACTTCCCCTAAGAAGCGGAATTCTGCAAATTGCTGCCTTTGCTCTTGAAAGGATGTCATCAGGTGGGTGTTTTGGTGTCATACACTGAAAACAGAGCAGAAACTGTGAAATATTCCCATGATATGCATGGTCCCTGCCCCAAAGCACCATGACTCAGCCTAAGGAGATCTGCAGCTTATTTTATTGTACTGCCAGCAGATTGTGGAAGTACAGTATAAAAACCATCCTTATGGAGAGATCTTGGTATTTTAGGCTTAGTCTAAGAGTCTCAAGTAGCTGGGGTTTTTGCTTGGGCCTAATCCATATGGTCTTCTGGCTTTCCTCCTAGTCTGAAGACGAATGTGCTAGAAACTATAAAGCAAAAACATGTCCTGCAGCCTAGCCTTGCCTTGCCTGTCCTTGCCTGTCCTAGCCTTGCCTTATGTCCTTCTCATCCTGTTCTCTGTCCCATCCTCTCTCACTAAGCCCTCGTCTGGCTGCATGTCTCTTCTTTCCTTTTCTCTCACTCTCCTGCTTCCTGCCTCTTTTCTTGCAATTCCTCCATCTCACTCCTGCAGCCCAACACTACTTTTTATTCTTCCTTCCCTTTCTCCTGCTCCCTTCGCTTTCTCCCTCTGTCCCATATCTTTCTTCCCGACTTGTCTCTTGCAGACTTTGGGCCAAACTGGCCCCAAGTCTGGGCATGGTTTGACAAGTTTTCAGAGGCCTGGCTGGTGGCAGCAGGGCCAGCAGGCAGTGACAGGCCCGGGGCTGACAGGCTCCCCATCCCCTAGGGGGCGCCTGGCTGCCACACCCAGCTGACATAGAACCTTTGTCACAATGCCCGCTGCCGTGGCGAGGATGCGGTGGCTCTGCAGGTGACAGGGACACTGCAGGACTTGGTGTCAGCTCAGCAATTTCTCACTTCCCCTAAGAAGCGGAATTCTGCAAATTGCTGCCTTTGCTCTTGAAAGGATGTCATCAGGTGGGTGTTTTGGTGTCATACACTGAAAACAGAGCAGAAACTGTGAAATATTCCCATGATATGCATGGTCCCTGCCCCAAAGCACCATGACTCAGCCTAAGGAGATCTGCAGCTTATTTTTTTGTACTGCCAGCAGATTGCGGAAGTACAGTATAAAAACCATCCTTATGGAGAGATCTTGGTATTTTAGGCTTAGTCTAAGTGTCTCAAGTAGCTGGGGTTTTTGCTTGGGCCTAATCCATACGGTCTTATGGCTTTCCTCCTAGTCTGAAGACGAATGTGCTAGAAACTATAAAGCATAAACATGTCCTGCAGCCTAGCCTTGCCTTGCCTGTCCTTGCCTGTCCTAGCCTTGCCTTCTTTCCTTCTCATCCTGTTCTCTGTCCCATCCTCTCTCACTAACCCCTCGTCTGGCTGCATGTCTCTTCTTTCCTTTTCTCTCACTCTCCTGCTTCCTGCCTCTTTTCTTGAAATTCCTCCATCTCACTCCTGCAGCCCAACACTACTTTTTATTCTTCCTTCCCTTTCTCCTGCTCCCTTCGCTTTCTCCCTCTGTCCCATATCTTTCTTCCCGACTTGTCTCTTGCAGACTTTGGGCCAAACTGGCCCCAAATCTGGGCATGGTTTGACAAGTATTCAGAGGCCTGGCTGGTGGCAGCAGGGCCAGCAGGCAGTGACAGGCCCGGGGCTGACAGGCTCCCCATCCCCTAGGGGGCGCCTGGCTGCCACACCCAGCTGACATAGAACCTTTGTCACAATGCCCACTGCCGCGGCGAGGATGCGGTGGCTCTGCAGGTGACAGGGACACTGCAGGACTTGGTGTCAGCTCAGCAATTTCTCACTTCCCCTAAGAAGCGGAATTCTGCAAATTGCTGCCTTTGCTCTTGAAAGGATGTCATCAGGTGGGTGTTTTGGTGTCATACACTGAAAACAGAGCAGAAACTGTGAAATATTCCCATGATATGCATGGTCCCTGCCCCAAAGCACTATGACTCAGCCTAAGGAGATCTGCAGCTTATTTTTTTGTACTGCCAGCAGATTGTGGAAGTACAGTATAAAAAACATCCTTATGGAGAGATCTTGGTATTTTAGGCTTAGTCTAAGTGTCTCAAGTAGCTGGGGTTTTTGCTTGTGCCTAATCCATATGGTCTTATGGCTTTCCTCCTAGTCTGAAGACGAATGTGCTAGAAACTATAAAGCAAAAACATGTCCTGCAGGCTAGCCTTGCCTTGCCTGTCCTTGCCTGTCCCAGACTTGCCTTATGTCCTTCTCATCCTGTTCTCTGTCCCATCCTCTCTCACTAACCCCTCGTCTGGCTGCATGTCTCTTCTTTCCTTTTCTCTCACTCTCCTGCTTCCTGCCTCTTTTCTTGCAATTCCTCCATCTCACTCCTGCAGCCCAACACTACTTTTTATTCTTCCTTCCCTTTCTCCTGCTCCCTTCGCTTTCTCCCTCTGTCCCATATCTTTCTTCCCGACTTGTCTCTTGCAGACTTTGGGCCAAACTGGCCCCAAGTCTGGGCATGGTTTGACAAGTTTTCAGAGGCCTGGCTGGTGGCAGCAGGGCCAGCAGGCAGTGACAGGCCCGGGGCTGACAGGCTCCCCATCCCCTAGGGGGCGCCTGGCTGCCACACCCAGCTGACATAGAAACTTTGTCACAATGCCCGCTACCGTGGCGAGGATGCGGTGGCTCTGCAGGTGACAGGGACACTGCAGGACTTGGTGTCAGCTCAGCAATTTGTCACTTCCCCTAAGAAGCGGAATTCTGCAAATTGCTGCCTTTGCTCTTGAAAGGATGTCATCAGGTGGGTGTTTTGGTGTCATACACTGAAAACAGAGCAGAAATTCTGAAATATTCCCATGATATGCATGGTCCCTTCCCCAAAGCACCATGACTCAGCCTAAGGAGATCTGCAGCTGATTTTTTTGTACTGCCAGCAGATTGTGGAAGTACAGTATAAAAACCATCCTTATGGAGGGATCTTGGTATTTTAGGCTTAGTCTAAGAGTCTCAAGTAGCTGGGGTTTTTGCTTGGGCCTAATCCATATGGTCTTATGGCTTTCCTCCTAGTCTGAAGACGAATGTGCTAGAAACTATAAAGCAAAAACATGTCCTGCAGGCTAGCCTTGCCTTGCCTGTCCTTGCCTGTCCTAGCCTTGCCTTATGTCCTTCTCATCCTGTTCTCTGTCCCATCCTCTCTCACTAACCCCTCGTCTGGCTGCATGTCTCTTCTTTCCTTTTCTCTCACTCTCCTGCTTCCTGCCTCTTTTCTTGCAATTCCTCCATCTCACTCCTGCAGCCCAACACTACTTTTTATTCTTCCTTCCCTTTCTCCTGCTCCCTTCGCTTTCTCCCTCTGTCCCATATCTTTCTTCCCGACTTGTCTCTTGCAGACTTTGGGCCAAACTGGCCCCAAGTCTGGGCATGGTTTGACAAGTTTTCAGAGGCCTGGCTGGTGGCAGCAGGGCCAGCAGGCAGTGACAGGCCCGGGGCTGACAGGCTCCCCATCCCCTAGGGGGCGCCTGGCTGCCACACCCAGCTGACATAGAACCTTTGTCACAATGCCCACTGCCGCGGCGAGGATGCGGTGGCTCTGCAGGTGACAGGGACACTGCAGGACTTGGTGTCAGCTCAGCAATTTCTCACTTCCCCTAAGAAGCGGAATTCTGCAAATTGCTGCCTTTGCTCTTGAAAGGATGTCATCAGGTGGGTGTTTTGGTGTCATACACTGAAAACAGAGCAGAAACTGTGAAATATTCCCATGATATGCATGGTCCCTGCCCCAAAGCACCATGACTCAGCCTAAGGAGATCTGCAGCTTATTTTTTTGTACTGCCAGCAGATTGTGGAAGTACAGTATAAAAACCATCCTTATGGAGAGATCTTGGCATTTTAGGCTTAGTCTAAGAGTCTCAAGTAGCTGGGACTTTTGCTTGGGCCTAATCCATATGGTCTTATGGCTTTCCTCCTAGTCTGAAGACGAATGTGCTAGAAACTATAAAGCAAATACATGTCCTGCAGCCTAGCCTTGCCTTGCCTGTCCTTGCCTGTCCCAGCCTTGCCTTCTTTCCTTCTCATCCTGTTCTCTGTCCCATCCTCTCTCACTAAGCCCTCGTCTGGCTGCATGTCTCTTCTTTCCTTTTCTCTCACTCTCCTGCTTCCTGCCTCTTTTCTTGCAATTCCTCCATCTCACTCCTGCAGCCCAACACTACTTTTCATTCTTCCTTCCCTTTCTCCTGCTCCCTTCGATTTCTCCCTCTGTCCCATATCTTTCTTCCTGACTTTTCTCTTGCAGACTTTGGGCCAAACTGGCCCCAAGTCTGGGCATGGTTTGACAAGTTTTCAGCGGCCTGGCTGGTGGCAGCAGGGCCAGCAGGCAGTGACAGGCCCGGGGCTGACAGGCTCCCCATCCCCTAGGGGGCGCCTGGCTGCCACACCCAGCTGACATAGAACCTTTGTCACAATGTCCGCTGCCGCGGCGAGGATGCGGTGGCTCTGCAGGTGACAGGGACACTGCAGGACTTGGTGTCAGCTCAGCAATTTCTCACTTCCCCTAAGAAGCGGAATTCTGCAAATTGCTGCCTTTGCTCTTGAAAGGATGTCATCAGGTGGGTGTTTTGGTGTCATACACTGAAAACAGAGCAGAAACTGTGAAATATTCCCATGATATGCATGGTCCCTTCCCCAAAGCACCATGACTCAGCCTAAGGAGATCTGTAGCTTATTTTTTTGTACTGCCAGCAGATTGTGGAAGTACAGTATAAAAACCATCCTTATGGAGGGATCTTGGTATTTTAGGCTTAGTCTAAGAGTCTCAAGTAGCTGGGGTTTTTGCTTGGGCCTAATCCATATGGTCTTATGGCTTTCCTCCTAGTCTGAAGACGAATGTGCTAGAAACTATAAAGCAAAAACATGTCCTGCAGGCTAGCCTTGCCTTGCCTGTCCTTGCCTGTCCTAGCCTTGCCTTATGTCCTTCTCATCCTGTTCTCTGTCCCATCCTCTCTCACTAACCCCTCGTCTGGCTGCATGTCTCTTCTTTCCTTTTCTCTCACTCTCCTGCTTCCTGCCTCTTTTCTTGCAATTCCTCCATCTCACTCCTGCAGCCCAACACTACTTTTTATTCTTCCTTCCCTTTCTCCTGCTCCCTTTGCTTTCTCCCTCTGTCCCATATCTTTCTTCCCGACTTGTCTCTTGCAGACTTTGGGCCAAACTGGCCCCAAGTCTGGGCATGGTTTGACAAGTTTTCAGAGGCCTGGCTGGTGGCAGCAGGGCCAGCAGGCAGTGACAGGCCCGGGGCTGACAGGCTCCCCATCCCCTAGGGGGCGCCTGGCTGCCACACCCAGCTGACATAGAACCTTTGTCACAATGCCCGCTACCGCGGCGAGGATGCGGTGGCTCTGCAGGTGACAGGGACACTGCAGGACTTGGTGTCAGCTCAGCAATTTCTCACTTCCCCTAAGAAGCGGAATTCTGCAAATTGCTGCCTTTGCTATTGAAAGGATGTCATCAGGTGGGTGTTTTGGTGTCATACACTGAAAACAGAGCAGAAACTGTGAAATATTCCCATGATACGCACGGTCCCTGCCCCAAAGCACCATGACTCAGCCTAAGGAGATCTGCAGCTTATTTTTTTGTACTGCCAGCAGATTGTGGAAGTACAGTATAAAAACCATCCTTATGGAGAGATCTTGGTATTTTAGGCTTAGTCTAAGTGTCTCAAGTAGCTGGGGTTTTTGCTTGGGCCTAATCCATATGGTCTTATGGCTTTCCTCCTAGTCTGAAGACGAATGTGCTAGAAACTATAAAGCAAAAACATGTCCTGCAGGCTAGCCTTGCCTTGCCTGTCCTTGCCTGTCCCAGACTTGCCTTATGTCCTTCTCATCCTGTTCTCTGTCCCATCCTCTCTCACTAACCCCTCGTCTGGCTGCATGTCTCTTCTTTCCTTTTCTCTCACTCTCCTGCTTCCTGCCTCTTTTCTTGCAATTCCTCCATCTCACTCCTGCAGCCCAACACTACTTTTTATTCTTCCTTCCCTTTCTCCTGCTCCCTTCGCTCTCTCCCTCTGTCCCATATCTTTCTTCCCGACTTGTCTCTTGCAGACTTTGGGCCAAACTGGCCCCAAGTCTGGGCATGGTTTGACAAGTTTTCAGAGGCCTGGCTGGTGGCAGCAGGGCCAGCAGGCAGTGACAGGCCCGGGGCTGACAGGCTCCCCATCCCCTAGGGGGCGCCTGGCTGCCACACCCAGCTGACATAGAACCTTTGTCACAATGCCCGCTACCGTGGCGAGGATGCGGTGGCTCTGCAGGTGACAGGGACACTGCAGGACTTGGTGTCAGCTCAGCAATTTCTCACTTCCCCTAAGAAGTGGAATTCTGCAAATTGCTGCCTTTGCTCTTGAAAGGATGTCATCAGGTGGGTGTTTTGGTGTCATACACTGAAAACAGAGCAGAAACTGTGAAATATTCCCATGATATGCATGGTCCCTTCCCCAAAGCACCATGACTCAGCCTAAGGAGATCTGTAGCTTATTTTTTTGTACTGCCAGCAGATTGTGGAAGTAGAGTATAAAAACCATCCTTATGGAGGGATCTTGGTATTTTAGGCTTAGTCTAAGAGTCTCAAGTAGCTGGGGTTTTTGCTTGGGCCTAATCCATATGGTCTTATGGCTTTCCTCCTAGTCTGAAGACGAATGTGCTAGAAACTATAAAGCAAAAACATGTCCTGCAGCCTAGCCTTGCCTTGCCTGTCCTTGCCTGTCCTAGCCTTGCCTTATGTCCTTCTCATCCTGTTCTCTGTCCCATCCTCTCTCACTAACCCCTCGTCTGGCTGCATGTCTCTTCTTTCCTTTTCTCTCACTCTCCTGCTTCCTGCCTCTTTTCTTGCAATTCCTCCATCTCACTCCTGCAGCCCAACACTACTTTTTATTCTTCCTTCCCTTTCTCCTGCTCCCTTCGCTTTCTCCCTCTGTCCCATATCTTTCTTCCCGACTTGTCTCTTGCAGACTTTGGGCCAAACTGGCCCCAAGTCTGGGCATGGTTTGACAAGTTTTCAGAGGCCTGGCTGGTGGCAGCAGGGCCAGCAGGCAGTGACAGGCCCGGGGCTGACAGGCTCCCCATCCCCTAGGGGGCGCCTGGCTGCCACACCCAGCTGACATAGAAACTTTGTCACAATGCCCACTGCCGCGGCGAGGATGCGGTGGCTCTGCAGGTGACAGGGACACTGCAGGACTTGGTGTCAGCTCAGCAATTTCTCACTTCCCCTAAGAAGCGGAATTCTGCAAATTGCTGCCTTTGCTCTTGAAAGGATGTCATCAGGTGGGTGTTTTGGTGTCATACACTGAAAACAGAGCAGAAACTGTGAAATATTCCCATGATACGCACGGTCCCTGCCCCAAAGCACCATGACTCAGCCTAAGGAGATCTGCAGCTTATTTTTTTGTACTGCCAGCAGATTGTGGAAGTACAGTATAAAAACCATCCTTATGGAGAGATCTTGGTATTTTAGGCTTAGTCTAAGTGTCTCAAGTAGCTGGGGTTTTTGCTTGGGCCTAATCCATATGGTCTTATGGCTTTCCTCCTAGTCTGAAGACGAATGTGCTAGAAACTATAAAGCAAAAACATGTCCTGCAGGCTAGCCTTGCCTTGCCTGTCCTTGCCTGTCCCAGACTTGCCTTATGTCCTTCTCATCCTGTTCTCTGTCCCATCCTCTCTCACTAACCCCTCGTCTGGCTGCATGTCTCTTCTTTCCTTTTCTCTCACTCTCCTGCTTCCTGCCTCTTTTCTTGCAATTCCTCCATCTCACTCCTGCAGCCCAACACTACTTTTTATTCTTCCTTCCCTTTCTCCTGCTCCCTTCGCTCTCTCCCTCTGTCCCATATCTTTCTTCCCGACTTGTCTCTTGCAGACTTTGGGCCAAACTGGCCCCAAGTCTGGGCATGGTTTGACAAGTTTTCAGAGGCCTGGCTGGTGGCAGCAGGGCCAGCAGGCAGTGACAGGCCCGGGGCTGACAGGCTCCCCATCCCCTAGGGGGCGCCTGGCTGCCACACCCAGCTGACATAGAACCTTTGTCACAATGCCCGCTACCGTGGCGAGGATGCGGTGGCTCTGCAGGTGACAGGGACACTGCAGGACTTGGTGTCAGCTCAGCAATTTCTCACTTCCCCTAAGAAGCGGAATTCTGCAAATTGCTGCCTTTGCTCTTGAAAGGATGTCATCAGGTGGGTGTTTTGGTGTCATACACTGAAAACAGAGCAGAAACTGTGAAATATTCCCATGATATGCATGGTCCCTGCCCCAAAGCACCATGACTCAGCCTAAGGAGATCTGCAGCTTATTTTTTTGTACTGCCAGCAGATTGTGGAAGTACAGTATAAAAACCATCCTTATGGAGAGATCTTGGTATTTTAGGCTTAGTCTAAGTGTCTCAAGTAGCTGGGGTTTTTGCTTGGGCCTAATCCATACGGTTTTATGGCTTTCCTCCTAGTCTGAAGACGAATGTGCTAGAAACTATAAAGCAAAAACATGTCCTGCAGCCTAGCCTTGCCTTGCCTGTCCTTGCCTGTCCTAGCCTTGCCTTATGTCCTTCTCATCCTGTTCTCTGTCCCATCCTCTCTCACTAACCCCTCGTCTGGCTGCATGTCTCTTCTTTCCTTTTCTCTCACTCTCCTGCTTCCTGCCTCTTTTCTTGCAATTCCTCCATCTCACTCCTGCAGCCCAACACTACTTTTTATTCTTCCTTCCCTTTCTCCTGCTCCCTTCGCTTTCTCCCTCTGTCCCATATCTTTCTTCCCGGCTTGTCTCTTGCAGACTTTGGGCCAAACTGGCCCCAAGTCTGGGCATGGTTTGACAAGTTTTCAGAGGCCTGGCTGGTGGCAGCAGGGACACCAGGCAGTGCCAGGCCCGGGGCTGACAGGCTCCCCATCCCCTAGGGGGCGCCTGGCTGCCACACCCAGTTGACATAGAACCTTTGTCACAATGCCCGCTACCGTGGCGAGGATGCGGTGGCTCTGCAGGTGACAGGGACACTGCAGGACTTGGTGTCAGCTCAGCAATTTCTCACTTCCCCTAAGAAGCGGAATTCTGCAATTTGCTGCCTTTGCTCTTGAAAGGATGTCATCAGGTGGGTGTTTTGGTGTCATACACTGAAAACAGAGCAGAAACTGTGAAATATTCCCATGATATGCATGGTCCCTGCCCCAAAGCACCATGACTCAGCCTAAGGAGATCTGCAGCTGATTTTTTTGTACTGCCAGCAGATTGTGGAAGTACAGTATAAAAACCATCCTTATGGAGAGATCTTGGTATTTTAGGCTTAGTCTAAGAGTCTCAAGTAGCTGGGGTTTTTGCTTGGGCCTAATCCATATGGTCTTCTGGCTTTCCTCCTAGTCTGAAGACGAATGTGCTAGAAACTATAAAGCAAAAACATGTCCTGCAGCCTAGCCTTGCCTTGCCTGTCCTTGCCTGTCCTAGCCTTGCCTTATGTCCTTCTCATCCTGTTCTCTGTCCCATCCTCTCTCACTAAGCCCTCGTCTGGCTGCATGTCTCTTCTTTCCTTTTCTCTCACTCTCCTGCTTCCTGCCTCTTTTCTTGCAATTCCTCCATCTCACTCCTGCAGCCCAACACTACTTTTTATTCTTCCTTCCCTTTCTCCTGCTCCCTTCGCTTTCTCCCTCTGTCCCATATCTTTCTTCCCGACTTGTCTCTTGCAGACTTTGGGCCAAACTGGCCCCAAGTCTGGGCATGGTTTGACAAGTTTTCAGAGGCCTGGCTGGTGGCAGCAGGGACACCAGGCAGTGCCAGGCCCGGGGCTGACAGGCTCCCCATCCCCTAGGGGGCGCCTGGCTGCCACACCCAGTTGACATAGAACCTTTGTCACAATGCCCGCTACCGTGGCGAGGATGCGGTGGCTCTGCAGGTGACAGGGACACTGCAGGACTTGGTGTCAGCTCAGCAATTTCTCACTTCCCCTAAGAAGCGGAATTCTGCAAATTGCTGCCTTTGCTCTTGAAAGGATGTCATCAGGTGGGTGTTTTGGTGTCATACACTGAAAACAGAGCAGAAACTGTGAAATATTCCCATGATATGCATGGTCCCTGCCCCAAAGCACCATGACTCAGCCTAAGGAGATCTGCAGCTGATTTTTTTGTACTGCCAGCAGATTGTGGAAGTACAGTATAAAAACCATCCTTATGGAGAGATCTTGGTATTTTAGGCTTAGTCTAAGAGTCTCAAGTAGCTGGGGTTTTTGCTTGGGCCTAATCCATATGGTCTTCTGGCTTTCCTCCTAGTCTGAAGACGAATGTGCTAGAAACTATAAAGCAAAAACATGTCCTGCAGCCTAGCCTTGCCTTGCCTGTCCTTGCCTGTCCTAGCCTTGCCTTATGTCCTTCTCATCCTGTTCTCTGTCCCATCCTCTCTCACTAAGCCCTCGTCTGGCTGCATGTCTCTTCTTTCCTTTTCTCTCACTCTCCTGCTTCCTGCCTCTTTTCTTGCAATTCCTCCATCTCACTCCTGCAGCCCAACACTACTTTTTATTCTTCCTTCCCTTTCTCCTGCTCCCTTTGCTTTCTCCCTCTGTCCCATATCTTTCTTCCCGACTTGTCTCTTGCAGACTTTGGGCCAAACTGGCCCCAAGTCTGGGCATGGTTTGACAAGTTTTCAGATGCCTGGCTGGTGGCAGCAGGGCCAGCAGGCAGTGACAGGCCCGGGGCTGACAGGCTCCCCATCCCCTAGGGGGCGCCTGGCTGCCACACCCAGCTGACATAGAACCTTTGTCACAATGCCCGCTACCGTGGCGAGGATGCGGTGGCTCTGCAGGTGACAGGGACACTGCAGGACTTGGTGTCAGCTCAGCAATTTCTCACTTCCCCTAAGAAGCGGAATTCTGCAAATTGCTGCCTTTGCTCTTGAAAGGATGTCATCAGGTGGGTGTTTTGGTGTCATACACTGAAAACAGAGCAGAAACTGTGAAATATTCCCATGATACGCACGGTCCCTGCCCCAAAGCACCATGACTCAGCCTAAGGAGATCTGCAGCTTATTTTTTTGTACTGCCAGCAGATTGTGGAAGTACAGTATAAAAACCATCCTTATGGAGAGATCTTGGTATTTTAGGCTTAGTCTAAGTGTCTCAAGTAGCTGGGGTTTTTGCTTGGGCCTAATCCATATGGTCTTATGGCTTTCCTCCTAGTCTGAAGACGAATGTGCTAGAAACTATAAAGCAAAAACATGTCCTGCAGGCTAGCCTTGCCTTGCCTGTCCTTGCCTGTCCCAGACTTGCCTTATGTCCTTCTCATCCTGTTCTCTGTCCCATCCTCTCTCACTAACCCCTCGTCTGGCTGCATGTCTCTTCTTTCCTTTTCTCTCACTCTCCTGCTTCCTGCCTCTTTTCTTGCAATTCCTCCATCTCACTCCTGCAGCCCAACACTACTTTTTATTCTTCCTTCCCTTTCTCCTGCTCCCTTCGCTCTCTCCCTCTGTCCCATATCTTTCTTCCCGACTTGTCTCTTGCAGACTTTGGGCCAAACTGGCCCCAAGTCTGGGCATGGTTTGACAAGTTTTCAGAGGCCTGGCTGGTGGCAGCAGGGCCAGCAGGCAGTGACAGGCCCGGGGCTGACAGGCTCCCCATCCCCTAGGGGGCGCCTGGCTGCCACACCCAGCTGACATAGAACCTTTGTCACAATGCCCGCTACCGTGGCGAGGATGCGGTGGCTCTGCAGGTGACAGGGACACTGCAGGACTTGGTGTCAGCTCAGCAATTTCTCACTTCCCCTAAGAAGCGGAATTCTGCAAATTGCTGCCTTTGCTCTTGAAAGGATGTCATCAGGTGGGTGTTTTGGTGTCATACACTGAAAACAGAGCAGAAACTGTGAAATATTCCCATGATATGCATGGTCCCTGCCCCAAAGCACCATGACTCAGCCTAAGGAGATCTGCAGCTTATTTTTTTGTACTGCCAGCAGATTGTGGAAGTACAGTATAAAAACCATCCTTATGGAGAGATCTTGGTATTTTAGGCTTAGTCTAAGTGTCTCAAGTAGCTGGGGTTTTTGCTTGGGCCTAATCCATACGGTTTTATGGCTTTCCTCCTAGTCTGAAGACGAATGTGCTAGAAACTATAAAGCAAAAACATGTCCTGCAGCCTAGCCTTGCCTTGCCTGTCCTTGCCTGTCCTAGCCTTGCCTTATGTCCTTCTCATCCTGTTCTCTGTCCCATCCTCTCTCACTAACCCCTCGTCTGGCTGCATGTCTCTTCTTTCCTTTTCTCTCACTCTCCTGCTTCCTGCCTCTTTTCTTGCAATTCCTCCATCTCACTCCTGCAGCCCAACACTACTTTTTATTCTTCCTTCCCTTTCTCCTGCTCCCTTCGCTTTCTCCCTCTGTCCCATATCTTTCTTCCCGACTTGTCTCTTGCAGACTTTGGGCCAAACTGGCCCCAAGTCTGGGCATGGTTTGACAAGTTTTCAGAGGCCTGGCTGGTGGCAGCAGGGACCCCAGGCAGTGCCAGGCCCGGGGCTGACAGGCTCCCCATCCCCTAGGGGGCGCCTGGCTGCCACACCCAGCTGACATAGAACCTTTGTCACAATGCCCGCTACCGTGGCGAGGATGCGGTGGCTCTGCAGGTGACAGGGACACTGCAGGACTTGGTGTCAGCTCAGCAATTTCTCACTTCCCCTAAGAAGCGGAATTCTGCAAATTGCTGCCTTTGCTCTTGAAAGGATGTCATCAGGTGGGTGTTTTGGTGTCATACACTGAAAACAGAGCAGAAACTGTGAAATATTCCCATGATATGCACGGTCCCTGCCCCAAAGCACCATGACTCAGCCTAAGGAGATCTGCAGCTGATTTTTTTGTACTGCCAGCAGATTGTGGAAGTACAGTATAAAAACCATCCTTATGGAGAGATCTTGGTATTTTAGGCTTAGTCTAAGTGTCTCAAGTAGCTGGGGTTTTTGCTTGGGCCTAATCCATATGGTCTTATGGCTTTCCTCCTAGTCTGAAGACGAATGTGCTAGAAACTATAAAGCAAAAACATGTCCTGCAGGCTAGCCTTGCCTTGCCTGTCCTTGCCTGTCCCAGACTTGCCTTATGTCCTTCTCATCCTGTTCTCTGTCCCATCCTCTCTCACTAACCCCTCGTCTGGCTGCATGTCTCTTCTTTCCTTTTCTCTCACTCTCCTGCTTCCTGCCTCTTTTCTTGCAATTCCTCCATCTCACTCCTGCAGCCCAACACTACTTTTTATTCTTCCTTCCCTTTCTCCTGCTCCCTTCGCTCTCTCCCTCTGTCCCATATCTTTCTTCCCGACTTGTCTCTTGCAGACTTTGGGCCAAACTGGCCCCAAGTCTGGGCATGGTTTGACAAGTTTTCAGAGGCCTGGCTGGTGGCAGCAGGGCCAGCAGGCAGTGACAGGCCCGGGGCTGACAGGCTCCCCATCCCCTAGGGGGCGCCTGGCTGCCACACCCAGCTGACATAGAACCTTTGTCACAATGCCCGCTACCGTGGCGAGGATGCGGTGGCTCTGCAGGTGACAGGGACACTGCAGGACTTGGTGTCAGCTCAGCAATTTCTCACTTCCCCTAAGAAGCGGAATTCTGCAAATTGCTGCCTTTGCTCTTGAAAGGATGTCATCAGGTGGGTGTTTTGGTGTCATACACTGAAAACAGAGCAGAAACTGTGAAATATTCCCATGATATGCATGGTCCCTGCCCCAAAGCACCATGACTCAGCCTAAGGAGATCTGTAACTTATTTTTTTGTACTGCCAGCAGATTGTGGAAGTACAGTATAAAAACCATCCTTATGGAGAGATCTTGGTATTTTAGGCTTAGTCTAAGAGTCTCAAGTAGCTGGGGTTTTTGCTTGGGCCTAATCCATATGGTCTTCTGGCTTTCCTCCTAGTCTGAAGACGAATGTGCTAGAAACTATAAAGCAAAAACATGTCCTGCAGCCTAGCCTTGCCTTGCCTGTCCTTGCCTGTCCTAGCCTTGCCTTATGTCCTTCTCATCCTGTTCTCTGTCCCATCCTCTCTCACTAAGCCCTCGTCTGGCTGCATGTCTCTTCTTTCCTTTTCTCTCACTCTCCTGCTTCCTGCCTCTTTTCTTGCAATTCCTCCATCTCACTCCTGCAGCCCAACACTACTTTTTATTCTTCCTTCCCTTTCTCCTGCTCCCTTTGCTTTCTCCCTCTGTCCCATATCTTTCTTCCCGACTTGTCTCTTGCAGACTTTGGGCCAAACTGGCCCCAAGTCTGGGCATGGTTTGACAAGTTTTCAGATGCCTGGCTGGTGGCAGCAGGGCCAGCAGGCAGTGACAGGCCCGGGGCTGACAGGCTCCCCATCCCCTAGGGGGCGCCTGGCTGCCACACCCAGCTGACATAGAACCTTTGTCACAATGCCCGCTACCGTGGCGAGGATGCGGTGGCTCTGCAGGTGACAGGGACACTGCAGGACTTGGTGTCAGCTCAGCAATTTCTCACTTCCCCTAAGAAGCGGAATTCTGCAAATTGCTGCCTTTGCTCTTGAAAGGATGTCATCAGGTGGGTGTTTTGGTGTCATACACTGAAAACAGAGCAGAAACTGTGAAATATTCCCATGATATGCATGGTCCCTGCCCCAAAGCACCATGACTCAGCCTAAGGAGATCTGTAACTTATTTTTTTGTACTGCCAGCAGATTGTGGAAGTACAGTATAAAAACCATCCTTATGGAGAGATCTTGGTATTTTAGGCTTAGTCTAAGAGTCTCAAGTAGCTGGGGTTTTTGCTTGGGCCTAATCCATATGGTCTTCTGGCTTTCCTCCTAGTCTGAAGACGAATGTGCTAGAAACTATAAAGCAAAAACATGTCCTGCAGCCTAGCCTTGCCTTGCCTGTCCTTGCCTGTCCTAGCCTTGCCTTATGTCCTTCTCATCCTGTTCTCTGTCCCATCCTCTCTCACTAAGCCCTCGTCTGGCTGCATGTCTCTTCTTTCCTTTTCTCTCACTCTCCTGCTTCCTGCCTCTTTTCTTGCAATTCCTCCATCTCACTCCTGCAGCCCAACACTACTTTTTATTCTTCCTTCCCTTTCTCCTGCTCCCTTTGCTTTCTCCCTCTGTCCCATATCTTTCTTCCCGACTTGTCTCTTGCAGACTTTGGGCCAAACTGGCCCCAAGTCTGGGCATGGTTTGACAAGTTTTCAGATGCCTGGCTGGTGGCAGCAGGGCCAGCAGGCAGTGACAGGCCCGGGGCTGACAGGCTCCCCATCCCCTAGGGGGCGCCTGGCTGCCACACCCAGCTGACATAGAACCTTTGTCACAATGCCCGCTACCGTGGCGAGGATGCGGTGGCTCTGCAGGTGACAGGGACACTGCAGGACTTGGTGTCAGCTCAGCAATTTCTCACTTCCCCTAAGAAGCGGAATTCTGCAAATTGCTGCCTTTGCTCTTGAAAGGATGTCATCAGGTGGGTGTTTTGGTGTCATACACTGAAAACAGAGCAGAAACTGTGAAATATTCCCATGATATGCATGGTCCCTGCCCCAAAGCACCATGACTCAGCCTAAGGAGATCTGTAACTTATTTTTTTGTACTGCCAGCAGATTGTGGAAGTACAGTATAAAAACCATCCTTATGGAGAGATCTTGGTATTTTAGGCTTAGTCTAAGAGTCTCAAGTAGCTGGGGTTTTTGCTTGGGCCTAATCCATATGGTCTTCTGGCTTTCCTCCTAGTCTGAAGACGAATGTGCTAGAAACTATAAAGCAAAAACATGTCCTGCAGCCTAGCCTTGCCTTGCCTGTCCTTGCCTGTCCTAGCCTTGCCTTATGTCCTTCTCATCCTGTTCTCTGTCCCATCCTCTCTCACTAAGCCCTCGTCTGGCTGCATGTCTCTTCTTTCCTTTTCTCTCACTCTCCTGCTTCCTGCCTCTTTTCTTGCAATTCCTCCATCTCACTCCTGCAGCCCAACACTACTTTTTATTCTTCCTTCCCTTTCTCCTGCTCCCTTTGCTTTCTCCCTCTGTCCCATATCTTTCTTCCCGACTTGTCTCTTGCAGACTTTGGGCCAAACTGGCCCCAAGTCTGGGCATGGTTTGACAAGTTTTCAGATGCCTGGCTGGTGGCAGCAGGGCCAGCAGGCAGTGACAGGCCCGGGGCTGACAGGCTCCCCATCCCCTAGGGGGCGCCTGGCTGCCACACCCAGCTGACATAGAACCTTTGTCACAATGCCCGCTACCGTGGCGAGGATGCGGTGGCTCTGCAGGTGACAGGGACACTGCAGGACTTGGTGTCAGCTCAGCAATTTCTCACTTCCCCTAAGAAGCGGAATTCTGCAAATTGCTGCCTTTGCTCTTGAAAGGATGTCATCAGGTGGGTGTTTTGGTGTCATACACTGAAAACAGAGCAGAAACTGTGAAATATTCCCATGATATGCATGGTCCCTGCCCCAAAGCACCATGACTCAGCCTAAGGAGATCTGCAGCTTATTTTTTTGTACTGCCAGCAGATTGTGGAAGTACAGTATAAAAACCATGCTTATGGAGAGATCTTGGTATTTTAGGTTTAGTCTAAGTGTCTCAAGTAGCTGGGGTTTTTGCTTGGGCCTAATCCATACGGTTTTATGGCTTTCCTCCTAGTCTGAAGACGAATGTGCTAGAAACTATAAAGCAAAAACATGTCCTGCAGCCTAGCCTTGCCTTGCCTGTCCTTGCCTGTCCTAGCCTTGCCTTATGTCCTTCTCATCCTGTTCTCTGTCCCATCCTCTCTCACTAACCCCTCGTCTGGCTGCATGTCTCTTCTTTCCTTTTCTCTCACTCTCCTGCTTCCTGCCTCTTTTCTTGCAATTCCTCCATCTCACTCCTGCAGCCCAACACTACTTTTTATTCTTCCTTCCCTTTCTCCTGCTCCCTTTGCTTTCTCCCTCTGTCCCATATCTTTCTTCCCGACTTGTCTCTTGCAGACTTTGGGCCAAACTGGCCCCAAGTCTGGGCATGGTTTGACAAGTTTTCAGAGGCCTGGCTGGTGGCAGCAGGGCCAGCAGGCAGTGACAGGCCCGGGGCTGACAGGCTCCCCATCCCCTAGGGGGCGCCTGGCTGCCACACCCAGCTGACATAGAACCTTTGTCACAATGCCCGCTACCGCGGCGAGGATGCGGTGGCTCTGCAGGTGACAGGGACACTGCAGGACTTGGTGTCAGCTCAGCAATTTGTCACTTCCCCTAAGAAGCGGAATTCTGCAAATTGCTGCCTTTGCTCTTGAAAGGATGTCATCAGGTGGGTGTTTTGGTGTCATACACTGAAAACAGAGCATAAATTCTGAAATATTCCCATGATATGCATGGTCCCTGCCCCAAAGCACCATGACTCAGCCTAAGGAGATCTGTAGCTTATTTTTTTGGACTGCCAGCAGATTGTGGAAGTACAGTATAAAAACCATCCTTATGGAGGGATCTTGGTATTTTAGGCTTAGTCTAAGAGTCTCAAGTAGCTGGGGTTTTTGCTTGGGCCTAATCCATATGGTCTTCTGGCTTTCCTCCTAGTCTGAAGACGAATGTGCTAGAAACTATAAAGCAAAAACATGTCCTGCAGCCTAGCCTTGCCTTGCCTGTCCTTGCCTGTCCTAGCCTTGCCTTATGTCCTTCTCATCCTGTTCTCTGTCCCATCCTCTCTCACTAAGCCCTCGTCTGGCTGCATGTCTCTTCTTTCCTTTTCTCTCACTCTCCTGCTTCCTGCCTCTTTTCTTGCAATTCCTCCATCTCACTCCTGCAGCCCAACACTACTTTTTATTCTTCCTTCCCTTTCTCCTGCTCCCTTTGCTTTCTCCCTCTGTCCCATATCTTTCTTCCCGACTTGTCTCTTGCAGACTTTGGGCCAAACTGGCCCCAAGTCTGGGCATGGTTTGACAAGTTTTCAGAGGCCTGGCTGGTGGCAGCAGGGCCAGCAGGCAGTGACAGGCCCGGGGCTGACAGGCTCCCCATCCCCTAGGGGGCGCCTGGCTGCCACACCCAGCTGACATAGAACCTTTGTCACAATGCCCGCTACCGTGGCGAGGATGCGGTGGCTCTGCAGGTGACAGGGACACTGCAGGACTTGGTGTCAGCTCAGCAATTTCTCACTTCCCCTAAGAAGCGGGATTCTGCAAATTGCTGCCTTTGCTCTTGAAAGGATGTCATCAGGTGGGTGTTTTGGTGTCATACACTGAAAACAGAGCAGAAACTGTGAAATATTCCCATGATATGCATGGTCCCTGCCCCAAAGCACCATGACTCAGCCTAAGGAGATCTGCAGCTTATTTTTTTGTACTGCCAGCAGATTGTGGAAGTACAGTATAAAAACCATCCTTATGGAGAGATCTTGGTATTTTAGGCTTAGTCTAAGTGTCTCAAGTAGCTGGGGTTTTTGCTTGGGCCTAATCCATACGGTCTTATGGCTTTCCTCCTCGTCTGAAGACGAATGTGCTAGAAACTATAAAGCAAAAACATGTCCTGCAGCCTAGCCTTGCCTTGCCTGTCCTTGCCTGTCCTAGCCTTGCCTTCTTTCCTTCTCATCCTGTTCTCTGTCCCATCCTGTCTCACTAACCCCTCGTCTGGCTGCATGTCTCTTCTTTCCTTTTCTCTCACTCTCCTACTTCCTGCCTCTTTTCTTGCAATTCCTCCATCTCACTCCTGCAGCCCAACACTACTTTTTATTCTTCCTTCCCTTTCTCCTGCTCCCTTCGCTTTCTCCCTCTGTCCCATATCTTTCTTCCCGACTTGTCTCTTTCAGACTTTGGGCCAAACTGGCCCCAAGTCTGGGCATGGTTTGACAGGTTTTCAGAGGCCTGGCTGGTGGCAGCAGGGACACCAGGCAGTGACAGGCCCGGGGCTGACAGGCTCCCCATCCCCTAGGGGGCGCCTGGCTGCCACACCCAGCTGACATAGAACCTTTTCACAATGCCCGCTACCGTGGCGAGGATGCGGTGGCTCTGCAGGTGACAGGGACACTGCAGGACTTGGTGTCAGCTCAGCAATTTCTCACTTCCCCTAAGAAGCGGGATTCTGCAAATTGCTGCCTTTGCTCTTGAAAGGATGTCATCAGGTGGGTGTTTTGGTGTCATACACTGAAAACAGAGCAGAAACTGTGAAATATTCCCATGATATGCATGGTCCCTGCCCCAAAGCACCATGACTCAGCCTAAGGAGATCTGTAACTTATTTTTTTGTACTGCCAGCAGATTGTGGAAGTACAGTATAAAAACCATCCTTATGGAGAGATCTTGGTATTTTAGGCTTAGTCTAAGAGTCTCAAGTAGCTGGGGTTTTTGCTTGGGCCTAATCCATATGGTCTTCTGGCTTTCCTCCTAGTCTGAAGACGAATGTGCTAGAAACTATAAAGCAAAAACATGTCCTGCAGCCTAGCCTTGCCTTGCCTGTCCTTGCCTGTCCTAGCCTTGCCTTATGTCCTTCTCATCCTGTTCTCTGTCCCATCCTCTCTCACTAACCCCTCGTCTGGCTGCATGTCTCTTCTTTCCTTTTCTCTCACTCTCCTGCTTCCTGCCTCTTTTCTTGCAATTCCTCCATCTCACTCCTGCAGCCCAACACTACTTTTTATTCTTCCTTCCCTTTCTCCTGCTCCCTTTGCTTTCTCCCTCTGTCCCATATCTTTCTTCCCGACTTGTCTCTTGCAGACTTTGGGCCAAACTGGCCCCAAGTCTGGGCATGGTTTGACAAGTTTTCAGAGGCCTGGCTGGTGGCAGCAGGGCCAGCAGGCAGTGACAGGCCCGGGGCTGACAGGCTCCCCATCCCCTAGGGGGCGCCTGGCTGCCACACCCAGCTGACATAGAACCTTTGTCACAATGCCCGCTACCGCGGCGAGGATGCGGTGGCTCTGCAGGTGACAGGGACACTGCAGGACTTGGTGTCAGCTCAGCAATTTGTCACTTCCCCTAAGAAGCGGAATTCTGCAAATTGCTGCCTTTGCTCTTGAAAGGATGTCATCAGGTGGGTGTTTTGGTGTCATACACTGAAAACAGAGCATAAATTCTGAAATATTCCCATGATATGCATGGTCCCTGCCCCAAAGCACCATGACTCAGCCTAAGGAGATCTGTAGCTTATTTTTTTGGACTGCCAGCAGATTGTGGAAGTACAGTATAAAAACCATCCTTATGGAGGGATCTTGGTATTTTAGGCTTAGTCTAAGAGTCTCAAGTAGCTGGGGTTTTTGCTTGGGCCTAATCCATACGGTTTTATGGCTTTCCTCCTAGTCTGAAGACGAATGTGCTAGAAACTATAAAGCAAAAACATGTCCTGCAGCCTAGCCTTGCCTTGCCTGTCCTTGCCTGTCCTAGCCTTGCCTTATGTCCTTCTCATCCTGTTCTCTGTCCCATCCTCTCTCACTAAGCCCTCGTCTGGCTGCATGTCTCTTCTTTCCTTTTCTCTCACTCTCCTGCTTCCTGCCTCTTTTCTTGCAATTCCTCCATCTCACTCCTGCAGCCCAACACTACTTTTTATTCTTCCTTCCCTTTCTCCTGCTCCCTTTGCTTTCTCCCTCTGTCCCATATCTTTCTTCCCGACTTGTCTCTTGCAGACTTTGGGCCAAACTGGCCCCAAGTCTGGGCATGGTTTGACAAGTTTTCAGAGGCCTGGCTGGTGGCAGCAGGGCCAGCAGGCAGTGACAGGCCCGGGGCTGACAGGCTCCCCATCCCCTAGGGGGCGCCTGGCTGCCACACCCAGCTGACATAGAACCTTTGTCACAATGCCCGCTACCGTGGCGAGGATGCGGTGGCTCTGCAGGTGACAGGGACACTGCAGGACTTGGTGTCAGCTCAGCAATTTCTCACTTCCCCTAAGAAGCGGGATTCTGCAAATTGCTGCCTTTGCTCTTGAAAGGATGTCATCAGGTGGGTGTTTTGGTGTCATACACTGAAAACAGAGCAGAAACTGTGAAATATTCCCATGATATGCATGGTCCCTGCCCCAAAGCACCATGACTCAGCCTAAGGAGATCTGCAGCTTATTTTTTTGTACTGCCAGCAGATTGTGGAAGTACAGTATAAAAACCATCCTTATGGAGAGATCTTGGTATTTTAGGCTTAGTCTAAGTGTCTCAAGTAGCTGGGGTTTTTGCTTGGGCCTAATCCATACGGTCTTATGGCTTTCCTCCTCGTCTGAAGACGAATGTGCTAGAAACTATAAAGCAAAAACATGTCCTGCAGCCTAGCCTTGCCTTGCCTGTCCTTGCCTGTCCTAGCCTTGCCTTCTTTCCTTCTCATCCTGTTCTCTGTCCCATCCTGTCTCACTAACCCCTCGTCTGGCTGCATGTCTCTTCTTTCCTTTTCTCTCACTCTCCTACTTCCTGCCTCTTTTCTTGCAATTCCTCCATCTCACTCCTGCAGCCCAACACTACTTTTTATTCTTCCTTCCCTTTCTCCTGCTCCCTTCGCTTTCTCCCTCTGTCCCATATCTTTCTTCCCGACTTGTCTCTTTCAGACTTTGGGCCAAACTGGCCCCAAGTCTGGGCATGGTTTGACAGGTTTTCAGAGGCCTGGCTGGTGGCAGCAGGGACACCAGGCAGTGACAGGCCCGGGGCTGACAGGCTCCCCATCCCCTAGGGGGCGCCTGGCTGCCACACCCAGCTGACATAGAACCTTTTCACAATGCCCGCTACCGTGGCGAGGATGCGGTGGCTCTGCAGGTGACAGGGACACTGCAGGACTTGGTGTCAGCTCAGCAATTTCTCACTTCCCCTAAGAAGCGGGATTCTGCAAATTGCTGCCTTTGCTCTTGAAAGGATGTCATCAGGTGGGTGTTTTGGTGTCATACACTGAAAACAGAGCAGAAACTGTGAAATATTCCCATGATATGCATGGTCCCTGCCCCAAAGCACCATGACTCAGCCTAAGGAGATCTGCAGCTGATTTTTTTGTACTGCCAGCAGATTGTGGAAGTACAGTATAAAAACCATCCTTATGGAGAGATCTTGGTATTTTAGGCTTAGTCTAAGTGTCTCAAGTAGCTGGGGTTTTTGCTTGGGCCTAATCCATACGGTCTTATGGCTTTCCTCCTCGTCTGAAGACGAATGTGCTAGAAACTATAAAGCAAAAACATGTCCTGCAGCCTAGCCTTGCCTTGCCTGTCCTTGCCTGTCCTAGCCTTGCCTTCTTTCCTTCTCGTCCTGTTCTCTGTCCCATCCTGTCTCACTAACCCCTCGTCTGGCTGCATGTCTCTTCTTTCCTTTTCTCTCACTCTCCTACTTCCTGCCTCTTTTCTTGCAATTCCTCCATCTCACTCCTGCAGCCCAACACTACTTTTTATTCTTCCTTCCCTTTCTCCTGCTCCCTTTGCTTTCTCCCTCTGTCCCATATCTTTCTTCCCGACTTGTCTCTTGCAGACTTTGGGCCAAACTGGCCCCAAGTCTGGGCATGGTTTGACAAGTTTTCAGATGCCTGGCTGGTGGCAGCAGGGCCAGCAGGCAGTGACAGGCCCGGGGCTGACAGGCTCCCCATCCCCTAGGGGGCGCCTGGCTGCCACACCCAGCTGACATAGAACCTTTGTCACAATGCCCGCTACCGTGGCGAGGATGCGGTGGCTCTGCAGGTGACAGGGACACTGCAGGACTTGGTGTCAGCTCAGCAATTTCTCACTTCCCCTAAGAAGCGGAATTCTGCAAATTGCTGCCTTTGCTCTTGAAAGGATGTCATCAGGTGGGTGTTTTGGTGTCATACACTGAAAACAGAGCAGAAACTGTGAAATATTCCCATGATATGCATGGTCCCTGCCCCAAAGCACCATGACTCAGCCTAAGGAGATCTGCAGCTTATTTTTTTGTACTGCCAGCAGATTGTGGAAGTACAGTATAAAAACCATGCTTATGGAGAGATCTTGGTATTTTAGGTTTAGTCTAAGTGTCTCAAGTAGCTGGGGTTTTTGCTTGGGCCTAATCCATACGGTTTTATGGCTTTCCTCCTAGTCTGAAGACGAATGTGCTAGAAACTATAAAGCAAAAACATGTCCTGCAGCCTAGCCTTGCCTTGCCTGTCCTTGCCTGTCCTAGCCTTGCCTTATGTCCTTCTCATCCTGTTCTCTGTCCCATCCTCTCTCACTAACCCCTCGTCTGGCTGCATGTCTCTTCTTTCCTTTTCTCTCACTCTCCTGCTTCCTGCCTCTTTTCTTGCAATTCCTCCATCTCACTCCTGCAGCCCAACACTACTTTTTATTCTTCCTTCCCTTTCTCCTGCTCCCTTTGCTTTCTCCCTCTGTCCCATATCTTTCTTCCCGACTTGTCTCTTGCAGACTTTGGGCCAAACTGGCCCCAAGTCTGGGCATGGTTTGACAAGTTTTCAGAGGCCTGGCTGGTGGCAGCAGGGCCAGCAGGCAGTGACAGGCCCGGGGCTGACAGGCTCCCCATCCCCTAGGGGGCGCCTGGCTGCCACACCCAGCTGACATAGAACCTTTGTCACAATGCCCGCTACCGCGGCGAGGATGCGGTGGCTCTGCAGGTGACAGGGACACTGCAGGACTTGGTGTCAGCTCAGCAATTTGTCACTTCCCCTAAGAAGCGGAATTCTGCAAATTGCTGCCTTTGCTCTTGAAAGGATGTCATCAGGTGGGTGTTTTGGTGTCATACACTGAAAACAGAGCATAAATTCTGAAATATTCCCATGATATGCATGGTCCCTGCCCCAAAGCACCATGACTCAGCCTAAGGAGATCTGTAGCTTATTTTTTTGGACTGCCAGCAGATTGTGGAAGTACAGTATAAAAACCATCCTTATGGAGGGATCTTGGTATTTTAGGCTTAGTCTAAGAGTCTCAAGTAGCTGGGGTTTTTGCTTGGGCCTAATCCATATGGTCTTCTGGCTTTCCTCCTAGTCTGAAGACGAATGTGCTAGAAACTATAAAGCAAAAACATGTCCTGCAGCCTAGCCTTGCCTTGCCTGTCCTTGCCTGTCCTAGCCTTGCCTTATGTCCTTCTCATCCTGTTCTCTGTCCCATCCTCTCTCACTAAGCCCTCGTCTGGCTGCATGTCTCTTCTTTCCTTTTCTCTCACTCTCCTGCTTCCTGCCTCTTTTCTTGCAATTCCTCCATCTCACTCCTGCAGCCCAACACTACTTTTTATTCTTCCTTCCCTTTCTCCTGCTCCCTTTGCTTTCTCCCTCTGTCCCATATCTTTCTTCCCGACTTGTCTCTTGCAGACTTTGGGCCAAACTGGCCCCAAGTCTGGGCATGGTTTGACAAGTTTTCAGAGGCCTGGCTGGTGGCAGCAGGGCCAGCAGGCAGTGACAGGCCCGGGGCTGACAGGCTCCCCATCCCCTAGGGGGCGCCTGGCTGCCACACCCAGCTGACATAGAACCTTTGTCACAATGCCCGCTACCGTGGCGAGGATGCGGTGGCTCTGCAGGTGACAGGGACACTGCAGGACTTGGTGTCAGCTCAGCAATTTCTCACTTCCCCTAAGAAGCGGGATTCTGCAAATTGCTGCCTTTGCTCTTGAAAGGATGTCATCAGGTGGGTGTTTTGGTGTCATACACTGAAAACAGAGCAGAAACTGTGAAATATTCCCATGATATGCATGGTCCCTGCCCCAAAGCACCATGACTCAGCCTAAGGAGATCTGCAGCTTATTTTTTTGTACTGCCAGCAGATTGTGGAAGTACAGTATAAAAACCATCCTTATGGAGAGATCTTGGTATTTTAGGCTTAGTCTAAGTGTCTCAAGTAGCTGGGGTTTTTGCTTGGGCCTAATCCATACGGTCTTATGGCTTTCCTCCTCGTCTGAAGACGAATGTGCTAGAAACTATAAAGCAAAAACATGTCCTGCAGCCTAGCCTTGCCTTGCCTGTCCTTGCCTGTCCTAGCCTTGCCTTCTTTCCTTCTCATCCTGTTCTCTGTCCCATCCTGTCTCACTAACCCCTCGTCTGGCTGCATGTCTCTTCTTTCCTTTTCTCTCACTCTCCTACTTCCTGCCTCTTTTCTTGCAATTCCTCCATCTCACTCCTGCAGCCCAACACTACTTTTTATTCTTCCTTCCCTTTCTCCTGCTCCCTTCGCTTTCTCCCTCTGTCCCATATCTTTCTTCCCGACTTGTCTCTTTCAGACTTTGGGCCAAACTGGCCCCAAGTCTGGGCATGGTTTGACAGGTTTTCAGAGGCCTGGCTGGTGGCAGCAGGGACACCAGGCAGTGACAGGCCCGGGGCTGACAGGCTCCCCATCCCCTAGGGGGCGCCTGGCTGCCACACCCAGCTGACATAGAACCTTTTCACAATGCCCGCTACCGTGGCGAGGATGCGGTGGCTCTGCAGGTGACAGGGACACTGCAGGACTTGGTGTCAGCTCAGCAATTTCTCACTTCCCCTAAGAAGCGGGATTCTGCAAATTGCTGCCTTTGCTCTTGAAAGGATGTCATCAGGTGGGTGTTTTGGTGTCATACACTGAAAACAGAGCAGAAACTGTGAAATATTCCCATGATATGCATGGTCCCTGCCCCAAAGCACCATGACTCAGCCTAAGGAGATCTGCAGCTGATTTTTTTGTACTGCCAGCAGATTGTGGAAGTACAGTATAAAAACCATCCTTATGGAGAGATCTTGGTATTTTAGGCTTAGTCTAAGTGTCTCAAGTAGCTGGGGTTTTTGCTTGGGCCTAATCCATACGGTCTTATGGCTTTCCTCCTCGTCTGAAGACGAATGTGCTAGAAACTATAAAGCAAAAACATGTCCTGCAGCCTAGCCTTGCCTTGCCTGTCCTTGCCTGTCCTAGCCTTGCCTTCTTTCCTTCTCGTCCTGTTCTCTGTCCCATCCTCTCTCACTAACCCCTCGTCTGGCTGCATGTCTCTTCTTTCCTTTTCTCTCACTCTCCTACTTCCTGCCTCTTTTCTTGCAATTCCTCCATCTCACTCCTGCAGCCCAACACTACTTTTTATTCTTCCTTCCCTTTCTCCTGCTCCCTTCGCTTTCTCCCTCTGTCCCATATCTTTCTTCCCGACTTGTCTCTTTCAGACTTTGGGCCAAACTGGCCCCAAGTCTGGGCATGGTTTGACAGGTTTTCAGAGGCCTGGCTGGTGGCAGCAGGGACACCAGGCAGTGACAGGCCCGGGGCTGACAGGCTCCCCATCCCCTAGGGGGCGCCTGGCTGCCACACCCAGCTGACATAGAACCTTTTCACAATGCCCGCTACCGTGGCGAGGATGCGGTGGCTCTGCAGGTGACAGGGACACTGCAGGACTTGGTGTCAGCTCAGCAATTTCTCACTTCCCCTAAGAAGCGGAATTCTGCAAATTGCTGCCTTTGCTCTTGAAAGGATGTCATCAGGTGGGTGTTTTGGTGTCATACACTGAAAACAGAGCAGAAACTGTGAAATATTCCCATGATATGCATGGTCCCTGCCCCAAAGCACCATGACTCAGCCTAAGGAGATCTGCAGCTGATTTTTTTGTACTGCCAGCAGATTGTGGAAGTACAGTATAAAAACCATCCTTATGGAGAGATCTTGGTATTTTAGGCTTAGTCTAAGTGTCTCAAGTAGCTGGGGTTTTTGCTTGGGCCTAATCCATACGGTCTTATGGCTTTCCTCCTCGTCTGAAGACGAATGTGCTAGAAACTATAAAGCAAAAACATGTCCTGCAGCCTAGCCTTGCCTTGCCTGTCCTTGCCTGTCCTAGCCTTGCCTTCTTTCCTTCTCATCCTGTTCTCTGTCCCATCCTGTCTCACTAACCCCTCGTCTGGCTGCATGTCTCTTCTTTCCTTTTCTCTCACTCTCCTACTTCCTGCCTCTTTTCTTGCAATTCCTCCATCTCACTCCTGCAGCCCAACACTACTTTTTATTCTTCCTTCCCTTTCTCCTGCTCCCTTCGCTTTCTCCCTCTGTCCCATATCTTTCTTCCCGACTTGTCTCTTTCAGACTTTGGGCCAAACTGGCCCCAAGTCTGGGCATGGTTTGACAGGTTTTCAGAGGCCTGGCTGGTGGCAGCAGGGACACCAGGCAGTGACAGGCCCGGGGCTGACAGGCTCCCCATCCCCTAGGGGGCGCCTGGCTGCCACACCCAGCTGACATAGAACCTTTTCACAATGCCCGCTACCGTGGCGAGGATGCGGTGGCTCTGCAGGTGACAGGGACACTGCAGGACTTGGTGTCAGCTCAGCAATTTCTCACTTCCCCTAAGAAGCGGAATTCTGCAAATTGCTGCCTTTGCTCTTGAAAGGATGTCATCAGGTGGGTGTTTTGGTGTCATACACTGAAAACAGAGCAGAAACTGTGAAATATTCCCATGATATGCATGGTCCCTGCCCCAAAGCACCATGACTCAGCCTAAGGAGATCTGCAGCTGATTTTTTTGTACTGCCAGCAGATTGTGGAAGTACAGTATAAAAACCATCCTTATGGAGAGATCTTGGTATTTTAGGCTTAGTCTAAGTGTCTCAAGTAGCTGGGGTTTTTGCTTGGGCCTAATCCATACGGTCTTATGGCTTTCCTCCTCGTCTGAAGACGAATGTGCTAGAAACTATAAAGCAAAAACATGTCCTGCAGCCTAGCCTTGCCTTGCCTGTCCTTGCCTGTCCTAGCCTTGCCTTCTTTCCTTCTCATCCTGTTCTCTGTCCCATCCTGTCTCACTAACCCCTCGTCTGGCTGCATGTCTCTTCTTTCCTTTTCTCTCACTCTCCTACTTCCTGCCTCTTTTCTTGCAATTCCTCCATCTCACTCCTGCAGCCCAACACTACTTTTTATTCTTCCTTCCCTTTCTCCTGCTCCCTTCGCTTTCTCCCTCTGTCCCATATCTTTCTTCCCGACTTGTCTCTTTCAGACTTTGGGCCAAACTGGCCCCAAGTCTGGGCATGGTTTGACAGGTTTTCAGAGGCCTGGCTGGTGGCAGCAGGGACACCAGGCAGTGACAGGCCCGGGGCTGACAGGCTCCCCATCCCCTAGGGGGCGCCTGGCTGCCACACCCAGCTGACATAGAACCTTTTCACAATGCCCGCTACCGTGGCGAGGATGCGGTGGCTCTGCAGGTGACAGGGACACTGCAGGACTTGGTGTCAGCTCAGCAATTTCTCACTTCCCCTAAGAAGCGGAATTCTGCAAATTGCTGCCTTTGCTCTTGAAAGGATGTCATCAGGTGGGTGTTTTGGTGTCATACACTGAAAACAGAGCAGAAACTGTGAAATATTCCCATGATATGCATGGTCCCTGCCCCAAAGCACCATGACTCAGCCTAAGGAGATCTGCAGCTGATTTTTTTGTACTGCCAGCAGATTGTGGAAGTACAGTATAAAAACCATCCTTATGGAGAGATCTTGGTATTTTAGGCTTAGTCTAAGTGTCTCAAGTAGCTGGGGTTTTTGCTTGGGCCTAATCCATACGGTCTTATGGCTTTCCTCCTCGTCTGAAGACGAATGTGCTAGAAACTATAAAGCAAAAACATGTCCTGCAGCCTAGCCTTGCCTTGCCTGTCCTTGCCTGTCCTAGCCTTGCCTTCTTTCCTTCTCATCCTGTTCTCTGTCCCATCCTGTCTCACTAAACCCTCGTCTGGCTGCATGTCTCTTCTTTCCTTTTCTCTCACTCTCCTACTTCCTGCCTCTTTTCTTGCAATTCCTCCATCTCACTCCTGCAGCCCAACACTACTTTTTATTCTTCCTTCCCTTTCTCCTGCTCCCTTCGCTTTCTCCCTCTGTCCCATATCTTTCTTCCCGACTTGTCTCTTTCAGACTTTGGGCCAAACTGGCCCCAAGTCTGGGCATGGTTTGACAGGTTTTCAGAGGCCTGGCTGGTGGCAGCAGGGACACCAGGCAGTGACAGGCCCGGGGCTGACAGGCTCCCCATCCCCTAGGGGGCGCCTGGCTGCCACACCCAGCTGACATAGAACCTTTTCACAATGCCCGCTACCGTGGCGAGGATGCGGTGGCTCTGCAGGTGACAGGGACACTGCAGGACTTGGTGTCAGCTCAGCAATTTCTCACTTCCCCTAAGAAGCGGAATTCTGCAAATTGCTGCCTTTGCTCTTGAAAGGATGTCATCAGGTGGGTGTTTTGGTGTCATACACTGAAAACAGAGCAGAAACTGTGAAATATTCCCATGATATGCATGGTCCCTGCCCCAAAGCACCATGACTCAGCCTAAGGAGATCTGCAGCTGATTTTTTTGTACTGCCAGCAGATTGTGGAAGTACAGTATAAAAACCATCCTTATGGAGAGATCTTGGTATTTTAGGCTTAGTCTAAGTGTCTCAAGTAGCCTGGGTTTTTGCTTGGGCCTAATCCATACGGTCTTATGGCTTTCCTCCTAGTCTGAAGACGAATGTGCTAGAAACTATAAAGCAAAAACATGTCCTGCAGCCTAGCCTTGCCTTGCCTGTCCTTGCCTGTCCCAGCCTTGCCTTATGTCCTTCTCATCCTGTTCTCTGTCCCATCCTCTCTCACTAACCCCTCGTCTGGCTGCATGTCTCTTCTTTCCTTTTCTCTCACTCTCCTGCTTCCTGCCTCTTTTCTTGCAATTCCTCCATCTCACTCCTGCAGCCCAACACTACTTTTTATTCTTCCTTCCCTTTCTCCTGCTCCCTTCGCTTTCTCCCTCTGTCCCATATCTTTCTTCCCGACTTGTCTCTTGCAGACTTTGGGCCAAACTGGCCCCAAGTCTGGGCATGGTTTGACAAGTTTTCAGAGGCCTGGCTGGTGGCAGCAGGGCCAGCAGGCAGTGACAGGCCCGGGGCTGACAGGCTCCCCATCCCCTAGGGGGCGCCTGGCTGCCACACCCAGCTGACATAGAACCTTTTCACAATGCCCGCTACCGTGGCGAGGATGCGGTGGCTCTGCAGGTGACAGGGACACTGCAGGACTTGGTGTCAGCTCAGCAATTTCTCACTTCCCCTAAGAAGCGGAATTCTGCAAATTGCTGCCTTTGCTCTTGAAAGGATGTCATCAGGTGGGTGTTTTGGTGTCATACACTGAAAACAGAGCAGAAACTGTGAAATATTCCCATGATATGCATGGTCCCTGCCCCAAAGCACCATGACTCAGCCTAAGGAGATCTGCAGCTGATTTTTTTGTACTGCCAGCAGATTGTGGAAGTACAGTATAAAAACCATCCTTATGGAGAGATCTTGGTATTTTAGGCTTAGTCTAAGTGTCTCAAGTAGCTGGGGTTTTTGCTTGGGCCTAATCCATACGGTCTTATGGCTTTCCTCCTCGTCTGAAGACGAATGTGCTAGAAACTATAAAGCAAAAACATGTCCTGCAGCCTAGCCTTGCCTTGCCTGTCCTTGCCTGTCCTAGCCTTGCCTTCTTTCCTTCTCATCCTGTTCTCTGTCCCATCCTGTCTCACTAACCCCTCGTCTGGCTGCATGTCTCTTTTTTCCTTTTCTCTCACTCTCCTACTTCCTGCCTCTTTTCTTGCAATTCCTCCATCTCACTCCTGCAGCCCAACACTACTTTTTATTCTTCCTTCCCTTTCTCCTGCTCCCTTCGCTTTCTCCCTCTGTCCCATATCTTTCTTCCCGACTTGTCTCTTTCAGACTTTGGGCCAAACTGGCCCCAAGTCTGGGCATGGTTTGACAGGTTTTCAGAGGCCTGGCTGGTGGCAGCAGGGACACCAGGCAGTGACAGGCCCGGGGCTGACAGGCTCCCCATCCCCTAGGGGGCGCCTGGCTGCCACACCCAGCTGACATAGAACCTTTTCACAATGCCCGCTACCGTGGCGAGGATGCGGTGGCTCTGCAGGTGACAGGGACACTGCAGGACTTGGTGTCAGCTCAGCAATTTCTCACTTCCCCTAAGAAGCGGAATTCTGCAAATTGCTGCCTTTGCTCTTGAAAGGATGTCATCAGGTGGGTGTTTTGGTGTCATACACTGAAAACAGAGCAGAAACTGTGAAATATTCCCATGATATGCATGGTCCCTGCCCCAAAGCACCATGACTCAGCCTAAGGAGATCTGCAGCTGATTTTTTTGTACTGCCAGCAGATTGTGGAAGTACAGTATAAAAACCATCCTTATGGAGAGATCTTGGTATTTTAGGCTTAGTCTAAGTGTCTCAAGTAGCTGGGGTTTTTGCTTGGGCCTAATCCATACGGTCTTATGGCTTTCCTCCTCGTCTGAAGACGAATGTGCTAGAAACTATAAAGCAAAAACATGTCCTGCAGCCTAGCCTTGCCTTGCCTGTCCTTGCCTGTCCTAGCCTTGCCTTCTTTCCTTCTCATCCTGTTCTCTGTCCCATCCTGTCTCACTAAACCCTCGTCTGGCTGCATGTCTCTTCTTTCCTTTTCTCTCACTCTCCTACTTCCTGCCTCTTTTCTTGCAATTCCTCCATCTCACTCCTGCAGCCCAACACTACTTTTTATTCTTCCTTCCCTTTCTCCTGCTCCCTTCGCTTTCTCCCTCTGTCCCATATCTTTCTTCCCGACTTGTCTCTTTCAGACTTTGGGCCAAACTGGCCCCAAGTCTGGGCATGGTTTGACAGGTTTTCAGAGGCCTGGCTGGTGGCAGCAGGGACACCAGGCAGTGACAGGCCCGGGGCTGACAGGCTCCCCATCCCCTAGGGGGCGCCTGGCTGCCACACCCAGCTGACATAGAACCTTTTCACAATGCCCGCTACCGTGGCGAGGATGCGGTGGCTCTGCAGGTGACAGGGACACTGCAGGACTTGGTGTCAGCTCAGCAATTTCTCACTTCCCCTAAGAAGCGGAATTCTGCAAATTGCTGCCTTTGCTCTTGAAAGGATGTCATCAGGTGGGTGTTTTGGTGTCATACACTGAAAACAGAGCAGAAACTGTGAAATATTCCCATGATATGCATGGTCCCTGCCCCAAAGCACCATGACTCAGCCTAAGGAGATCTGCAGCTGATTTTTTTGTACTGCCAGCAGATTGTGGAAGTACAGTATAAAAACCATCCTTATGGAGAGATCTTGGTATTTTAGGCTTAGTCTAAGTGTCTCAAGTAGCCTGGGTTTTTGCTTGGGCCTAATCCATACGGTCTTATGGCTTTCCTCCTAGTCTGAAGACGAATGTGCTAGAAACTATAAAGCAAAAACATGTCCTGCAGCCTAGCCTTGCCTTGCCTGTCCTTGCCTGTCCCAGCCTTGCCTTATGTCCTTCTCATCCTGTTCTCTGTCCCATCCTCTCTCACTAACCCCTCGTCTGGCTGCATGTCTCTTCTTTCCTTTTCTCTCACTCTCCTGCTTCCTGCCTCTTTTCTTGCAATTCCTCCATCTCACTCCTGCAGCCCAACACTACTTTTTATTCTTCCTTCCCTTTCTCCTGCTCCCTTCGCTTTCTCCCTCTGTCCCATATCTTTCTTCCCGACTTGTCTCTTGCAGACTTTGGGCCAAACTGGCCCCAAGTCTGGGCATGGTTTGACAAGTTTTCAGAGGCCTGGCTGGTGGCAGCAGGGCCAGCAGGCAGTGACAGGCCCGGGGCTGACAGGCTCCCCATCCCCTAGGGGGCGCCTGGCTGCCACACCCAGCTGACATAGAACCTTTTCACAATGCCCGCTACCGTGGCGAGGATGCGGTGGCTCTGCAGGTGACAGGGACACTGCAGGACTTGGTGTCAGCTCAGCAATTTCTCACTTCCCCTAAGAAGCGGAATTCTGCAAATTGCTGCCTTTGCTCTTGAAAGGATGTCATCAGGTGGGTGTTTTGGTGTCATACACTGAAAACAGAGCAGAAACTGTGAAATATTCCCATGATATGCATGGTCCCTGCCCCAAAGCACCATGACTCAGCCTAAGGAGATCTGCAGCTGATTTTTTTGTACTGCCAGCAGATTGTGGAAGTACAGTATAAAAACCATCCTTATGGAGAGATCTTGGTATTTTAGGCTTAGTCTAAGTGTCTCAAGTAGCTGGGGTTTTTGCTTGGGCCTAATCCATACGGTCTTATGGCTTTCCTCCTCGTCTGAAGACGAATGTGCTAGAAACTATAAAGCAAAAACATGTCCTGCAGCCTAGCCTTGCCTTGCCTGTCCTTGCCTGTCCTAGCCTTGCCTTCTTTCCTTCTCATCCTGTTCTCTGTCCCATCCTGTCTCACTAACCCCTCGTCTGGCTGCATGTCTCTTCTTTCCTTTTCTCTCACTCTCCTACTTCCTGCCTCTTTTCTTGCAATTCCTCCATCTCACTCCTGCAGCCCAACACTACTTTTTATTCTTCCTTCCCTTTCTCCTGCTCCCTTCGCTTTCTCCCTCTGTCCCATATCTTTCTTCCCAACTTGTCTCTTTCAGACTTTGGGCCAAACTGGCCCCAAGTCTGGGCATGGTTTGACAGGTTTTCAGAGGCCTGGCTGGTGGCAGCAGGGACACCAGGCAGTGACAGGCCCGGGGCTGACAGGCTCCCCATCCCCTAGGGGGCGCCTGGCTGCCACACCCAGCTGACATAGAACCTTTTCACAATGCCCGCTACCGTGGCGAGGATGCGGTGGCTCTGCAGGTGACAGGGACACTGCAGGACTTGGTGTCAGCTCAGCAATTTCTCACTTCCCCTAAGAAGCGGAATTCTGCAAATTGCTGCCTTTGCTCTTGAAAGGATGTCATCAGGTGGGTGTTTTGGTGTCATACACTGAAAACAGAGCAGAAACTGTGAAATATTCCCATGATATGCATGGTCCCTGCCCCAAAGCACCATGACTCAGCCTAAGGAGATCTGCAGCTGATTTTTTTGTACTGCCAGCAGATTGTGGAAGTACAGTATAAAAACCATCCTTATGGAGAGATCTTGGTATTTTAGGCTTAGTCTAAGTGTCTCAAGTAGCTGGGGTTTTTGCTTGGGCCTAATCCATACGGTCTTATGGCTTTCCTCCTAGTCTGAAGACGAATGTGCTAGAAACTATAAAGCAAAAACATGTCCTGCAGCCTAGCCTTGCCTTGCCTGTCCTTGCCTGTCCCAGCCTTGCCTTATGTCCTTCTCATCCTGTTCTCTGTCCCATCCTCTCTCACTAACCCCTCGTCTGGCTGCATGTCTCTTCTTTCCTTTTCTCTCACTCTCCTGCTTCCTGCCTCTTTTCTTGCAATTCCTCCATCTCACTCCTGCAGCCCAACACTACTTTTTATTCTTCCTTCCCTTTCTCCTGCTCCCTTTGCTTTCTCCCTCTGTCCCATATCTTTCTTCCCGACTTGTCTCTTGCAGACTTTGGGCCAAACTGGCCCCAAGTCTGGGCATGGTTTGACAAGTTTTCAGAGGCCTGGCTGGTGGCAGCAGGGCCAGCAGGCAGTGACAGGCCCGGGGCTGACAGGCTCCCCATCCCCTAGGGGGCGCCTGGCTGCCACACCCAGCTGACATAGAACCTTTGTCACAATGCCCGCTACCGCGGCGAGGATGCGGTGGCTCTGCAGGTGACAGGGACACTGCAGGACTTGGTGTCAGCTCAGCAATTTCTCACTTCCCCTAAGAAGCGGAATTCTGCAAATTGCTGCCTTTGCTATTGAAAGGATGTCATCAGGTGGGTGTTTTGGTGTCATACACTGAAAACAGAGCAGAAACTGTGAAATATTCCCATGATACGCACGGTCCCTGCCCCAAAGCACCATGACTCAGCCTAAGGAGATCTGCAGCTTATTTTTTTGTACTGCCAGCAGATTGTGGAAGTACGGTATAAAAACCATCCTTATGGAGAGATCTTGGTATTTTAGGCTTAGTCTAAGTGTCTCAAGTAGCTGGGGTTTTTGCTTGGGCCTAATCCATATGGTCTTATGGCTTTCCTCCTAGTCTGAAGACGAATGTGCTAGAAACTATAAAGCAAAAACATGTCCTGCAGCCTAGCCTTGCCTTGCCTGTCCTTGCCTGTCCCAGACTTGCCTTATGTCCTTCTCATCCTGTTCTCTGTCCCATCCTCTCTCACTAACCCCTCGTCTGGCTGCATGTCTCTTCTTTCCTTTTCTCTCACTCTCCTGCTTCCTGCCTCTTTTCTTGCAATTCCTCCATCTCACTCCTGCAGCCCAACACTACTTTTTATTCTTCCTTCCCTTTCTCCTGCTCCCTTCGCTTTCTCCCTCTGTCCCATATCTTTCTTCCCGACTTGTCTCTTGCAGACTTTGGGCCAAACTGGCCCCAAGTCTGGGCATGGTTTGACAAGTTTTCAGAGGCCTGGCTGGTGGCAGCAGGGACACCAGGCAGTGCCAGGCCCGGGGCTGACAGGCTCCCCATCCCCTAGGGGGCGCCTGGCTGCCACACCCAGCTGACATAGAACCTTTGTCACAATGCCCGCTACCGTGGCGAGGATGCGGTGGCTCTGCAGGTGACAGGGACACTGCAGGACTTGGTGTCAGCTCAGCAATTTCTCACTTCCCCTAAGAAGCGGAATTCTGCAAATTGCTGCCTTTGCTCTTGAAAGGATGTCATCAGGTGGGTGTTTTGGTGTCATACACTGAAAACAGAGCAGAAACTGTGAAATATTCCCATGATATGCATGGTCCCTGCCCCAAAGCACCATGACTCAGCCTAAGGAGATCTGCAGCTGATTTTTTTGTACTGCCAGCAGATTGTGGAAGTACAGTATAAAAACCATGCTTATGGAGAGATCTTGGTATTTTAGGCTTAGTCTAAGTGTCTCAAGTAGCTGGGGTTTTTGCTTGGGCCTAATCCATACGGTCTTATGGCTTTCCTCCTAGTCTGAAGACGAATGTGCTAGAAACTATAAAGCATAAACATGTCCTGCAGCCTAGCCTTGCCTTGCCTGTCCTTGCCTGTCCTAGCCTTGCCTTCTTTCCTTCTCATCCTGTTCTCTGTCCCATCCTCTCTCACTAACCCCTCGTCTGGCTGCATGTCTCTTCTTTCCTTTTCTCTCACTCTCCTGCTTCCTGCCTCTTTTCTTGAAATTTCTCCATCTCACTCCTGCAGCCCAACACTACTTTTTATTCTTCCTTCCCTTTCTCCTGCTCCCTTCGCTTTCTCCCTCTGTCCCATATCTTTCTTCCCGACTTGTCTCTTGCAGACTTTGGGCCAAACTGGCCCCAAGTCTGGGCATGGTTTGACAAGTTTTCAGAGGCCTGGCTGGTGGCAGCAGGGCCAGCAGGCAGTGACAGGCCCGGGGCTGACAGGCTCCCCATCCCCTAGGGGGCGCCTGGCTGCCACACCCAGCTGACATAGAACCTTTGTCACAATGCCCGCTACCGTGGCGAGGATGCGGTGGCTCTGCAGGTGACAGGGACACTGCAGGACTTGGTGTCAGCTCAGCAATTTCTCACTTCCCCTAAGAAGCGAATTGTGAAAATTGCTGCCTTTGCTCTTGAAAGGATGTCATCAGGTGGGTGTTTTGGTGTCATACACTGAAAACAGAGCAGAAACTGTGAAATATTCCCATGATATGCATGGTCCCTGCCCCAAAGCACCATGACTCAGCCTAAGGAGATCTGTAACTTATTTTTTTGTACTGCCAGCAGATTGTGGAAGTACAGTATAAAAACCATCCTTATGGAGAGATCTTGGTATTTTAGGCTTAGTCTAAGAGTCTCAAGTAGCTGGGGTTTTTGCTTGGGCCTAATCCATATGGTCTTCTGGCTTTCCTCCTAGTCTGAAGACGAATGTGCTAGAAACTATAAAGCAAAAACATGTCCTGCAGCCTAGCCTTGCCTTGCCTGTCCTTGCCTGTCCTAGCCTTGCCTTCTTTCCTTCTCATCCTGTTCTCTGTCCCATCCTCTCTCACTAAGCCCTCGTCTGGCTGCATGTCTCTTCTTTCCTTTTCTCTCACTCTCCTGCTTCCTGCCTCTTTTCTTGCAATTCCTCCATCTCACTCCTGCAGCCCAACACTACTTTTTATTCTTCCTTCCCTTTCTCCTGCTCCCTTTGCTTTCTCCCTCTGTCCCATATCTTTCTTCCCGACTTGTCTCTTGCAGACTTTGGGCCAAACTGGCCCCAAGTCTGGGCATGGTTTGACAAGTTTTCAGAGGCCTGGCTGGTGGCAGCAGGGCCAGCAGGCAGTGACAGGCCCAGGGCTGACAGGCTCCCCATCCCCTAGGGGGCGCCTGGCTGCCACACCCAGCTGACATAGAACCTTTGTCACAATGCCCGCTACCGTGGCGAGGATGCGGTGGCTCTGCAGGTGACAGGGACACTGCAGGACTTGGTGTCAGCTCAGCAATTTCTCACTTCCCCTAAGAAGCGGGATTCTGCAAATTGCTGCCTTTGCTCTTGAAAGGATGTCATCAGGTGGGTGTTTTGGTGTCATACACTGAAAACAGAGCAGAAACTGTGAAATATTCCCATGATATGCATGGTCCCTGCCCCAAAGCACCATGACTCAGCCTAAGGAGATCTGCAGCTGATTTTTTTGTACTGCCAGCAGATTGTGGAAGTACAGTATAAAAACCATCCTTATGGAGAGATCTTGGTATTTTAGGCTTAGTCTAAGTGTCTCAAGTAGCTGGGGTTTTTGCTTGGGCCTAATCCATACGGTCTTATGGCTTTCCTCCTCGTCTGAAGACGAATGTGCTAGAAACTATAAAGCAAAAACATGTCCTGCAGCCTAGCCTTGCCTTGCCTGTCCTTGCCTGTCCTAGCCTTGCCTTCTTTCCTTCTCATCCTGTTCTCTGTCCCATCCTGTCTCACTAACCCCTCGTCTGGCTGCATGTCTCTTTTTTCCTTTTCTCTCACTCTCCTACTTCCTGCCTCTTTTCTTGCAATTCCTCCATCTCACTCCTGCAGCCCAACACTACTTTTTATTCTTCCTTCCCTTTCTCCTGCTCCCTTCGCTTTCTCCCTCTGTCCCATATCTTTCTTCCCGACTTGTCTCTTTCAGACTTTGGGCCAAACTGGCCCCAAGTCTGGGCATGGTTTGACAGGTTTTCAGAGGCCTGGCTGGTGGCAGCAGGGACACCAGGCAGTGACAGGCCCGGGGCTGACAGGCTCCCCATCCCCTAGGGGGCGCCTGGCTGCCACACCCAGCTGACATAGAACCTTTGTCACAATGCCCGCTACCGTGGCGAGGATGCGGTGGCTCTGCAGGTGACAGGGACACTGCAGGACTTGGTGTCAGCTCAGCAATTTCTCACTTCCCCTAAGAAGCGGAATTCTGCAAATTGCTGCCTTTGCTCTTGAAAGGATGTCATCAGGTGGGTGTTTTGGTGTCATACACTGAAAACAGAGCAGAAACTGTGAAATATTCCCATGATATGCATGGTCCCTGCCCCAAAGCACCATGACTCAGCCTAAGGAGATCTGCAGCTGATTTTTTTGTACTGCCAGCAGATTGTGGAAGTACAGTATAAAAACCATCCTTATGGAGAGATCTTGGTATTTTAGGCTTAGTCTAAGTGTCTCAAGTAGCTGGGGTTTTTGCTTGGGCCTAATCCATACGGTCTTATGGCTTTCCTCCTAGTCTGAAGACGAATGTGCTAGAAACTATAAAGCAAAAACATGTCCTGCAGCCTAGCCTTGCCTTGCCTGTCCTTGCCTGTCCCAGCCTTGCCTTATGTCCTTCTCATCCTGTTCTCTGTCCCATCCTCTCTCACTAAGCCCTCGTCTGGCTGCATGTCTCTTCTTTCCTTTTCTCTCACTCTCCTGCTTCCTGCTTCTTTTCTTGCAATTCCTCCATCTCACTCCTGCAGCCCAACACTACTTTTTATTCTTCCTTCCCTTTCTCCTGCTCCCTTCGCTTTCTCCCTCTGTCCCATATCTTTCTTCCCGACTTGTCTCTTGCAGACTTTGGGCCAAACTGGCCCCAAGTCTGGGCATGGTTTGACAAGTTTTCAGAGTCCTGGCTAGTGGCAGCAGGGCCAGCAGGCAGTGACAGGCCCGGGGCTGACAGGCTCCCCATCCCCTAGGGGGCGCCTGGCTGCCACACCCAGCTGACATAGAACCTTTGTCACAATGCCCGCTACCGTGGCGAGGATGCGGTGGCTCTGCAGGTGACAGGGACACTGCAGGACTTGGTGTCAGCTCAGCAATTTCTCACTTCCCCTAAGAAGCGGAGTTGTGCAAATTGCTGCCTTTGCTCTTGAAAGGATGTCATCAGGTGGGTGTTTTGGTGTCATACACTGAAAACAGAGCAGAAACTGTGAAATATTCCCATGATATGCATGGTCTTTGCCCCAAAGCACCATGACTCAGCCTAAGGAGATCTGCAGCTGATTTTTTTGTACTGCCAGCAGATTGTGGAAGTACAGTATAAAAACCATCCTTATGGAGAGATCTTGGTATTTTAGGCTTAGTCTAAGTGTCTCAAGTAGCTGGGGTTTTTGCTTGGGCCTAATCCATACGGTCTTATGGCTTTCCTCCTCGTCTGAAGACGAATGTGCTAGAAACTATAAAGCAAAAACATGTCCTGCAGCCTAGCCTTGCCTTGCCTGTCCTTGCCTCTCCTAGCCTTGCCTTATGTCCTTCTCATCCTGTTCTCTGTCCCATCCTCTCTCACTAACCCCTCGTCTGGCTGCATGTCTCTTCTTTCCTTTTCTCTCACTCTCCTGCTTCCTGCCTCTTTTCTTGCAATTCCTCCATCTCACTCCTGCAGCCCAACACTACTTTTTATTCTTCCTTCCCTTTCTCCTGCTCCCTTCGCTTTCTCCCTCTGTCCCATATCTTTCTTCCCGACTTGTCTCTTGCAGACCTTGGGCCAAACTGGCCCCAAGTCTGGGCATGGTTTGACAAGTTTTCAGAGTGACACCAGGCAGTGACAGGCCCGGGGCTGACAGGCTCCCCATCCCCTAGGGGGCGCCTGGCTGCCACACCCAGCTGACATAGAACCTTTGTCACAATGCCCGCTGCCGTGGCGAGGATGCGGTGGCTCTGCAGGTGACAGGGACACTGCAGGACTTGGTGTCAGCTCAGCAATTTCTCACTTCCCCTAAGAAGCGGAATTCTGCAAATTGCTGCCTTTGCTCTTGAAAGGATGTCATCAGGTGGGTGTTTTGGTGTCATACACTGAAAACAGAGCAGAAACTGTGAAATATTCCCATGATATGCATGGTCCCTGCCCCAAAGCACCATGACTCAGCCTAAGGAGATCTGCAGCTGATTTTTTGTACTGCCAGCAGATTGTGGAAGTACAGTATAAAAACCATGCTTATGGAGAGATCTTGGTATTTTAGGCTTAGTCTAAGTGTCTCAAGTAGCTGGGGTTTTTGCTTGGGCCTTATATATACGGTCTTATGGCTTTCCTCCTCGTCTGAAGGCGAATGTGCTAGAAACTATAAAGCAAAAACATGTCCTGCAGCCTAGCCTTGCCTTGCCTGTCCTTGCCTGTCCTAGCCTTGCCTTCTTTCCTTCTCATCCTGTTCTCTGTCCCATCCTCTCTCACTAAGCCCTCGTCTGGCTGCATGTCTCTTCTTTCCTTTTCTCTCACTCTCCTGCTTCCTGCCTCTTTTCTTGCAATTCCTCCATCTCACTCCTGCAGCCCAACACTACTTTTTATTCTTCCTTCCCTTTCTCCTGCTCCCTTCGCTTTCTCCCTCTGTCCCATATCTTTCTTCCCGACTTGTCTCTTGCAGACTTTGGGCAAAACTGGCCCCAAGTCTGGGCATGGTTTGACAAGTTTTCAGAGGCCTGGCTGGTGGCAGCAGGGCCAGCAGGCAGTGACAGGCCCGGGGCTGACAGGCTCCCCATCCCCTAGGGGGCGCCTGGCTGCCACACCCAGCTGACATAGAACCTTTATCACAATGCCCGCTACCGTGGCGAGGATGCGGTGGCTCTGCAGGTGACAGGGACACTGCAGGACTTGGTGTCAGCTCAGCAATTTCTCACTTCCCCTAAGAAGCGGAATTCTGCAAATTGCTGCCTTTGCTCTTGAAAGGATGTCATCAGGTGGGTGTTTTGGTGTCATACACTGAAAACAGAGCAGAAACTGTGAAATATTCCCATGATATGCATGGTCCCTGCCCCAAAGCACCATGACTCAGCCTAAGGAGATCTGCAGCTGATTTTTTTGTACTGCCAGCAGATTGTGGAAGTACAGTATAAAAACCATCCTTATGGAGAGATCTTGGTATTTTAGGCTTAGTCTAAGTGTCTCAAGTAGCTGGGGTTTTTGCTTGGGCCTAATCCATACGGTCTTATGGCTTTCCTCCTCGTCTGAAGACGAATGTGCTAGAAACTATAAAGCAAAAACATGTCCTGCAGCCTAGCCTTGCCTTGCCTGTCCTTGCCTGTCCTAGCCTTGCCTTATGTCCTTCTCATCCTGTTCTCTGTCCCATCCTCTCTCACTAAGCCCTCGTCTGGCTGCATGTCTCTTCTTTCCTTTTCTCTCACTCTCCTGCTTCCTGCCTCTTTTCTTGCAATTCCTCCATCTCACTCCTGCAGCCCAACACTACTTTTTATTCTTCCTTCCCTTTCTCCTGCTCCCTTCGCTTTCTCCCTCTGTCCCATATCTTTCTTCCCGACTTGTCTCTTGCAGACCTTGGGCCAAACTGGCCCCAAGTCTGGGCATGGTTTGACAAGTTTTCAGAGTGACACCAGGCAGTGACAGGCCCGGGGCTGACAGGCTCCCCATCCCCTAGGGGGCGCCTGGCTGCCACACCCAGCTGACATAGAACCTTTGTCACAATGCCCGCTGCCGTGGCGAGGATGCGGTGGCTCTGCAGGTGACAGGGACACTGCAGGACTTGGCGTCAGCTCAGCAATTTCTCACTTCCCCTAAGAAGCGGAGTTGTGCAAATTGCTCTCTTTGCTCTTGAAAGGATGTCATCAGGTGGGTGTTTTGGTGTCATACACTGAAAACAGAGCAGAAACTGTGAAATATTCCCATGATATGCATGGTCTTTGCCCCAAAGCACCATGACTCAGCCTAAGGAGATCTGCAGCTTATTTTTTTGTACTGCCAGCAGATTGTGGAAGTACAGTATAAAAACCATCCTTATGGAGAGATCTTGGTATTTTAGGCTTAGTCTAAGTGTCTCAAGTAGCTGGGGTTTTTGCTTGGGCCTAATCCATACGGTCTTATGGCTTTCCTCCTCGTCTGAAGACGAATGTGCTAGTAACTATAAAGCAAAAACATGTCCTGCAGCCTAGCCTTGCCTTGCCTGTCCTTGCCTGTCCTAGCCTTGCCTTCTTTCCTTCTCATCCTGTTCTCTGTCCCATCCTCTCTCACTAACCCCTCGTCTGGCTGCATGTCTCTTCTTTCCTTTTCTCTCACTCTCCTGCTTCCTGCCTCTTTTCTTGCAATTCCTCCATCTCACTCCTGCAGCCCAACACTACTTTTTATTCTTCCTTCCCTTTCTCTTGCTCCCTTCGCTTTCTCCCTCTGTCCCATATCTTTCTTCCCGACTTGTCTCTTGCAGACCTTGGGCCAAACTGGCCCCAAGTCTGGGCATGGTTTGACAAGTTTTCAGAGTGACACCAGGCAGTGACAGGCCCGGGGCTGACAGGCTCCCCATCCCCTAGGGGGCGCCTGGCTGCCACACCCAGCTGACATAGAACCTTTGTCACAATGCCCGCTGCCGTGGCGAGGATGCGGTGGCTCTGCAGGTGACAGGGACACTGCAGGACTTGGTGTCAGCTCAGCAATTTCTCACTTCCCCTAAGAAGCGGAATTCTGCAAATTGCTGCCTTTGCTCTTGAAAGGATGTCATCAGGTGGGTGTTTTGGTGTCATACACTGAAAACAGAGCAGAAACTGTGAAATATTCCCATGATATGCATGGTCCCTGCCCCAAAGCACCATGACTCAGCCTAAGGAGATCTGCAGCTGATTTTTTGTACTGCCAGCAGATTGTGGAAGTACAGTATAAAAAACATCCTTATGGAGAGATCTTGGTATTTTAGGCTTAGTCTAAGTGTCTCAAGTAGCTGGGGTTTTTGCTTGGGCCTAATCCATACGGTCTTATGGCTTTCCTCCTCGTCTGAAGACGAATGTGCTAGAAACTATAAAGCAAAAACATGAACTGCAGCCTAGCCTTGCCTTGCCTGTCCTTGCCTGTCCTAGCCTTGCCTTCTTTCCTTCTCATCCTGTTCTCTGTCCCATCCTCTCTCACTAAGCCCTCGTCTGGCTGCATGTCTCTTCTTTCCTTTTCTCTCACTCTCCTGCTTCCTGCCTCTTTTCTTGCAATTCCTCCATCTCACTCCTGCAGCCCAACACTACTTTTTATTCTTCCTTCCCTTTCTCCTGCTCCCTTCGCTTTCTCCCTCTGTCCCATATCTTTCTTCCCGACTTGTCTCTTGGAGACTTCGAGCCAAACTGGCCCCAAGTCTGGGCATGGTTTGACAAGTTTTCAGAGGCCTGGCTGGTGGCAGCAGGGACAGCAGGCAGTGACAGGCCCGGGGCTGACAGGCTCCCCATCCCCTAGGGGGCGCCTGGCTGCCACACCCAGCTGACATAGAACCTTTGTCACAATGCCCGCTACCGTGGCGAGGATGCGGTGGCTCTGCAGGTGACAGGGACACTGCAGGACTTGGCGTCAGCTCAGCAATTTCTCACTTCCCCTAAGAAGCGGAGTTGTGCAAATTGCTCTCTTTGCTCTTGAAAGGATGTCATCAGGTGGGTGTTTTGGTGTCATACACTGAAAACAGAGCAGAAACTGTGAAATATTCCCATGATATGCATGGTCTTTGCCCCAAAGCACCATGACTCAGCCTAAGGAGATCTGCAGCTTATTTTTTTGTACTGCCAGCAGATTGTGGAAGTACAGTATAAAAACCATCCTTATGGAGAGATCTTGGTATTTTAGGCTTAGTCTAAGTGTCTCAAGTAGCTGGGGTTTTTGCTTGGGCCTAATCCATACGGTCTTATGGCTTTCCTCCTCGTCTGAAGACGAATGTGCTAGAAACTATAAAGCAAAAACATGAACTGCAGCCTAGCCTTGCCTTGCCTGTCCTTGCCTGTCCCAGCCTTGCCTTATGTCCTTCTCATCCTGTTCTCTGTCCCATCCTCTCTCACTAAGCCCTCGTCTGGCTGCATGTCTCTTCTTTCCTTTTCTCTCACTCTCCTACTTCCTGCCTCTTTTCTTGCAATTCCTCCATCTCAATCCTGCAGCCCAATACTACTTTTTATTCTTCCTTCCCTTTCTCCTGCTCCCTTCGCTTTCTCCCTCTGTCCCATATCTTTCTTCCCAACTTGTCTCTTGGAGACTTTGGGCCAAACTGGCCCAAGTCTGTGCACGGTTTGACAAGTTTTCAGAGGCCTGGCTGGTGGCAGCAGGGCCAGCAGGCAGTGACAGGCCCGGGGCTGACAGGCTCCCCATCCCCTAGGGGGCGCCTGGCTGCCACACCCAGCTGACATAGAACCTTTGTCACAATGCCCGCTACCGTGGCGAGGATGCGGTGGCTCTGCAGGTGACAGGGACACTGCAGGACTTGGTGTCAGCTCAGCAATTTCTCACTTCCCCTAAGAAGCGGAATTCTGCAAATTGCTGCCTTTGCTCTTGAAAGGATGTCGTGAGGTGGGTGTTTTGGTGTCATACACTGAAAGTAGAGCAGAAACTGTGAAATATTCCCATGATATGCACGGTCCATGCCCCAAAGCACCATGACTCAGCCTAAGGAGACCTGCAGCTTATTTTTTTGTACTGCCAGCAGATTGTGGAAGTACAGTAAAAAAACCATCCTTATGGAGAGATCTTGGTATTTTAGGCTTAGTCTAAGTGTCTCAAGTAGCTGGGGTTTTTGCTTGGGCCTAATCCATACGGTCTTATGGCTTTCCTCCTAGTCTGAAGACGAATGTGCTAGAAACTATAAAGCAAAAACATGTCCTGCAGCCTAGCCTTGCCTTGCCTGTCCTTGCCTGTCCTAGCCTTGCCTTATGTCCTTCTCATCCTGTTCTCTGTCCCATCCTCTCTCACTAAGCCCTCGTCTGGCTGCATGTCTCTTCTTTCCTTTTCTCTCACTCTCCTGCTACCTGCCTCTTTTCTTGCAATTCCTCCATCTCACTCATGCAGCCCAACACTACTTTTTATTCTTCCTTCCCTTTCTCCTGCTCCCTTTGCTTTCTCCCTCTGTCCCATATCTTTCTTCCCGACTTGTCTCTTGCAGACTTTGGGCCAAACTGGCCCCAAGTCTGGGCATGGTTTGACAAGTTTTCAGAGGCCTGGCTGGTGGCAGCAGGGCCAGCAGGCAGTGACAGGCCCGGGGCTGACAGGCTCCCCATCCCCTAGGGGGCGCCTGGCTGCCACACCCAGCTGACATAGAACCTTTGTCACAATGCCCGCTACCGTGGCGAGGATGCGGTGGCTCTGCAGGTGACAGGGACACTGCAGGACTTGGTGTCAGCTCAGCAATTTCTCACTTCCCCTAAGAAGCGGAATTCTGCAAATTGCTGCCTTTGCTCTTGAAAGGATGTCATCAGGTGGGTGTTTTGGTGTCATACACTGAAAACAGAGCAGAAACTGTGAAATATTCCCATGATATGCATGGTCCCTGCCCCAAAGCACCATGACTCAGACTAAGGAGATCTGCAGCTTATTTTTTTGTACTGCCAGCAGATTGTGGAAGTACAGTATAAAAACCATCCTTATGGAGAGATCTTGGTATTTTAGGCTTAGTCTAAGTGTCTCAAGTAGCTGGGGTTTTTGCTTGGGCCTAATCCATACGGTCTTATGGCTTTCCTCCTCGTCTGAAGACGAATGTGCTAGAAACTATAAAGCAAAAACATGTCCTGCAGCCTAGCCTTGCCTTGCCTGTCCTTGCCTGTCCTAGCCTTGCCTTCTTTCCTTCTCATCCTGTTCTCTGTCCCATCCTCTCTCACTAAGCCCTCGTCTGGCTGCATGTCTCTTCTTTCCTTTTCTCTCACTCTCCTGCTTCCTGCTTCTTTTCTTGAAATTCCTCCATCTCACTCCTGCAGCCCAACACTACTTTTTATTCTTCCTTCCCTTTCTCCTGCTCCCTTCGCTTTCTCCCTCTGTCCCATATCTTTCTTCCTGACTTGTCTCTTGCAGACTTTGGGCCAAACTGGCCCCAAGTCTGGGCATGGTTTGACAAGTTTTCAGAGGCCTGGCTAGTGGCAGCAGGGCCAGCAGGCAGTGACAGGCCCGGGGCTGACAGGCTCCCCATCCCCTAGGGGGCGCCTGGCTGCCACACCCAGCTGACATAGAACCTTTGTCACAATGCCCGCTACCGTGGCGAGGATGCGGTGGCTCTGCAGGTGACAGGGACACTGCAGGACTTGGTGTCAGCTCAGCAATTTCTCACTTCCCCTAAGAAGCGGAGTTGTGCAAATTGCTCTCTTTGCTCTTGAAAGGATGTCATCAGGTGGGTGTTTTGGTGTCATACACTGAAAACAGAGCAGAAACTGTGAAATATTCCCATGATATGCATGGTCCCTGCCCCAAAGCACCATGACTCAGCCTAAGGAGATCTGCAGCTTATTTTTTTGTACTGCCAGCAGATTGTGGAAGTAGAGTATAAAAACCATCCTTATGGAGAGATCTTGGTATTTTAGGCTTAGTCTAAGTGTCTCAAGTAGCTGGGGTTTTTGCTTGGGCCTAATCCATACGGTCTTATGGCTTTCCTCCTCGTCTGAAGACGAATGTGCTAGAAACTATAAAGCAAAAACATGTCCTGCAGCCTAGCCTTGCCTTGCCTGTCCTTGCCTGTCCTAGCCTTGCCTTCTTTCCTTCTCATCCTGTTCTCTGTCCCATCCTCTCTCACTAAGCCCTCGTCTGGCTGCATGTCTCTTCTTTCCTTTTCTCTCACTCTCCTGCTTCCTGCCTCTTTTCTTGCAATTCCTCCATCTCACTCCTGCAGCCCAACACTACTTTTTATTCTTCCTTCCCTTTCTCCTGCTCCCTTCGCTTTCTCCCTCTGTCCCATATCTTTCTTCCCGACTTGTCTCTTGCAGACCTTGGGCCAAACTGGCCCCAAGTCTGGGCAGGGTTTGACAAGTTTTCAGAGTGACACCAGGCAGTGACAGGCCCGGGGCTGACAGGCTCCCCATCCCCTAGGGGGCGCCTGGCTGCCACACCCAGCTGACATAGAACCTTTGTCACAATGCCCGCTGCCGTGGCGAGGATGCGGTGGCTCTGCAGGTGACAGGGACAGTGCAGGACTTGGTGTCAGCTCAGCAATTTCTCACTTCCCCTAAGAAGCGGAGTTGTGCAAATTGCTCTCTTTGCTCTTGAAAGGATGTCATCAGGTGGGTGTTTTGGTGTCATACACTGAAAACAGAGCAGAAACTGTGAAATATTCCCATGATATGCATGGTCCCTGCCCCAAAGCACCATGACTCAGCCTAAGGAGATCTGCAGCTGATTTTTTTGTACTGCCAGCAGATTGTGGAAGTACAGTATAAAAACCATCCTTATGGAGAGATCTTGGTATTTTAGGCTTAGTCTAAGTGTCTCAAGTAGCTGGGGTTTTTGATTGGGCCTAATCCATACGGTTTTATGGCTTTCCTCCTCGTCTGAAGACGAATGTGCTAGAAACTATAAAGCAAAAACATGTCCTGCAGCCTAGCCTTGCCTTGCCTGTCCTTGCCTGTCCTAGCCTTGCCTTCTTTCCTTCTCATCCTGTTCTCTGTCCCATCCTCTCTCACTAAGCCCTCGTGTGGCTGCATGTCTCTTCTTTCCTTTTCTCTCACTCTCCTGCTTCCTGCCTCTTTTCTTGCAATTCCTCCATCTCACTCCTGCAGCCCAACACTACTTTTTATTCTTCCTTCCCTTTCTCCTGCTCCCTTCGCTTT